>NC_089249.1:150371852-150674495 GCF_963930625.1 Muntiacus reevesi
ACCCAGCAATTTCACTTCTGGGCATATACCCAAAAGAAGTGAAAGCAGGGACTCAAAAAGGTATTTGTACACTCATGTTCATAGCAGCATTATTCCAAGAGTTAAAATGTGGAAACCACCCAAATAGACATTGATGGACAAGTGGATAAACAAAATGCAATATATATATACAAAGGAATATGATTCAGCCTTAAAAAGGAAGGTAATTTTGACACAGTTGCAACATGGATGAACCCTGAATTACGCTCAGTAAAATAAGCCAGACAAAAAAGGGTAAATATTTTATTATTATTCCACTCAAATGAGGTTTACAAAAAGTAGTCAAATTCATAGAAACTAGAGTGATGGTTGCTAGGCTGGGGGAAGTGGGTATAGGGAGTTGTTTAACAGAATCAATGTTTCAGTTTGGGAAGATGAAAAAGTTCTGGAGGCGGATGGTAGTGATGGTTGCACAATGTGACTATACTTAGTGCTACCGACTGTACAGTTAAAAATGGTTAAAATGGTAAATTTTATGTAATGGTTAAAATAGTAGTTTTATGACAATAAAAAGAGGGGGGAAAAGTCAAACACCCCAGGAATCCATCTCTGATCTTCTCAAGCAGAAGATGATCTCATGATCACCAGCAATTTATAGTAACAACTTTTCATTAAGATCATTAAATTTTACATTTTAAATTATGGGTGAAAAATATCTCCAGAATGCTGTTTTAATTTGCTATTTTATTGCTTAAGTCAAATATTTTTTTCCAAGTTTACAGATTGTTCTATTTCCTTTTCTGAAAATGCTGATCGCTTTTTTTCATGAAGATAAAGTAACAGGGTCTTAGGAGCCCAGCCCCAGATGAAACGAAGGGTGGGAGAAACTCAGAAGTTCAGACCTGAAAAATCCAAGTCCTGGAGGACTAGCAGCTTTGAGGCAGGGAGCACAGCCCTTCTTTTAGAGGACAGGGGCTGATGCCAGGCCTGGGGGAACACTGGCAAGAGCAAGAAAACTCAGAGTGCAGAATGAGTGGAAGCTGGTAGCTATCCAGAGTGACTTTTACCAAATTTACTCAGACATCTACCCTGGTCCTGGGGGAGGGAGTATCACCCTCATGTCACAGATGAGGGAAGAATAAAGTGTGAAACAATCTAGAGACTCATTCACACACTGTGCTAAATCACTTCAGTTGTGTCCAACTCTTTGCATCCCTATGGACTATAGCCCACCAGGCTCCTCTGTTCATGGAATTCTCCAAGCAAGAATATTGGAGTGAGTTGCCATGCCCTCCTCCAGGGGATCTTCCCGACCTAGGGATCGAACCTGCATCTCCTCCAACTCCTTTATCGCAGGCGGATTCTTTACCCTGAGCCACCAGGGAAGCCTCATTCACACAGTATCAGGGATTAAAAGCAGCACAGGAAACTCTGTCTTTCCACTGGGGCCCACTGCAGGGCAGAGAGGAGGCAGAGAAATCCCAAGTGGGGAGGCCTGATGAATGACAGCTAAGGAAGATCTGGAGAAGGGGATAGGCAAGGCAAACACTGGAGCTGTGGAGGAGCTGGGACAGCAGCAGGAGTGAGGGCTTCTGTGCGGACTGGAAGGGCCAGGCCTGACTCGGTGAGCTCACGCTGGATGGAGGAGTGCTCACGCAGGAAGGGCCTGGCTTGGGGTTCAGCAGACTGGCTTCCAGGCCTGCTTGGGCACACCCAGTTCAGTGACCTGGGCAAGTACTTTTCTCATCTGAGCTTCACTTTTTCTCATCTGCTGAGCAGAGAGAGTAAAAGCACACCTTTTGCCAGGTACTGGGCATTACACGCCCCGCATTTGGCACTACACCTGTGTACCAGGCACACCTGATTATGCAATGCAGGCGTCTAAAAGCCGCTGAGCAGCGAAAGCGGTAACACCCACAGGGCGCTCTGACCCACCCACCGGCGGGCGGCGCCGCGGATGGGAGGTGGCTACACCCCAGGCTTCTGAGCGCTGACCCTCGCCTCCCGCGCCGGGCTCGCTGGAGGGACGCCCCCATCCAGTGCAGCCTTGGGGGCCAGGCCCGGGGAGCCGCCGGGCAGCCATGGCGGAGCCCGAGGCCGCGGCCGAGGACCTGGAAGCCCTCATCGACGACCTGGACTACCTCCCGGGCCACTTCCACCTGGAGATGCAGCTGAACTTCGAGCCGCGCTCGCCGGCCTCGCTCCGCGCCCGGGACCTGAAGCTGCAGCGGGAGGGACTGCGGCAGGAGCTGGAGCTGGCAGCCGCTCCGCAGCGCCCCGCCGTGCGCCACCTCCTGGGAGCCTTCGCCTTCTACCTGGAGGAGCTGGACGAGGCCCGCCAGCGCTTCCTCGAGGTGGCCCACGAGGATCCGGGTAACCTCAACGCCTGGGCCAATCTGGCGCACGTGTACGGGCGGCTGGGGCAGGAGGAAGAGGAGGAGGCGTGCGCCGGGCAGCTGGCCGGCCTCATGGGCCTGGCGGGGGACCGCGGGGCAGCCGAGGACCCCCAGCTCCGCGCCGCGCGCTGCCTGGCGGAGCAGGGCTACGCGCACGGCTTCGACGTGGGCTGCGCCAGCCCAGAGGAGCGAGCGCGCGTGCTGGAGGCTGGCATCGCGCTCTACGACAAGGCGCTGGGCTACGCGCAGCAGGTGGGTGACGTCTCCAGGTTGGGAGAGCTGGGGTCGCGGCCCCTAGCGTCCACAGGGACGCCCATGGCCCCCACACTCTCCCCTGGCCCCGGCCCTTTGGCTTCCGTAATACCATACCAGTGTGCCTCTCTCCGCTTGAGTCCCAGACTGGGCTTGTAGCTTTTCTCTGCTGGGCTAGGGAATGGACCCACATCCCAGCCGGTTAGCCTCCCTAGGTTTCTTTGCTGGCAGTACCGCAAACTCAGCACACCAACTCACCCTGTCATCTTGTTCCTCCAAGTACCTATCCTGGCACCTGTGTACACCCACCTCGCTATAAGGCACAGCTCTGCATCCCGCCAGAAACTGGCAGCATTCTTGACTCCTTTCTCCTCCTCACTCACCATCCCCGTGCACTCAGACCCCAGATTCCGGCCACCTCCTCATATCTCCGTGGCCTATCCACTCCTCTAACGCCTCCCTCCGCCAGCCCAGCCTCCATCATTCCCTGCCTGTACTAGTATGGTCGCCATCATCCTGCCTGGGTTTCTGCCCTCTGACTTGACCTTTCTGCCTCCACCCTGCTGCCTGTGTTCATGTTGCTCAATCTTTCTGGTCACATCACTCAGCTGCTTACAACCCCCAGTGACTCCCCACTGCCTAGCAGATAAGTCCCAGGCTCTCTGGTGGGCACTGGAGACCCTCTGTGATCTTGCTCTCTGTCTTCCCTCTTCCAAGTTCCCCCTTCCAGCCAAGCTTTTGCCCTTGCTTCCTATGGGCCAGGTCTCCTTACAGCCCACCTTGGCACGTCTTCAGCCTCTTTCTGAAGTTCCCTTTGCTCCACCCTTGCCTGGAAGGTTCTCCTTGCTCTCAGACATCCCCTCCACTGACTTCACCAGGCTGGGTTAGGATCCCCTTGGGGCTCCTACAAGTGTTGCTCACACTGTCCATTGACAAGTCTGTCTCCCCAGCTCAACCTTGAGGTTTTGAGAGTAGGGATGTCAGTCTGTAAACTCAATACATGGCATGGTACCTGGACGCAGCAGCACTCTCTTGAGTGAATGTCTGTGTGGCATAGACCTGGCACTAAACAGACAAATACTGGGTATATCAGTTACCCATTGTTGTATAACAAACACCCTCTGAAATTTAGCAGCTTGAAAACAATAAGCACTGACGGTCTCAGTGTGTGTGTGCTCAAGAACCTAGGCATGGTTCAGCTACGTGCCTCTAGGCTGCGGTCTCATCTGAAGGCTCGCTCAGCCTGGGGATGAGGGGATCTCCTTCCAAGTTCACACACTTGGCTGTTGGCAGAATTCAATTCCTCACTGGCTGTTGGTCAGAGACCTCCCATAGGTCCTTGCCTCATGGATATCCCATCATTTTTCTCTTCATTAGAAGCAAGTCATTAGGTCCAGCCCACATGCAAAGAGAGGGGGTTACACAGGGACATGAATATCAGGTGATGAGGATCACTGGGGGCCATCCCAAAGGCTGCTTGCATTAGATGGCCGACAGTGATGGAGAGGGACTTATCTTTCTACAGAAGAGGAAACCACAGTTCAGAGAGCTTCCGTGACTTTTCCTTGAAGGCATAGCACAGGCAGGATTGAGTTGGTAATGATGACTTTTTTAAAATCATGGTTTAGGTTTGTGATAGTTAAATGACAACAAGCTTTCACACATGAGTAGGATGGCTGCATTCACAAAACCTCTGCACACTCTCTTGAAACCTTTTCCACCAAAGCTTAAGAGGAAATGTGGAGTTAAGACCTCAGGGAGTGCTATGTGGGAGGTACGGGCTTGACTTAAGGGGAGTAGCGCAGGGTGGAGGTTAAGACGGTAGACGCTGAGTCAGACAATCCAGGTCCCAATCCCAGTCCTTCATGCTCTCACTTCTAATTGGTCTTTAGCATCACTGAGCTTCCCATTCTATGAAGTGCGGATAGTAATGGTACTTGTATCCTAGGATTCCTCATCTGTAAAATGGGGACATCATCATTTGGTAGATGTCATAAGTAAGAGCTGATGTTTGGAAAGCGCCTAGAATAGACCTTGCACAGGGACAGCAGGATCACAGACAACCCCAGATCTCCTGTTTTAAAGCCTGAGTCCGAGGCCCTGAATGCCAGCTGCTCTCCAGGGAAGACTTGGCCAGTTTGGTATATTGTTGACTGTGGTCACGGTCTCAGAGTGGGGCCTGAAGAGCCCTGGGCTGGGGCCAGGAGGCCTGGGTTCTCATCTCAGCTGCAGCCACCCACTTTGGGGCCTTCTCCTGTCTGGGCTGCAGACTGCGAAAGGGGAGTGGGAAGGGGGCACTGGATGGTCTCCAAGTTTCCTTCCTGCTCTCAGGAGGGGGCTCACTGGAGGAAGGCTTCCTGGAGGAGGTGGGGAGGGAGGCAGAGGTTTTGGGCATGGGAATGGAATAAAGGCTGCCTCCTCCCTCCTGCTGCTGGTCTGCCCCACCATGGTGTGGTCACACCCTCCTCTTTAGGGACCACCAGAGAGAGTGGCAATCAGGGCCCTGCCCAATGCTTCAGGGAGGGAACTAATGTCTTCAGGTGGGAGGTGGCCGCCAGGCCCTGTGCCGTATCCTTGTGCCTGGCCCTGTGCCGTATCCTTTTGCCTGGCCCAGTGGCAGCTCCCCAGGTCTGCACAGAGTGGCTGTGGTCAGCCCCATCAATCCCAGGAGACAGTTGGGGATTTGGAGCCCTCCCTCTATTTCATCATCTGAGGATTAGGAGAGATCATGCTTATAAATGGGCTTTCCAAGTGGCGCTAGTTATAAAGAACCCACCTTCCAATGCAGGAGACAGAAGAGACACCAGTTCCATCCCTGGGTCAGGAAGATCCCCTGGAGGAGGGCATGGTAACCCACTCCAATCTTAACCCACTCCAATATTCTTGCCTGGAGAATCCCATAGACAGAGGAGTCTGGTGGGCTACAGTCCAAAGAGTCGCAAAGAGTCGGACACGAATGAAGCAACTTAACATGCACGTATGCATGTGCTTATAAACTACCCACACAGAGCAGATGCTCAAGAAATAGTCACAGTCAGGGAGACAATGATGATTTTGTATAGTTAGAGCAGAAGGCTTGAGTTAAAGCACCCAGTGTTTATTATTTTGCTGTGTGGCTCTGGACAAATCGCTTTTCATCTCTGGCCTCGTGTCTGCTTTATAAACATTAAACAATAGTTTACTGTGATTATCCAATCAAATCATGGGGTAAAAGTGCCCATAAACTGGTAAATAATGGGCAAGTCTGAGACGCACATGCTCAGCCTCTTAACATTTATTGAGCACCTACTGTGTGCCAGACCCTTCTTTAAGAACTCCTGCCTTTCAGAAGCTCATGGACAAAGGGAGGAGCAAACATTTGTTCCTTCATTAACTAGCCCACTTGGAGCCCTGTCTCTGGGGGAGTGGTGCAAAGGGATGAGTCAGATGTGCCTATGACTGGCTGAGGTCACAGGCATTTATTGCATAGCCTGTGGCAGGTGATGGTCGTCTCTCAAGTCTGTACACCAGTTCAGTTCAGTTCAGTTGCTCAGTTGTGTCCGACTCTTTGCGACCCCATGGACTGCAGCACGCCAGGCCTCCCTGTCCATCGCCAGCTCCCAGAGTTTATTCAAACTCATGTCCGTTGAGTCGGTGATGCCATCCAACCATCGCATCCTCTGTCGTCCCCTTTTCCCCCTGCCTTCAATCTTTCCCAGCATCAGGGTCTTCTCAAATGAGTCAGTTCTTTGCATCAGGTGGCCAAAATATTGGAGTTTCAGCTTCAGCATCAGTCCTTCCAATGAATACTCAGGACTGATTTCCTTTAGGATGGACTGATTGGATCTCCTTGCAGTCCAAGGGACTCTCAAGAGTCTTTTCCAACACCACAGTTCAAAAGCATTAATTTTTCAGCGCTCAGCTTTTTTTATAGTCCAACCCTCACATCCATACATGACTCTTGGAAAAACCATAGCTTTGACTAGATGGGCCTTTGTTGGCAAAGTAATATCTCTGCTTTTTAATATGCTGTCTAGTTTGGTCATAACTTTTCTTCCCGGGAGCAAGCGTCTTTTAATTTCATGACTTCAGTCACCATCTGCAGTGATTTTGGAGCCCAAGAAAGTAAAGTCTCTCACTGTTTCCATTGTTTCCCCATGTATTTTCCATGAAGTGATGGGACCAGATGCCATGATCTTAGTTTCCTGAATGTTGAGTTTTAAGCCAACTTTTTCACTCTCCTCTATCACTTTCATCAAGAGGCTCTTTAGTTCTTCTTAGCTTTATGCCATAAGGGTGGTTTCATCTACATATCTGAGGTTATTGATATTTCTCCTGGCAATCTTGATTCCAGTTTGTGCTTCCTCCAGCCCAGCATTTATCATGATGTACTCTGCATGTAAGTTAAATAAGCAGGGTGACAATATGCAGCCTTGATGTACTCCTTTCCCTATTTGGAATCAGTCTGTTGTTCCATGTCCAGTTCTAACTGTTGCTTCCTGACCTGCATACAGATTTCTCAAGAGGCAGGTCAGGTGGTCTGGTAATCCCATCTCTGTACATCAGAGACCATAGTTTCTGGACCAAAAACAGGACACTGCCCGCCCCCCCCCCCCGAGGCTGACAAAGGAAGTACACTTTGGGGACATCAAGACCCGTGTTGGAATCAACCAGGACCTGACAAGTTGAGGTCCTAGGCATAGAGTGACAATAACTGAGCTTCAGAGAGGGTGCACTTCCTTTCCGTACAAGTGACTGGGGAGGCTTCTGGAAGAAGCAGGAGTGTTCTAGCAGGAATGGGGCGAGGGCACTCCTGGCAGAAGTGTGATGTGTGCAAAGGTCCTTTGGTGACAGCTGAGCTGGAGCAGGGGGTGAGGCCTGGAAAGAGGGTGGCCGGAAGCTTCCCAGGGGGAGGACACGGTGGCCCTGCTGATGTGGACTCTGGAATCTGATTCCTGCTCTCCCCAGCTGCATTTCTTCTTTCCCCGCCCCTCCTTGGCCGCTGTGCCTGTGGGAGGTTAGTTCCCAGACCAGAGACTGAACCCAGAGCCCCTGCAGAAAAAGCACCAAGTCCTAACCACTGCACCGCCAGGGAATCCCTACTCTTACTTCCCAGGGACTCTAAACTACTCATGCTTCTCCAAACATGCTGTGCTATTTCACATCTCCCAGTGCAGGAACTATTCCCTTTGCCTAGAAAGCAAGCTCCATTCATCAAAACCCAGCTCAAATTTCACCTCCATGTTGAAACCTTCCTTCATACAACGCACACTTTCACACAGTAATTAATATTCATGAATATTCTGCTTGAATATTCAGCATATTCAGCTTGCAGAAGAAGAATATTCTTCTCCTGGTGCCTTGCGGATTTTATCTTAGTCCTCACACGATCCCTCTGATCCCATTCTACAGGTGTGGGAACTGAGGCATAGCAAGGCTAAGTAACCTGCCCAAGACTACAGAGCTAGTAAGTGGCAGTTGGGTTCACACCATTCTGTCTGATTCCAAAGCCTTTGCTTTTTCTGGAGAGGTCAGAGAAGTGGGGTGCAAGAAGGATAGTGAAGATGGCCAGTGGGGTGAGGAGGGGAGCCCCCCTGCAAGGGCTGCCTCCTGGAAATCTAGGGTGGGAATGTGCAGAACTGGAGAGAGGGTTGCCCTGTATGCAGGTGGGGGATAGGAAGGATGGGGGCAGAGGTGTCGTCAGCACTGGGCTGGCGAAGAAGTGGGAACCATTGAGCAGCGGCTGAGGAACCCATCATTGAGAGGGCTGCCACTCATAGGAGCTGTGACTGGGACTCCAACCTGCTGGGTACAGCGGCTCTGAGAGATTCCTCACTATCCCAGGCAGGGAGGAGCCCCCCGGACCTCAGAGAATAAAGATCAGTCAAAGAACCAATGACAGCTGCTCATCTACAATTGCTACCTTATTTTAGAAAAATAATACGAATTTTAAGACTAAAAAACTAAGAAACGTGTAACTAAAATTACAAGGGAAAATGTTATCAAAGTTAGTAATTCAGCCCATAATCCAAAAACAAGCAGCGTATCTGTGTGCAAGTGGGTGTCTGTGACTTCGCTCTCAGCCCTTCGTTCTCTCTCTTTCCTCGTCCCCCACTTACAAAAATATGACGAGGCAATTTGTTTTATCCATCATTCCTCCCCCATCAGCCCTCCACACGCAATCCTCGATGGATTCTTGGTGGAGTCTTGAGGCTGAAGGGTATTAAGAGCAAACCCTTTGGAGTTAGACAGATACAGTTTAAATTCCTCCTCCTTTACCCGATGGTTAGGGGCAAGTCACTTCACTTCTCTGAGCCTCGGTTTCCTTATCTGCAAGCTGGGATTCTAACGTCTTCTCATAGGGTTGCTGTGAGGAGTAAGAGAGAGTACGCAGGATACCAGGCAGAGTGCAGATCATAGTGGGGCCCAGCCCCTCGCCTGCTGCCCCACCCCGGGTCCCCGTGGCCCCGGGCTTTGCTGCACAGGAGAGCTGTTCTCAGCCTCTGACTCATCACCGGGCAGTTTCTCCCTTGCCCCCAAGAGGGTGAGCCCTCTGTCTCTATCTGCCTCCCAGCGTCTGGCACAGGGTTGGACCTAAGAGGAATTTGTGACTGTTGCCAAATTTAATTTGGTTTAGTCTTAAAATTCCTATTATTTTTCTAAAATAAGGTAACAAACTTATTTTTCTCTGGAAACAAAATCTCTGTCCCAAGCTGACTCAGTTCTGTGAATTCCTCCCCCTTTTCCTAGAATATTGGCGGCTTCACACACTCACCCACATGCACATACACACTCATGCGGATCTTTCATCCCTGCTTCTGGGCCCGGGCTGGTTCCGGGTGGTAATAGGAACCAGCAGGGCAGTGGGTGCCGGCGACCCAGCCTGTGCACCAGCACGGAGCTGAGTTTTATACTCATCAGCACATTTCATTTTAGCGTATCCGGCCTCACGGACACTGCCGCTGGGCGCTGTGACTCTGTCACACAGGGGACCGAACAGGCTCAAGGTGACACACAGGCCGTCCAGATTTCACCGGGCCAGCTGCGGACAGGACGGAGCCAGTACCGGGAGGCCCAGTAGCCAGCCTCACAAACAAAGGTGTGGGCATTCCACACTGCCACCGCACCCAGCGGGCTGGGACCTAGCAGGAAGGGCCGAGAGGTCACTGCTGGTCAGCATCCAGGGTCCCTGGCGTGCACACAGCCACACACCCATACACACACCCACACGTCTGCCACCAGCAGGGAGGCACACACACACACACACACACCCCTCTGCCACCAGCAGGGAGGTGCACACACACACACACACCCCTCTGCCACCAGCAGGGAGACACACATACACACACACACACACACACACACACACCCCTCTGCCACCAGCAGGGAGACACACACACACACACACCCCTCTGCCACCAGCAGGGAGGCCAGGCCCAGGACCAGGGAACTCCTCAAGGAGCTGCCCTTCCACTAGGTTTCTGCTCCCCACACCCCTGCCTCCCCCAGCCTCCCTTCCCACTCTCCCAGTCATCCCCCGCAGCAATGCAGCTGCCCGAGACCCTGGCGGCGGGGCCCACTCTGCGCACAGAGCCCTGCTGCGAGCCGCCGTCAGAGCAGTGCTGTGGGGGTCTGCGAGCCGCAGGACCCCCTGAGTGACCTGGGCCGGCTGTGCAACCGCTCTGGGTGTCCGTGTCTCCCTCTGTGAACCGGGGACAGTGGTACCAACCTGACAGGGGGTGTGGGAGGAGGTAATGGGGTCACAGAGGGAAGGCCAGCCCCAGCAAGCCTGGATGGATGTGGCCTGCTCATCCTCAATCCCTAATGGAGCAGCCAAGACTCCTTCTAAGTGAGCACCCGCCCTCCTCTCTGCCTCCTCGGGCTTCCTCCTGCCCCTGAGCGCGCCCTCAGCTCTGCCCAGAGCCAGCTTTGGGAAAAGAACAATGAAATTGGCAGAAGACCCCACTAGGAGCCAGGGGTCAGGATTTGGGTTCCTGGCTTAGCCCTGCCTGACTGGCTGTGCAAGGTGGGAAAGCCCTCCTCCATCACTGGACTGAAGTGGTGGCCGGGCTGATTTCAGGGACAGGAAGGACTTTGAGACCAGGAGGTGGGGGCAGAAACAAACCTCCTGGCAGAAGAAAACGCATAAACACACAGAGGGGGAAGGAAACCACAGCCTGGGGAATGTCAGGAATGGTGTTTGGAGGACTTTAGAGTTTATCTCCAACTTTTGAGATCACGGGCAGGGTTTCTCCTCCCACGGTGCTTGCAATCACACATGCACACACACACACGTATGCCTACATTCATGGCTCCACAAATCTGAGTGATTTGATTTGGTTCTGGTAGAAAAGGAGCTGGATGACTGACACTAGACAATGAGCTAGAGACTGTGCACTCAAGTGCTTTTCACAGATTATCTCACTCGAACCTCCTAGAAATGCTGGGCAATCAGAGCTGTTATTAACCCATTCTACAGACGAGCAAACTGAGGCTCCAAGATGTGTAGCGACTTGCTCACGGGCACAGAGTCATGAGTGGCTGGCTGGAAATAGACTCAGGTCTCTCCGACATAAACCCCTGACTAAGGGACGGCTTTCCTGAGGCTCTGGCCCCAGCCTTCTGATGGCCTCAGTGCTGTAACAGCACTTTCTGAGTTTGCTGCTGGCTTTATTCCCTCTATTTCTGGCAGTCTGGAGAACTGGTTCTCCCCTCATTGATACAGGACCCCAGAGCCAAAGCTCCCTTTAGCATCATCTGACCCAACTGCCTTCTTTTTTACAGGAGGAAAGACAGAGTGTGTTAAGGGCGCACACAGCCCAGGCCCATGGGAGGAGTTGAGAAAATGCAGGCATCACTGTTATTACCACAGAGGGCAGGAGGCTTCGTCAGATCCACCCAGTGCCAGAGCTGGGTTTGGACCCAGGACTAGACAGAGCCCCTTTTCTCTAGGGACCATGGACTAGAGAAATGGCTCTGCATCTAGGACCAGAAAAGGGGTGATGATGGGGAGCTACCGTCCATCTGCTCTGATCTTAAAATCCATGAAAACCATGCAGGGAACCCAGTCAGGGCTGAACAGGTAACTCACCTTCGTGGCTCAGCACCCATCCCCTCAACCCCCTCTGCCCAGTCACACCAGACCACTCACCCACACACCTGTGAGAGGCAAGACCAGTGGATCATCCGCGCTTGTAGATGTGGAAACTGAGGTCCAGGCCGGGCCAGTGGGCTTTCCCGGAACCCTGGGGGAGGTAGAGGCAGTGGGGGGTCAACTCCCATCCCCTCTGCCTACCCCCACTGAGGCAGGAGCTGGGTGAGGAGGGACCTCACCTGCCCTACCTTTCTGGGGCAGGCCCGCATGGGAGCCACGTGGGGTGGGGGCGGGGCCCTGTGTGCAGAGCCCAGAGGCTTGCTCTGTGTCATCACTGATGACATTCCAGTTGAGCAGGAAGAGCTTATTTCTGAGGGCTGCCACCTGGTGACTTTTATTTCTGCAGCATCAGCCTCCACAGGGTCGGTGTGATGAGGTGGAAAGAACAGGGGCCCTGGAGGGAGGCAGGTCTGAGCTTGAATCCTGGTACTTTCCCCCACAACCTGTGGGGCTGGCTGGGCAGCTCTTCTCTGAGTCTCTGTCTCCTCACCAGTAAAAGGAGGATGTGTTCCTGCTTCTCAGTCTGCTGCGCAGGTTCAGAGCCACAGTGCACGGGCGTGCCCAGTGGACAGTCGATGGCCGAGAAATGTTCATTCTCTTTCCTCCTTCTCATTGCCCCTCCCCTGAAAGAGAATTAGTCAGCTCTCAGGAACTGACTCTGAAACACAGATTACTACAAAGTCCTCAGGGGCAAAGTTTGAACTGCAAGGCAGACATTTTCCTTCAGAATCAATGGGGTCACAAAGAACTGAACACAACTGAGCACACACACACACACACACAACCTGTGCAGACACATATAGATTAATAAGCCATTGGTACATTAAGAGAGCTTCTATTGAAATCCCCTAAAATAGCTAAAGTGAAAGTCATGCAGTCCTGTCCGACTCTTTGCAACCTCACGGACTATATAGTCCACAGAATTCTCCAGGCCAGAATACTGAAGTGGGTAGCCTTTCCCTTCTCCAGGAGATTTTCCCAACCCAGGGATCGAACCCAGGTCTCCCGCATTGCAGGTGGATTCTTTACCAGCTGAGTCCTACATTTCTTTCTTTGGGGGTCACCTTTTGAAGTAAAGGGACTAGCCATCTGAGACCCATCCTTATATCTGCCAAGTTAGCACACACCTGCTCTGTAGGGTCTCATCCTAACCCTGATATTCACTACAGGTTCTGCCAGATCATCCACCTTTGTCGATTACCCACCCAGCTGTGGCAGCGTGGATCTTCAGGCTTCCCTGCGGATCACAACCACTGATCCTTTTGCTCTGTTAAAAAGAGATACACTGGCCAGTCATTTTCACTCGGCTCTCCACAGTATGAGAGTCTAGGGTAGTGTTTCTATCAAGTTCCCAGGTGATGCTGATGCTACTGTCATGAGACCCCGCTTTGAGAAGCACTCATCTGGGGTAGTTAGGTGCAGGGACTCTGGGGCTAAGCTGTGGGTTCCCAGCTCTGCTACCATGTAGCAGGGCCACTTAGGGTCACAGGTGCCTCTTCTGTAAAATTGGGATAATTGTAGTCCTTACCTTCTTGATAACCCATGTAAATTTTGTGCCTCATGTATAGTAAGTGCTCAATAAAATGCACTTTTATTCATATAGCAAAAAACCCAGCATTTCCAGGTTTCAGTCCAGGCTGTCACACTGGTCGTGTGTCCTTGAGGACATCATCTCACCTCAGTGTTCCCATCTGTAGTAACAGGGTGATGATGACCCACTTTACATTCCACACAGGGCTTTCTGAGGATCACGTGGTATCTGCAATGAGTGCACTTTGTAAATGGTAAGCACCGCACAAAGAGTTGCAGCGAGGTGTTGGGGGTAACAACATGAACTTGAAGAAGGGGACCTAGCATGAAATATCCGAAGAATCTGCCTCTGTGAGCCCAGCTCTAAAATGAGGGAAATATTGGTGAGGGCCTCAGAGGAGCTGCGAAATGTCCTGAGAACCCTTGCCTGTGCCTCGCTCTCACCCTCAGCTAGTACCAGGATCTACCCAGCTACTGAAGGGCAGCGCTGGAGCCTGGGCCCTGCCTCGTCCCCTCCCACAGGTCTGCCATGGAGCAGCCACCGAACTTGAGCCCGTCCAGCTTGAAGCCTGGGCAGACTCTCCCACTGGCCAGCACCCTCTCCAGTAGACCCTGGAGCCCCCAGCTCAAGGGGTCCTGATGAGGATGAACAACAGAAAGGGTGGGGTGTCCTGCCCCAGCTCACCCGGGGCGGCCCTCAGTCAACATCTCCCGGCAAGAGACCCTGTCAGCCCCCTCCCAGTCTGCCTCCAAATATATTGCCTCTGGGAGCCATCAACTCTGGAAGTGAATTCCTTGCAGCCATCAGAGGTTTCACAGCAATTTCATTCTCCAGGAGAGAGGAGGAATAGCCCCTCCCTTCTCCAGGAGGGGAGGGGGCAGTCAGAGGCCTGTTTAATTTAATTTAACGCACCATGGCTTGCCAGGTTGCCCCTGGTAACAGCTTCAGCTACTGCTTCAGTTACAACCAGAAGAATTTTTAAAGAGACAGCTCATTTTAGGACCAGAATTGCACTGCAGAGTGAATGGTCTCTCTACTAGGGATGGAGGTTTGGAACCCAAGCACAAGGAGGTCTGAAGCCAGGCCTGTTTATACCATGAACTCCACTTCTAATTTGCAACCCTATAAGCCCTCCTGCAAATGGTACCTTGAGTGGAATCTGAGGAGGGGGTCCATTTGGAATTTATCAGAGAGATGTCACTCAGCTAGCTACTTCTCTGAAAATCACAGTTTTAGTCTTCAAGTAGAAGGGAAGAGAGTGAACATTCAGGAGTTGCCCCAGCAATTCAGGCTCTCTGCCACTAGATGGTAGGATTGCTTACTTGGTGCAAACGATTAACTTATCCAAGACTATCCGAACAGTGGTAAAACCACTGGGTTTCAAGTCTGGATAGTAACCAGCGTGTCACCCTGAGCAAGCTGCTTCACCTTTGTGGTCTCAATGTTCTCAGGGATATAATAATGGGGTTGATCAAAACAACCGAGTGCTGTTGACAAGGGTTGGGTCTAGGACTACGAGGGCATCAGTTTATGTCCCAACTCTGTCATGTACTGTGTGATTTGGACACATAACTTAATTCCTTGCATCTTGAATAGCAAACAAGAGGGTGGCTATGACCCAGGGAGAGCCTGAGAGTAGCACATTGCTCTTCAACCTTGGGGACCTGTGGACCCTACGGGGCATCCGGGGCCCTAGGAGCACAGTGGTAGGGGGCGCTGTTAGGAAGTGGGGTAAGGCAGGATGGCTCTCGATGCCAGAGCCTGAGACCTCGACACCCCATCTAGAACTGAAATAGGGTAAAGCAGCCTCCCAGACACTCCTAACCCTGCATGTCTCTGACCCAAACCAGGAGAAAGGGGGCAGATATTTATGGATATTTGTGGAAGGCTGGGCACTGCCTCACAATGCCCTTTCGCAGATAAGGATATAGCCTCTGAGGGGTAACACATCCAGCCAGGGCCACCCTGCTCTTCTGGCCAGGCCCGTTAGGCACCGAGTCCCTGCTGTGGGCACTGCAGGCCTCCCCTTGTCTAGTACAAATGCTCTCACTGTGGTCGTGATTCCTTGTCAGGAGCCTGAAAAGGGGAGCGGGTTCTGTCTCCCCACCATGACTCAGCCTGGCCCACCTCAAAGTGGGCATGAAACCAGAGGTCGTGGGATCATACCCACAGGCAGCCCGGGGGCCTGAAGCACACGTGCTTTGGTCCTTTGTGTGGACAGGTGCTGACCTGGTGTCAAGGTCCTGGGCCAGCTTGGCCATGAACCTGAGTCCCCTCCCCATGTCCCAGGTCCTGTGTATGTACAGCAGGTTAAGGTTATCCGGCAGCCCATCCCAGCTTTTTGCTTTGGTCAGTATTCTCCACTGAGCTCTCATGGATGCCCCTTAATCCTTAGACCTGCCGGTCTCCCTTCTAGACAGCCCTGTACCCAGCCAAAGCCCCCATACACATATTCCCACCTAAGTTAACAGGGTAACTTTCCAAGGTGATGTGGACGTAAAAACACACGGGGTCCTGGCACTCCCCAGCTCAAACCCTTGCTATGGCTCCCCATTGCCTGGCAGATGACTTCCTGGTTCTGAGCCTGGCATTCAGGGGCCCCTCCTGATGTGCCCCTGCTGGCTCCTCCCTTCGCCCCTTATAACTGGGGTGCTGGTCACCCCAGGCTGCATGCAGCCCCTGACACACCTGCTCACTCATCTCTGAGTTTTTGCACAAATGTGCTCTCCATCTGATGTCCTCTCGCTGTATCCACCTTGGTGGTTCCTACTTGTCCCTGAGAACTCTGCTCCAGCACGCCCTCCTCTGGAAGCTTTGGGGGTCCCCCTGGATCATGTAGGAAACCTCCTCCCACAGCCCCTGGTATTCCTTCTGCTCACTGTGTCTTGGTCTGGCTTTCCCGCCAGACCTGGCTTGGGCCTGGGCTCACATCTCTCTCCTATGGGCAATCACACCACTCACTGGGATCTAATCACAGGTCCCCCTTCCTCTCTTTCTCTGAACAGGTCGCCTCAGAACAGCCACCGCCTAACTTGTCAGTGTTAGCTCCCCCCATGCCTCCATTCTAACTCACCATGCTCCATGCTCCTCAACTGCCCACACGTGTCCAGACTGAGCCTCCATCTGGAATGCCCTTGTGCCCCACCCTCTGAAATACCACTCCAATTCAAGACCCATCTTATGGCCCACCCAGTGTGTGTGTGTGTTAGCCACTCAGCCATGTCTGACTCTTTGCAACTCCATGGACAATAGCCCACCAGGCTCCTCTGTCCGTGGAATTCTCCAGGCAAGAACACTGGAGTGGGTTGCCATTCCCTTCTCCAGGGGATCTTCCCGACCCAGGGATTGAACCCGGGTCTCCTGCATTGCGGGCAGATTCTTCACCGTCTGCCCTCTGTGAGACCTTCCTAGTCTTCTGGCTGGAACCAGTTTCCCCCTCCTGCTCCACTTGTCTGCATCCACCTCTTGGTCTTGATCAAAGTCTGCTCCATAATAGGCTATGGGTGAGCCAGTGTGATGAGAGGAGCTAGGGCTTTGGAGACTAACAAATGGGGTTCAAATCCCAGCTCTGACACCTGCATGCTGTGTGACCTTGGGTGAGTCATTCTACCTCTCTGAACCTCAGTCTATCTCTCTGTAAAATGGGAGTGACACCTGCCTCTTAGGTTGTGAGATTGAGATGATGGGTGTCAGATCCTGGCACGTGGCAGGTGCCCCTTCAAGCCCTGTTATTTATGCCTGAGTCTGTCTTCCAGGCAGGTTGTGAGTCCACCCAGGGTGTGGCTCCCATTCAGTGCCACAGCCCCATAAGCATCCAACACAGGGCCTCACACCAGAGATGCCCAGAAATGCTGGCTTGACTGAACACTTCGTTCCAACCACTGAGGGTGGGGGGTGGAGGCATAACAGGACCCTAAGCTGAGAAGGCCACGGTGGGTAGGGGGTGGTGAGTGCAGAATGCAGCCTGGAAATCAACCACGGGAGATGAATGTGGAGGGAGGGGCCGGAGCCTGAGGCAGAGCTGCTGATATGCACTGGGGGTTTTATTGGTTTTCATTAAAATTCCTTCCAGAGGCTGGAGCAGCTACTCCCATAAATAACGGCATAAATATTTTATCTGGTGCCCAAGTCAGTCTAAATGCACAGCAAAGTTGGCAAGAATAACAATGGGAAACAAGTTTGGTGGGGGGGACCCTGGGCTTCAGCTAAACTCACTCACATGCCCAGAGGGGCTTCTCAGGGAGGTGGAAGGCGAGAGATGGGGCCAACGGGGAGATGCAGGTAGATGGCGGGGAAGAGAAGGTGCCCAGTGGAGAGTGGGCCTTGCGGTGGGGGCACTGGGAGCCCAGGGGAGGGGAGGGGAGGAAATGGATCCCGTGCCTGCTGTGTGATGGACCCCTTGCTTGGGGCATTCACTCAGTTCATCTTGTCAAATCCTCTGTGGTCAGAGAAGTGAAGTGACTTGCCCAGGGTCACCCAGCCAGCCAGTGGCAGATCCAGGCATGATTATGATCAAGAGTGTACTTGCTGCTTCTTGGGGTTCACTGAAAGCATAGGACTCTATGAACAATGTCCCCAGTGCCTCAATAGCAGCAGTACAAGCCATTCTCTGCTTCCCTAGATCCCGATGGAGGAGAAAAGGTGCTGGTACTTCACCATGGCAACGCTCTTCATCAGGTCAGGCTGGGAGTGGGGATGGAATGGTGGGGAGGGACGGGGGTTGGGGGGGAGGTGGGGCCTGGAACCCAGGGGGGAAATGACTGAGCCCAGCTCCATGGCAAGGGCACTTCTAATTCCCCTCCCTGCCACTAGCCTGGGGAGAACTCGGGGCAACCTGGGGACCACTGGGAGGGTCCTGATCAGCCACATCCCCTTCTCCGGCACAGGTTAGATGGCATATTCCTGGAGCTGGGCAGCGAGGAGCAGAAGAGGCTGCCGGCCTTCAACCGCACGCTGGCCTTGTTGCAGCAGGTCCTCAAGTCCTCGGACCCCCACCCCCGAGGTCAGGCTCGTGGGGGGTGAATGGGGGGGTGGGGATGAGAAGGGGTTAGGCTCTCCCTGCACCCATGGCTAGCCCTGCCAGTCTTGTCGCGGTCCCCACCTCTAGTTCCGTTTCTCTCTCCCTCACCCTGTCCCCTCCACTCCCTCTTCCCCTCAAGGCGCTCACACCCATCACCCAGTGAGCGTGCGCCTGCACACCACTCCAAGGGCATGTGTCCAGGCCTGTCTGTAACCCAGAGTGTGAGAGACAGAGCGCTGCCCACTTCAGCCTCTTGTCCCCGTTTTGTGGCGGGGGAATGAAGGCCCTTCTGGAGATGGGTGGGGTCCCTGTCACACCCAGACCAGAGCTACAGAGCTGGGGGAGAGCTGGGGTCAGACAGCAGAAGGCACCTTCCGTGAGGGCCCCTAAGGGATGTAGAAAACGCAAAACAAGCCCTGAAATCTTCCTCCCTTCACTCGCAAGTCCCCTCTGCCCTCCTTTGCTTCTCCTTCTCCCTGAGTGGCCCGCAGTGATTGCCGCCCCTGCCCCCCACTTTGTCCTCGCAGGGCTGGCACTCCCCTCTCCTTCTCCTCCCTGAGATGACTCTCCCCTCGCCCCCCAGCTCTGGCCTGGTGCTACCTGGGGATGCTGCTGGAGAGGAAGGACACCTTCTCCACCACGCCCATGGGTATCCATGACTGCGGGTTTTCGGGAACTGACCCCCTGGACTGCTTTGGCAAGGTATGTCCCCCTGGTTACACTCACCCTCCAAACCTGGATGAAGCCTGACACCCCAGCCTCCTCTTCCTGGAACCCGCTGCTTCTCTGGGTTTCTCCCCACCTCCACGCCCTACTCAGGAAGTGCCCTTACTCCAGACCTTTCTCTCCATCCCAAACAAAAGCAAAATGAGTCAGACCCTCCCAATGCCTGGTCTGGTTTACCCCATTTTCCAGGCCTGTCTTCTAAGCTAGTTGCAATTTTCCAATGCTTTGGCCTCCTGATGCAAAGAACTGACTCATTGGAAAAGACCTGATACTGGGAAAGATTGAAGGCAGGAGGAAAAGGGGACGACAGAGGATGAGATGGTTGGATGGCATCACCGACTTGATGGACATGAGTTTGAGCAAGCTTCAGGAGTTGGTGATGGACAGGGAAGCCTGACGTGCTGTCATCCATGGGGTCACAAAGAGTCAGACACAACTGAGTGACTGAACTGAACTGAACCCTCAGGCTTTTCCCCTTTGCAGCCCCATGGCACAGTGGAAAGAAAATGAGCTTGGCACGGTGTGGATGCCAGCTCTGCTCACAGGCCCTGTGACCCTAAAACAAGTCATTTCTGTCCCTGAACCTCCTTATATGTTGATTATGTGATCTGTCCACCTTCTAGGATATTGAGAGACTCAAAGAAGGTAGTGGATGAAACTGTCTACTGTAAACTTTAAAGTGTTGTTCCAGCCTTATTCTTGACACCTCATTTCGGTGGCAGTTTTCACACTGAGCTCAGGTTTTTAAGATTTTCCTGGAGGACAGGAACCCTGTGATTCTCATCCCCCTGTGCAGTCAGCATGATGCCCTCGGGCAGGTCCCTAGTGTTGGCTGGTGGGTGATGAGCAGTTTCTTGGTAAGAGATCTCAGAACAGAGTGGAGCATAAACTCTGGTTCACATGCGCTTCAAGAGTTGTGTCTGATTTAACACACTGCCTTTGACCCTCCTTGGGAACCTACTCTTTGTCGAGCACAAAGGTGGAAAGATGGGGCCCCTGCCCTGAAGGCGTTCACTGTCTCAGAGGCAGCAACATACACAAGGCAGAAGCTGTCAGTAACAGTACTGGGAATGGGGCGAGTGCTTTGGCCCAGGTAGAAACACTGTGTGAGTTTGGGGGAGGTAGAGGCTGATTCTGGCCCCTCTTCCCACCTGCCCTGGAAAAATGAGGGAGCACACATTGATATGTCTGAGCAAGAGGGGTTGACCTGGGGTCTGGAGGGATTCACTGGACACGTCTATGAAAATGGCAGAGAACATAGCAGTGAGTTAGGCTCTTGGGAGTTGAGTGCCAATGAGTTGTACCCCAAAGTGTTGGGCCCCATGATATGACTGAACTTAGAGCTGGAAGGTGGATGTGGGGGATGAAAACTTTGTGGTGATATGGCCCTACTTAGAGATGACATCCCAGTTCTAGCAAACAGCCAGACAGATGGTTTGCTCTTACCCTTGTCCCTTACCCAGGCCATCGAGATTGCCAAGGACCAACTTCCCATCCTTAATCGCCTAGCCAAAATCTTCCACTTCCTCGGAAAGCAGGATATGGCCATTGGCACCTGCAACATGGCCCTGGACGTCCTACGAGATCCAGAGCTCAACTGGCAGGCGTACTGCACAAGGGCCAAGGTGAGTCAGCCTGCAGCTCTGCCTCATCCCGCCGTTGGGAATCAGAGAACAAGGGCCAAGGCCCTGTGGCCAGAGCCAGAGGTCAGGGAGCCCTCACGGTAGAAGGGAGCTTCGGTGTCATCAAGGCTCACAGTTTGTGTTCTCTAAGATTATCAAGTGAGGGAATGAAGGAGCTTACCACCCACTGCTCATCCCTTCTACAGTGACCTGGCTAGCTACCTGCCAGCCCCCTCTCTGATTAGCCCCTCAGGCAGTCAGACTGACCTGGGTAGAATTCTGGCCTCTCCATTTATCACTGTGGGACCTGGGACAAGCAAGCCACTTACCCCTCCAGACCTCCATTCCCAAATCTGGAAGATACGGATCATAACACCTGTGTTAGCAGGTTATCAGACTAAATGAGGTAACATCTAAAGCAGGTGCCAGGAGCATGGGAGGTGCTTGTAGAAGGCAGAGGGTATACTGGAGGAAATCTAATGTCATAAAGCAGGGCTCTGGCTCTCAAGACAGCTAGCCTTGGTTCAAATCCCACATCATCACTTACACTCTTGCCTAAATTCCGAGCCCCACTCTCTTCATCTATAAACAGGCTGAAGGTAATTGTACCTGCCTCACAGAGTTGTTATGAGGCTTAAATTAGATTCTGTGTGTAAAACTCAGTACTGAGCACATAGTAAGAGTTCATAAGTAGTTGATTACTACTATTAGGTTTATTTTTAACTGGCTCACTGGCTCTTAAGACAGTCCACTATGGTCATTCAGCTCCACAGATTACTAATTTAACCAAGAGCTGCCTGCCTCTGGCTTCCCCACACTGGTCTCAGATCTGCCCTCAGGAGTCCCCACAGAATGCACTGCTTGGGGGCAGAGACCTGGACCTCTGACTTTACTTTGCTCCAGGCTAGACAGCCTTATCTATTACCTTTCATGGGACATGAGGGCGAATCTGCTTCCTGGGTCTTGGACCCATTGACATAACCATTTTGCCAGCAGTTACTAGTTAGGGTCTCTGCCTATAAGGCTCTTCTCTCAAATGTCCAATTGGCTTCCTCCCTCACTTTATGGAGGGCTTGAAAAGGCAGCTGCTAACAGCCATCTTCCTGAAAATGTCAGCCTCTCACCAACACATTGTGTCCTCCTGTGTTGGTTTATTTTTTCTTCTTAGCATTTATCATTCCCTAACATACTATGATGATATGTTTATTCCTAACATATGATGATTTATGTTTATTTCTCTCCCCCCACCAGCTAAAATACATGCTCCATGAGGGCAGGGAATTTTGTCATTTTGCTCTCTACTATATATCCTAGAACAGTACCTGGCACATAGCAGGCTCCTGACGATCTGTTGAATGAATGAATAATCTGAGCACCCACCAGTTGCTAGGTCCTGGCTAGAACATGCTCTCTCCATTGTCATGGTAACTCTCCAAGGAAGATCTTAGTGTACTGATTTCTCAGATGTGGAAAATGAGGCTCACAGAGGTTATGCAAGTAAAGAGCAGGAAGGGCTGGAATTCAGCCAAGTTCAACTGGCTACAAAGCCAAAGATTCCCACCCCTACCCCACCTCCACCCCACCCCCACCTTATGAAGCTATCTTAGAACCAGAGCCTACTGATAGCTATAAAGAATTAATACCTTCAATGACAACAACCCCTTTTTCTTACTTCCTCTTTCTCCACCTCTTCCTACCTCTCCAGAACCTTTAGATTTTCTAAATGCTCCAAACAGATGTGGGGGGAAAGGGAGGGAGTGGTGATGAAAGCAAGGGTCCAGAATCATTTGTAATTTGATGCTTGTAAGCTGGGGCCACCTGCCATTCTTCCCACACTACTTGCTTACACAGACCCTCACAAAATCGGTGCTGCCATCCCGTCTCAAATAACTCCCTCCCCTAGTCAGCTGTATCCCATCACCTGTTTATTTTTTCACTGCACTCGTCACCACTTGAAGTGGTACCGTTTACTTGTTTATGATCATCATCCCTACTAGAATGTTAAGTTCTGCCAGGGCAGGGACCTCATCTATCTTATCACCACTGCACTCCAGTACCT
Source organism: Muntiacus reevesi (assembly GCF_963930625.1). Classification (NCBI taxonomy): domain Eukaryota; kingdom Metazoa; phylum Chordata; class Mammalia; order Artiodactyla; family Cervidae; genus Muntiacus; species Muntiacus reevesi. Next base: position 150,394,571 of record NC_089249.1, read on the forward strand.
AGCACAGGCCTGGCATTGGTGGGCACTCAGGACATATTTGTTGAATGAATGAGTGAGAGAATGAATGAATGGCTCTTACTTCATCCAACCCCCTTCATTGCACAGAGAGGGGAACTAACGCCCAGAAAGAGGCTGGTCCAAGCTGGCACAGGACCAAGACTTAGCACTTCTGAGTCCCAGTCTCAGGGGCTTTCAACTGTACCACAGAAACTCCCTCAGTTGCTGTTGAGGAAAAAAACGCAGGCTTTATTGACGACAGTAAAGAAGCCAGGGGTCCTGGCTTGGAGCATCTTCCCTCAGCTGACTCTTTGTGGGCAGATCCACATCAGAGCCTACCTGCACGACCTGGAGCGAGGCAAGCTGGGGCTTGGGGGCATGCCTGACAGGAACCACCTGGCCTGCGCCAAGGCTGACCTCGAGGAAGTGGTCAAGGTGTGCCCAGGCCTCAAGACCTACCTGGACATCGGCCAGGTAAGGCAGCCTCTTGGCTTGGGTAGTCACTGGCTTACTAAAAAAACCTGTGAACTCTGTGTCAGGCCAGGCCTGGGCAGTGAGGACACGGGGAGGCATGTGGGGGCATCCTTGTGCCTGATAACAGTACCTGCCTCCTACAGCTACAGGGAGGGTTATAGATGGTGATGCACCGACAGGGTTCAGAACAGGGCCCAGTTCTTTCTCAGCGCTCAGAGAGCGTGGGCCATTATTCTGTATCCTTCTGTGCCTTCTGTGAACAGGGAATTATTACCGAGAGGTTACAATATCATTTGTGAGAGAAAACTGGGCCCTGAGAGGGTCCCGCTCAAGGTTATATGGCCAAGATTGGTGGGGCTGGAGCTGGAATCAGAGACAGCACTGTCTCCTTCTCCAGGAGAGGGAGACCAAACTTTGCGATGAATAATTGTCGAAGGAGGGAAGGGTGGGAATGACCGCATGGAATTTTTAAAACAGCACGTTGTGGGAATGGAATGAAGGGGGAGCAGCGAGAGAGCCGGGGAGGAAGGCTCATGCCGCCGCCCCCACCCCAGGTCTACTACTACATGGGCGTGGACGCCGTGCAGGAGCTGCTGGCGGTGGACGAGGCGGCGCTGAACCAGGCGCTGGTCTTCCTGGCCAAGGCCGGCGAGTCGGAGCTGGGCGCCACGCTGCCGGAGCTGCAGCTGCTGCGCGGCAAGTGCCTGCGCATCAAGGGCGAGGAGGCCAACGCGGCGGCTTGCTTCAAGCGCGCCGTGGAGCTCGACGACGCGGGCTGCAGCCACGCCGAGGGCTTCGGCTGCCTGCTCGAGGCGCTGCTGGCGCAGTGGAGCCAAGCGCAGCTCAGCGACGGCGAGGTGGGCCGCGAGGTGGACGTGTGGCTGCGGCGCGCCCAGGACAAGTACCCGGCGGCGCGCCTGCGGCAGGAGCTGCAGCGCGTGTGGCGCGCGCACACGGACGAGGTGCTGGGGCTGGCCCGGGCCTTGGTGGCCCAGGGACGGCCGGCGCTGGTGCGGCTGCTCTTCGAGACCATGGAGCGCAAGGGCGAGGGTGCGAGCTCCCTGCGGGACCGCCGCGCGTTCTCCTTCTGAGGGTCCCTGCGGCTCCCCTTCCCTCCCCACCGCTCGGAGATGGTTGGACCTGGTCCAGGCGCTGGAAACCGGCTCGCTGTGCCATAGTCTGGCGGGTAAGCGGAGCCCATCAGACTCTTTCGGGAGTTGGAATGGGGACCTGAGACACAAGGACAGTAGGACGTGTCCACGGAGGCAACAGGGCCTGATCCAGGAGCGCAAGGGAGGCTGGCGGCAGATGCGAGGGGCCAGTGGGAAACTGCCGATGGGAAGGCCCAAATTGTGCAAATACGCAGAAGAATAACATGGTGTCTCCCAAGAGCTACGGAAGGTAATTGCCTCCATTTTGGCAGGTGCTCTAGTACCCAGGAGCCTGTTATTGGATTCTCGTGAGCCAGACTCTAACCTTATAATAAGGCCCCCTCTACTTAGGTTGACTGGAGTAGGTCTCAGGTCTGGCAGTGGGAGAAGTCGTGGCTAGAGCAGAGGGCACAGCTGCCAGCTCACGGATAAGGGTGGGAACGCAGTCTACACCTGGCTGCTCAGCGCTCTTTCCTGCCCTCTTCACAGTCTTCCAGCAGGCCTCATTCTTGGCCAACTTGGTCTGAAGGACCCTCAAACTCCCTGAAATAAGGCCCATTGGTAGAACCTTCCCTTGACTTCTCTATTCTTGGGGGAATGTAAGGGCCCCACCCAAGGAATTGCTGCCTGTACCCAATCTCAAACCTTCTACCAGACACTGAAGAAAATCTTGGAATTTTACACTCTTGAAATCGAAGTCATAGAATCATAGATGTAGAATTTCATTGTCAAAGACTTCGGCTTTGATTGTTAGCAAATCTGGGAATCACCAAGCTAGATTCTTATGGTCCTACTAACAAGAGCTAATTTAACCTAAAACTCTAAAAAAACCAAGTTCTTTCCAGACTGCAAGAGTGTTGGTTGTATGTAATTGCAATGACAAGAGCCCCCCCACCCCCCGCCCCAACTCCCCGGCCCATAATGGTTTGTGATGTATTTTGCATTTCCTTCCCCTACTTAAAAAAAAAAAAAGTTATGCTCACTGCTTTACTCATTTTTCTGACACTCAGACGGTAGCAGAGATAGGCCAGCACCCCTGCCTTACTTCTCCTGTCCCCAGTGATAGGTAGAGAACAGACCGAGAAGTGCGGTCCCTAGAGATCTCTCATTCTGGGAAGACTGGGAGCCCTGGGAGGGAAGTGGCTTGCTCAGAGTCACACTCCCTAGACTGCCCATCCTGTCCCTCCAACTTACTTACAGCATTTTTCAGGTTTGGAAAACTACTAATAAACTGATAACACTAAAGCATGAAGTGTTTATGTGTCACCTGTCACCCAGGGCACTCTGATATCCATTGGCATAATGCTGTCATTCCAGGTGCCTGTGAAATCTTGAAAGTAAGGCCTCCCGAGGCCTCTGAGTTCCATCCCAGGCCTCATGAAGACTTCCTTTCCCTCCTTCCTTCCTCTCCATTGCAGCAGAGTCCGGGAGGTGACTGGACAGCAGGCAGCACACACAGCCTGTCCACTTCTCCCACATCACTTCTCTACCCGTGACTGTGACCTGTGACCTTCCCTAGGACAGATGGTGGTGGTTTAGTCGCTCAGTTGTGTTTGACTCTTGCAACCTTATGGATTGTAGTCCACCAGGCTCCTCTTTCCATGGGATTTTCCAGGCAAGAACACTGGAGTGGATTGCCGTTTCCTTCTCCAGGAGATCTTCCCAACCCAGGGATCAAACCTGGGTCTCCTGCATTGCAGGCATATTCTTTACCAACTGAGCCACCAGGAAGACAGGAACCCATCTCTTTCTTCTCCTACTTCCCAGACAAACAAACTGAATTCAAGGTGGTTTGCTGGTAAAGCTGGGAAGCTGGTGAGGTTTGTTGCCTCCACTAGGCTTCCCAGTTTGTCTTCTTCCTTGCTTTTCCTGTCCCCAAGGTTATGCATTTCTCCCTCCGTTGCCTCCTCCTCCTGCCAAAACTTTTCAATAAACTTTCTGATAATCTCATTCACATTAATCATATAAATGACTAACAAATGCCCACTAGAGCTTTTGTCAGGAGTATCTGCATACTAGCCAAAAGTCGAAAAGAGAAAAGAAACCCCACTTCCAGGACTGCCTCCTATGTGCAAGGCACTTCATATATGTAAACTCATTCAGTTCTCTCACCAGTCCTGAAGAGTAGGCATTGCAATCATCATTTTACAGATAAGAACACAGAGACATTGAACAAGGTCCCAGATGAGCATGGGAAGAGCCAGGCTTTGAACCAGACTTACCCCATTGAATGCTCCCTCCTGGGACACAGCCCTTCCTGGGAGATGAGTGGTCTCAGTTGGGCCTGTGATCACCAACACAGCCTGTCACTACCCTGCTCCCTCCCCACAGTGCACTAGTCACCCTGATCACAAACTGCCTTCCTTCTGCGTCTTTGTTCATCCTATTCCTCCACGGACTTTTCTTCCTATCATTTTTATCCCTAGTGCTCAGTTCAAACCTGCCTCTTCCAGGAATTCTTGCCAGATCCTCCAGCTGTCATCCCTCACCCCGTTCTGTGTACACCCTCAGGGCACTGTGTCTCCTGCATTGCTTACATTCCTTTATCCTTGCACCATAATGATCTCACCATGTCTGCTGTCCCCATTCGATGACGCTGGTTCTTTTCAATAAGGACCACCCATGGCCCTGCACTGAACTTGGCACATAAGATAGGCTCAGTTTGGGTTGTTGTACTGAGTAAACTCACAGCAGGGACATGGCTACCTCAGTCCCAAACAGGTGACTCCATCACCGGGTCCACAAGGGCTGAGGGTGGGACCAAGACTACCCCCTAGGGACCTTTGCAGGCTAGAGCTCAATGAGAAAGCATGGACTTTCTTTCCACCTCCTCTCCAGCTTTAGGGGAAATCCCCCAATTTGTGGCCAGGAAGCCGAGGCCCAGAAAAGGAAACTGAGGCAAGAGAGCAGGGAGTTGCCCAAGGTCAAACAATGAATCAGTGACAGATACTAACTTGAACCCCACCTCCAGACTCTCGGGCCAGTGATCTCTGCCCTTTGGGCTGCCTCCTAGTCAAGTTTACTTCTGTCAAGTTCAGGAAGACTATAGGCCTTCGAGTCACTCACTTAACATTTATCAAGCACTTGTCAAGCGCCAAGCATAGCTCCAGGCTCTGGGGCTAAGTGGAGAGCAGACTAGCTCCTGCCCACGCCTTCAGGGAGCTCACAGTCTGGAGCATATAGAGTGGGTCATGCAGGGCCTCGTGGGCCACAGTGGGGACTGTGGAAGACCCAATGTGATGCTCTCGGAGGTGTAAACTGGCAAAGCTGGCTATCCCACCCTCCACACTGGTCATGTTCATTCTGTGTTACTGACCTTTCCCCCAGCCCAGTGGGGAGGAGAGGGTGGCTATCCCTGGGGCTCAGGACCTGGCCTTGGCCACTCCTCTTCAGCAAGCCACTGCAGAGGCCAGGCCTGGCAGGCACCCGGGATCACGGCTCTGGCTTGTAGTGGGAGGCTAGTGGGTGGGTGATCTTTATTCAATTACAGCTTCGAGTCCTGTGAAACACCCCTGCCTACTGGGCGGCTGGGAGGACAACTGTCTGTCACATAGCTGAAGCAGCAGGCACTCCTTAGGGGAGCACTGCAGAGTAAAAGCCTTAATGACCCCATAATCAGAGTAATGAAGATGAATCGCACCTTGTGCTGCCTGCCCATTCCTTCCTCTGTGTCTAGCAGCCAACATCAGATGCCAGAAACTCCTGTTTAGTCAGTATGAGCAAGGCATGTTTAAGATCATGAAAACAGGTGAGATTTTTCAGTTACAGGTTTCTAGAAGCTCAATATTAAAAATAATCTCAGCCATCACCTCTTCCAGCCTCTCCTCTAAATCAGAATTCCTCTCAATAGTGAGTGTTCTGAAAGAGTATCTAAACCAATTGCTTGCCTCTGGTAGACAGGCAGATCACTACCTCTTGAAGGCATCAGTCCATTTTTTTAAGTCTTCTGAGTTTGTCTTTCTATTGCGTTGAAACCTTCTTTTATGTAATCTGTATGTCTTGATTCAAGTCCACCTTCACCACACAGTGAAAGTGAAAGTCACACAGTTGTGTCCAACTCTTTGCAACCCCATGGACTATACAGTCCATGGAATTCTCTAGGCCAGAATACTGGAGTGGGTAGCCTATCCCTTCTCCAGGGGATCTTCCCAACCCAGGGATCGAACCCAGGTCTCCTGCATTGCAGGCAGATTCTTTACCAACTGAGCCACAGGGAAGCCCAAGAATACTGGAGTGGGTAGCCTATCCCTTCTCCAGTGGATCTTCCCGACCCAGGAATCGAACTAGGAGCAGATGCTAAAAAGCAGTCTGTGACCTTGAACAAGTCACTTGGCTCTTTCCCCCATTCTCTCTGTAAGGTGTGTGAGGTGTTCAGGGGGTGGGTGGCTGCCCACTCTACCGGCAGCCAGGCACAGCTCCGACCTGCCTCCAGCCACCAGTGCCCAGCCTGGAGCCGACACACAGCGGTGCAGCGGTGCCAGCAGTTGAAAGCAGAACAGAACAGGGCTTCTCCCAACCCTAATCAAGCCCCGAGGGAACACCCTGTGTGGATGATGGTGGCTGGATGCCAAATGAAGTGAAATATCTCCTTTTCTCAGGCTGTTAACTTTTTTTCTTGTTTAAGGAAGGGGAGGATAATGACATTTAGCACTTTACAACTCAGCAGTAAAATGAGCAGATGGAAACAGATCCCCAGCATCGTGGGCATGCTTCCAGCAAGAAACCCTCCCTGGCTCTAGCTCTGGCTCCATGGGGCCGAAGTTACTGGCAAGGTTTGCTGATGGGGTGAAGGACACCGCCTGCTCCCTCCCGCCCCAGCTCCTCCCACAGGCAACCCCTCCAGGTTGCACATTGTTGGCAGTGCTGGCCCCCACCCAATACCTGCGTCTTGTCTCTGGTCACTGTGTTCCACCTCCTGGAGCACTGTTCCTATACACCAGGTCTGTCCGGGGTGTGACCTCTCTAGTTTAGAGATGAGGAGGAGCAGAGGTAGGAGGGACGGGTTCTTAGAGAGCTTGCTCAGTCGCTTCAGTTGTGACCGACTGTTTGTGACCCCGTGGACTGAGTCTGCCAGGTTCCTGTCTCCAGAGAATTCTCCAGGCAAGAATACTGGGGTGGGCAGCCATGCCCTCCTCCAGGGGATCTTCCTGACCCAGGGATCAAACCTGCATCTCCTATGTTGCAGGAGGATTCTTTACCATCTGAGCCACCAGTGGTGAGTAAAAACTGTTGTGGAGCTGTGGAAAAGCTCCAGCTGGCCTCTAGGTGGCCACAGAAGAACAATTTGAGCACAGAAGGTTCCCACAGGGAGGTTAAAAAAAGAGTTGTCATCTGTGGCTGATTCATGTCAATGTATGGCAAAAAACCACCACAATGTTGTAAAGTAATTAGCCTCCAATTATAATAAATAAGTTAATTTTTAAAAATGTTTTTAAAGTTGTCCTTGTCATCATCAAAACTATTATTTACTGAGAACTCTCCATTGGCCAGTCCCCATGGCTCATGTTTCACACACCTCACCTCATTTTAACCTTCCCAAGCCCAGGAGCTATGTATTGGCACTGTCTGCATTTTACAGATGAAGAAACTGAGGTTCAGAGAGGTTCAATAACTTTCCTGAGGTCCCTCAAGGCAGGCAGGCTAAAGAGTACTTATGAATGGCTTTTTAACTGTTTTTGAGTTTAGATTACTTTTTCTCTTCTATCACATATGTTGCTCTATTAACTGCACACTTAAAAAAATCTGAATGCACTTTTCATGTTTGTTTCCAAACTAGTCAATAGCTCTGTGCTGGGACTTGTTCTATCTTAGCATGTAAATTGTTTGATTAAATTGCAGCTCTTCTGTGAGCTTTATTTGTAATCCACAAAGTCAAAGAAACAAATAGAAGAACCCCTACTGTGATGGAGAGCGATTGCCTGCATCATCTGCCCAGCACACCTCCCTGCTGAGAATAGCATCTCTCCTTCCTGGGCTACTAAACCACTCCTTCCCCACTCGGAGTGGTGGCAGAGGGCTGTCAATCATAATACCCCACTCCTGACTGCAAACGTTAACATGTGACCAAGGTTGGACCAATTACAGTCCTTCCCAGAGAGTTTTCCATCTGGGTGCAAGGGACAGAAAGAAGATGCTCTCAGTCTGTCTGCTGGAACAGCTATTAGCAACTGTCCCCAAAAGGATTACTCATTTGAAAAGACCCTGATGCTGGGAGATTGAAGGCAGGAGGAGAAGGGAACGACAGAGGATGAGATGGTTGGATGGCATCACTGACTCAATAGACATGAGTATGAGTAAACTCCGGAAGTTGGTGATGGACAGGGGAGGCCTGGCGTGCTGTGATTCATGGGGTCGCAAAGAGTAGGACACGACTGAGCGACTGGACTGAACTGAACTGTGGGCATCAAAGATCTGAAAACAGTATCTTAAACAAGACTGTGTGTTTATCTTGTGAGGCTAGCTCATGAATCACCTCACTGTCCCTTCTCTGCTCACCCACCAGGTACCCGGTAAGGTCATCCTACTGCAAGCTCCTGACACTCTCCACCTGTCTGGAAGCACTGGGTAGCTGACAGCCATGGGAGTAGCTTTCAAACAATGGGGCATGGAAATTGCATAAATACTCAAGCCTCCTAAGCCGGGGTGGGTGGGGGGATAGGATAATTTGGAGGAATGTGAGATTAAGGCCCAGTGGCCCATAGAAGTAAGATGTTCATTTTTTATCACACCCTGTATTCATTTCGAGCTTTCTTCTCACTTCCCTACTCTTTTCTCAGTGCTTCCTGAGATCATCTCCCAAATAAACTAGTAAGTACAAGTGAAAGTCACTCAGTCATGTCCAACTCTTTGCGACCCCATGGACTATACAGTTCATGGAATTCTCCAGGCCAGAATACTGGAGTGGGTAGCCTTTCCCTTCTCCAGGGGATCTTCCCAACCCAGGGATCGAACCCAGGTCTCCCACATTACAGGTGGATTCTTTACCATTTGAGCCACAAGGGAAGCCCAAGAATACTGGAGTGGGTAGTCTATCCCTTCTCCAGTGGAGCTTCCCGACCCAGGAATCAAACTGGGGTCTCCTGCATTGCAGGTGGATTCTTTACCAGCTGAGCTACCAGGGAAGCCCTGCGTGCCCTCAGATCTTTGACTCAGGATCTGCTTCTGGGGGGGACAAGCTTTAGATACCCTTGAAGTCCTCCCTCATCCCAAGAGGAAGACTCTGCCACCTCCAAGTATTCACATGGCACCTTGTTTGTACCTCTATTAAATACACCATGGCCTACCTTGTAGTATTTATTAAGTATAAAATAGGAAGGAGGAGGGAGATGGGAAGGTGGTTCAAGAAGGAAGGGACATATGTATACCTATGGATGATTCATGTTGATATTTGGCAGAAACCAACAAAATTCTGTAAAGCAATTATCCTTCAATTAAAAATAAATAAAAATTTTAAAAATAAATAAAATAGGAAGAAATAAGTGTTTTTTGAGTACTATGCCTTATTCCAGGTGTCTTGTGTTCATTCATTCATTAACTTAATTCATTTTAAAATATTCATTTATTAACATTAATTAGTGATCATTCATTATTTCATAAAATCTTTATTGAGCATTTATAATGTGCCAGATAGTGATCCAAGCCAGGGGTTGGTAAACTATGGCCCATAGGCCAAATTAGACCCACTGCCTGTTTTTGTAAATAAAGTTTTATCAAAACACAGCTGTGCTCATTTATTTACGTATGTTTATGGCTGCTGTCTTGTTATAACAGCAGAGTTGAGTAGTTGTGACAGACACCATATGGCCTGTAAAACATAGTAAACAGTAACAGTAAGCAGCATGTACTGTCTGGCCCTTTGCAGAAAAACTTTGGTGCCCCTTGGAATAGGCACTGGGGCTGCTGCAGTGAACAAAACAAACAAAAATCACTGCCTCCTCCACTCTATTGGGGTGGAGTCAGAGGGCAGGGGGGTAAATCTAACACAATGAACCCAAAACTAGATATTTAGTATGTTATGTGATGATAAATGCTATGGAGAAAAAACAAAGGGAGAGGGAGAGCATCAGGAGTGCTCGCCAGCAGGGGCGGGAATTGTGGTGAAAATTAGGGTGTCAGGAGGTCCTGGCTGTGAACGTGACATTTGAGCAAAGACCTGAAGCAGATGAAGGAGTGAGCCATGTGGACGTGGTGGGGAGGAGCCTCTGGGTAGTAGAGCAGCAGACGGACGGCCACACTGGAGTATTAACAATAGTTCATCCTATACTGAGCATTAGTAACCATGCGCCCTTCAAGGGCTTTACATACATAATCTCATTTAATTACTTAAAAGTTATCATCTCATTACACATTCAACCTTACAAAAGAATGATCTGAAGATATTTCTATTATTAATATTAAGATAGAGCTTTCTGTTTACATAGTTGTTTTACAGTGCTGTTCATTTACTCTTCATAGCATTTCAAAGAGGTTACTGACCCCCTTTTAGGCAGCCAAAACCCAGAAAGGTCAAGTCCTTTGTCCCAGGTCACACAACCAGTAAATGCTGGCCCTGGAAAGCAAGCCCAGCTCTATCTGCCTCCAGACACTGCCTTGCTTTCTCTCTAAGCCACCAGTCTTGGAGCATGTAAACTCCACCTGGTCCATTCACACCTAACAGCTCCTTGTTAGGAGTTGGCAAAGGCTTGTTGGAAGGAACTCAGTTACCATCATCCTTCTGGATGAAAGTGACCAGGTAAACTGCTGCAGTCATCCTCGGAATTCACAAATGTGATCATTCTCTCTGATTGGGGCATCTACACTGTGTCCCAGCCTTCTGGCTACACCAATGCTCTGTAGTGTTAACCCCAAAGCAAGGGCTCAAGAGGGACTTGTTGACTGACAGATTAACTATTGCTGAGGCTCTGTTTCATTGCACTTTTAGCAAGACTTTCTTATGAACCGAAGCAATCATTCAGAAAGATATTAGTTCAACAAATATGTACTGAGAATTACAATGTGCAGAAAAATTGAGTTTTACTATATACAAAGCCTTTCTACATAGTAATCAGATTTACTATGAGGGGCTAATAGATGAACAAGAAATAGGTCCTCCTCTCTGGGAGCTCATAGCCTGTGGGGGTGAGAAGACAAGTGTTTTGTGTGTGCTACATGACCAACTGTGTGCCAGGCCTTGTGCCAGTCAGGGCACTTTCATCATTAAAAGTAATCCTAATAATAGGACCTCCGAGTTGGCCCAGTGATTAAAAATCCACCTGCCAGTGCAGGGGGTGCAAGTTTGATGCCTGGTCTGGGAGGATTCCATATACCAAGGGGCAACTAAGCCCATGCGTCAAAACTACTGAAGCCTGTGTCCCTAGAGTCCATGTTCCACAACAAGAAAAGCCACTGCAATGAGAAGCCTGTGTAACACAACTAGAGAGTAGTCTGTGCACAGCAACAAAGACCTAGCACAGCTATAAATAAATAAATACAAATTTTAAAGAATAATTGTAATAATAGCAAACATTATTGAAACCTGATACACACCAGGCACTGTGCTAAGCCCTGTACCTGGGCTCCTTGTGTCTTTATCACAACTCCATGGAGGAGATATCATCACTGTCTTCAGGATGATGGCATCTGAACCTCAGGGACATTGAGTAACTCACCCCCAGGCACATTGTAAGTGGGTGACAAAGCAGGGATTTGCATTCAGCTCTATTTGCCCCACCACATATACACACTCAGCTATGACACACCTTAGAGAGAGTAGGTCAGAGGAGAGAGTCAGGAAAAAAATCTGAATGATCTCAAGAGAGGGGGAGGTGGGACTTCCATGGTGGTCCAGTGGCTAAGACTGCACTCCCAGTGCAGGGGGCCTGGGTTTGATCCTTAGGGAACTAGATTCCACAGTGCTGCAACTAAAGATCCTGTGTGCCACAACAAAGACCCAGTGCAGTGAAATAAATTAAAAAAATTTTTTTTAAAAAGAGAGGTGGGGAGGCCCTTCCAGAGAAGGCTTCAAGGGCAGGTTCCTCAAGAGGATACCATTTGAGATGGTCCCCAAAGAGTGAGCCTCCAGCAGAGGGTATCCAGTCAGACAGAAAAGGTCTATTGGGGTAACTGCTCCACAACTTTAACTGTATGTTTGTTACAAACAAGTTGCCATTGGAGGCTCTGAGTGGGGAGATCGGGCTGTGCATCAGACAGACCTGGAGATGAATCCTTTCTCTCCCTGTTACTAGTTGTGTTGACCATGCACAAGCCAACCAGCCTTTCTAAGCCTTGGTTGTCTCATCTGCAAAATGGACATAACAGTGATAATTATACCACTGGGGGTTTTATTGTAAGCGTTGAATCACATACGGGTGTAAAGTGTCTAATACTGTCATTGAACGATGATGATGATGATGAACAACGATGATGATGATGATGAACAACGATGATTATGATGATGGTGATTGGTGCCACATTTCCATTCTGAGGAATCTCTATTTAAAAAAAGAGGCCCACTTTTTCAGCTCCCTTCTAGTGTCTAATCATCCTGGATTTGGACACTGAGCAAATGAACAAGTGGGCACTCTGAGCCCAGGGGGAAGAGGTGCCTGGAGACAGAAGGGCATTGGTGTTCCACACAGTGGTCAGAGGGGGCATGAAGGGAACAGAGGGGGCAGAAGAACGATGGCTCTCTCCTTACAGTGGGCAAGGGCAGCTGCAGTGTCCTGAGAGTCGGAATGATTGAAGAATGAGCCAGATACTTTCAATTACATCTCTCACGGGCCTGTCATGAGAGTCTCTTCATACTGATGAAGAAACCAGGAAGCAACGGGCCCAAGGTCTCAAAGCTGGGAATTGGCTGGGCAGGATTCCCAGGCAAGGCCACCTTCCCACCTCCAGTCTAGCCTGTCTGGGCCAAGTTGGGCTAACAGGTTAAGGGGTGGGTTTAGGAGTCCAACAAGTGGCCTGGCCCAGTGGCTGTCTGGAGTCTGTCTCCTCCTCTCCACCCATCAGCCTGGGCCATTACAGGAGTCTCCCATCTGGCCTATTTCTCCATCTCTCTCCTCCCATCTCAGTTCACACCTCACTCAGGCAAAGAAACACAACTGACCATGTTCTGGTATAATAACCACAATCTCACACTGGTCAGCGCTCTCAGCAGAGGAGGCGGCCATCTTCCTGAAGTGATGATTCCTCTTGTTTTCAAGTTGTATAAAATACATGTTGTCAAGTGGAATGCAAAATGTCCAGGCATTTTTCTCAGAGGAGGAGCTGTTTTCGGTGAAGCCTCAAAACAGACGTGTGTACATTGGTGGGGGCATTCTTCATAGAAACAATTTCACCAGCCTCAGAGGTAAGAAACTTCAGTCTGTTCCAGCAAGCCCTGACACAGTGGGGCCCACTGCCTTTCCGGTTGTACTTCCCTGACACCTGGGAGTGCTCTATACTCCAGTCAGAACTATCTTGAGGCCTTTTCCCTTACAGCAGAGTGACCTGCTGCCCCTCTGAATAGAACTGTCTTCCTATTCACCCTCTGCTACTTTTTAACCTGAAAAACTCCTAGTTAAAGTCTAATTTCACGTCCTCTCCTCCGAGGAGCCCTCCTGGATTCCACCCCTCCTTGCAGTGCTCCCCTCCAGGCATCTTGCTCTCCCTTCTTCACAGCTTTACCATAGTCTGCTGTGACCTCTACTTTGAGGCACCCTCTCCAGGAGGTTAGGAGCAAATTGAGGTCAGGGAGTTCACCATGAATTTGGCCTTCCTTGTTCATTCAGCACACACTAGAAGCCCCTCTCTGTGCCAGGCTGTGAGCTCTGTGTAGGGACAACTCAGCATGTCCTCAGAGGAGCTCTGACCCCAAGTAGAGACAAACTGTCCACGCATATACTGATTGGTATATTAAAACCAGCAAAAAGCAAAACCTCTTGCTGAACCCAACATGGCCAGGCCTTCTGCTTAGGGGTGAGGATCCAGAAAAGAGCCACACCTGTGCCTACCTGCAAGGGATTCCCAGTCTGACCAGTGGCCAGTGGAAACCACTAAGCTTACAGTGAGTCTTAAGCTTATGGCTGTGGGGCACCAAGGCAAGTGACTTTTGCTTTATTGTGGATGACAATGAATGAATGAATGAATGAATGAATTTTTTTCTCTTTTAGGGAAATTGTGAGGTTTGTAACCATGAATGGGCTCTGTAAATCAAGGCACCGAGTAAATGACTGATCAGTCAATTGATTGAGATGTCACCCATGAGGTGGCTAGCAGCAAAAGGGCTATATTCTGGTCTCCACAATCCTGGACTTTCTCAATGGGGAGTAAATCTACTCTGACCACGGCCAGCTAGAGCGGACCTGCAGCTCTTGGCTGCAAAGCCTCCCGCAAACTCCTAGTAAAAGGCGGCAGTTCTCAGGCCTGCCTCCCAAGAGGGTCGTGAGCATTAATTAGTTACCATTGGTAAAGTGCTCTGAAGACGTGGGGGTGTATAAACACGGCAACTCATTAGGCCTCTCCACACCATGAGGCTCTACAATCGGGAAGAGCTAATTGAGAAATAATTAACACCTCAGGGTGCAGAGGACGATGCCTGGCTTTTCTAGGATTGGAAGGGATGTAATAAAGTGCATGGAGAGCAGGAAGAATTATAAGGCTACTTCAGATCCCAAAATATACAAAAAATTATTCGCCTTCTGCCCCCAGGGAAGAGTGTGGGGACTGTTGCCCCAGTAAAGCCTTTGGGACGTCATTCCTTGGGAAAGCCCAGAGCACAGTGCTGGGCTGCTGAGGCTGAGTGATGCTCTTCACGCAAAAAAGCTCAGGTCCAGCCCAGGTCTGTCTGGCTTCTAGCATGTGAGCAGATGCCAGGTGTGGAACTCATCAAGTGGTATTTTCCTCAGTTGTAAGACCCAGATGATGACGTGTCTATCATCCTCCTGCCCCAGCACCAGTGTGTCTGATGTTCTTCCTCTACGTCAGCAGATCTAGCCCCGGCTTTGTGTTAGGATCATGGGGGACTATAAGTATTGACCAGCATCTTGGGGCTGGGACTGGGGGGCACACAGTGATTCCCAGTTCAGTCAAAGTTAAGAACCATTGCTTTGGTTTGTGTATCAGGCACTGTGTTGGGAGCTGTAGAAAACTGAACATGTAAACCCTACCACGCTCAATGCTCCCCTCACAACAGCTCATCATTCTTGATTCAATACCTGGGAGTGTCCTGGACATTCCACTCCACTCTCACTGCCATTCTTGTGCTGTCAAACCTCACCCATCCTTTAGGCTCGGTTTGAAGCTCACCTCCTCAGGGAAGCCCTCCATCCCTGTGTCCCCACAGGACTGTTCTCGGCCCTATTACAGCACTGATCACACAGTGTTGTTCCTGGCAGATCCTGGTGGGCTGAGGGCTTCTTGGGGGCAGTATCAGAATCACCAGGGTCTTGCACTGGGTCTGGTATCTTTTAGGCTCTGAATATACTGTAACAGTTATAAGTTTGATAGAGTTATATGATATGCAACTCCCACCTCAGGGCATTTGCACTTATTGTTCCCTGTGTCTGGAGCATTTTTCTCCCAGATATCTGCAAGTCTCTCTCAACTCCTTCAGATCTTTGCTAAAATGTCACCTTCTCCCCCAAACTTCCCCTGATCCTCCTGTTTTAAATGGTAACCACTCAACCACCAAGCCTTTCCCTTCTTTAATTAGTTTTTCTCCATAGCATTTAAAACCATCTGACTGATGGGTCCTGTCTTTATACAAAATTGTTATAATTAGTTTACCATGGAGTTTTTACATTAATTTTAAAAATTCAGGGATTGACATACTACTATATATAAAGTGAAAGTGAAAGTGTGAGTCATTAAGTCTGTCTGACTCTTTGCAACCCCAGGGACTGTAGCCCACCAGTCCATGGGTTTCCCTGGTGGCTCAGATGGTAAAGAATCTGTGTGCAATGCAGGAGACTGGTTTGATCCCTGAGTTGGGAAAATCCCCTGGAGAAGGGAATGGCTAACCACTCCAGTATGCTTCCTGGAGAATTCCACGGACAGAGGGGCGTGGTGGGCTACAGTCCATGGAGGCGCAAAGAGTTGGACACTACTGAGCAACTATATGTAAAGTAAATAACTAGTAAGGAACTACCACATAGCACAGAGAACTCTACTCAATACTCTGTAATGAACTATATGGGAAAATAATCTAAAAAAGAGTGGATATGTGTATGTGTATAACTGATTCACTTTGCTGTACATCAAAACTAATACAACCTTGTAAATCAACTATACACCAATAAAAATTTGAAAAATAAAATGTAATTGTATTAAAAAAATCCACTGGTCTTGATCCCTGAGTTCTTTGACCTCCCCTTAAAGTTCACCATATTGGTTAATTGACTAGAATGTAAGCTACACTGAATGCGGGGAACTTTGTCTATTTTGTTTACAATACCTCGTTTCTACAAGCGGCTGGTACCTGCTTGCTGTTGTTCACTCAGTCGTGTCCGACTCTTTGCGACCCCGTGGGCTGCAGTACGCCAGGCTTCCCTGTCCTTTGCCATCTCCTGGAGCTTGCTCAAACTCATGTCCACTGAGTCAGTGATGCCATCCAACCATCTCGTCCTCCTCCTGCCTTCAATTTTCCCAGCATTAGGGTCTTTTGGTACGTGGTAGCTGCTCAAAAAAAACTTCGTGCAAGTTTGACTTAGTGTCTGTAAGACTAAATAAAATGCCTTATTTCAATTCTTTAAAATTTTAAATTTATTTAAATTGAAAGCCTGCAAAATCTTAGGGCAGATTCGAAGCCGCATTGCCCATTGTTGTCATAGTTACACACTCCCCAGCGGTTCTCCCATTCCAACATAGAGGCGGGCCCTGGGCTCCAGCGCGGGAACCCCAGACTCCAAACCCTACCAGATCGGCCTTGATCATAGAGTTACACCTCCCTCAATCCTAGAGGGCACTTCCGGGACGGTGATTTACTTATTGCTGCCTAGGCCAGTCTACGAGCGCGGTCTCTCTCCTTGGCTAAATTTCCGGCAAACCTTTCACTGGAGTCGATGGGGTGGGGCCAGGCCCCGAGAGCGCGGCTTTGTGATTGGTGGGAAGGGTAAGGGGCGGGCTTGGGCTACCACCGCCTTGGCGCAGGCGCGGTGGTTCGTGTGGCGGTGTCTGCGCGGGCGACGTTCCCTGGGACTACGGTTGGTGAATGGGGATGTAGCAGTGAGGGCTGACGGACGGGCGGGACACTGCGGAAGAGAGGGCTCGGTTCTGGGCGTGGAGCCCGAGGACTCTGGTGTCAGTTTTTCCACGTGCTTCCCGTCCCTAGATTGGGGCGGGGTCACAATCACATAAACTCTTGAATAATTTTCGTTTCTTAGTCTGTTTCCTCCGTTGTGAAATGGCAGGACTTCCTTATGTGCCTCGGGTCTTTGTGACCAGTAACTTGTGAGAAATACAAGTTCTCTGCCCACACCCCAGACCTGCTGACTCAGAAACTCTGGCGATGAGGCCCCACAAGCCCTCCAGGTGATTCTGATGCTTGCTGAAATTTCACAGCTGCTGGGCCACTGTAATGATGGGGGTCGACTTGAGAGAAGTCTTGGAGACAGACTCACTTGCTTGAGGAGTCGTCCAGGGTGAAGGAATTTCTGGCTTGAGCCACGGGCCTGAGGTGGGACTTTTAAGTGATGGTTCCAGGTGTGAACCACATGTCTCCTGCCTCCAGGGCCTGCAGTTTTCCAAGCAGGTATACTAGGGCTCTGTGGCCATGCCTCCCAGCTGTCTTCAGGTCATGGGCCACAAAGGAAATGATATTTGTACAGTGCCCAGGGGAAGTTGTTGAAGCTGCTGAAAGTTGGAGGGGACCAGCTGAAGGATTGAGGCTGCTGAAAGCGGGAGGGAATCACCTGGGGGGATTTGAGCTTCCCAGAGCTGAGGGGAATTAGTAACCTGTTCTCAGCATACTGCAGGAGAGCTTTTGTTCCGTGGGGTGTGCTGATGATTAGGGGTGCTCACTAAGTTTGGCAGTATAAATCAAGAACCTTTAAAGAGTTTATATCCTTTTGCATCTGCAAAATTGGTGGCTGTCATAGAAGTTTTATTGGAGGCCGATCTGTGCTGACTGCTGCAGGGTGTCGGATCACAGTTAACACATATTTCTGCTCAACTCGTTTTTCTTCAGGCACAAGTGCACCCCTGTGCTGGGATGTCATGGAAGGGCTGCTGACAAGATGCAGAGCACTGCCCTCCCTGGCCAACTGCAGCCATCAACTCTCGAAGTATGCTCCTCAGAGGTTTCACCACTGTGCCCCTGGGAGAGGGAAGCGCTTGGTGCTGTCCCGCATGTTCCAGCCCCAGAAACTTCGAGAAGACCAGGTATTCTCTCTCGAGGGCAGATCTGGTGACCTGACCTGTAAGAGCCAGCGGCTGATGCTGCAGGTGGGCCTCATCCACCCGGCAAGCCCCGGATGTTACCACCTCCTGCCTTACACTGTCCGCGCCATGGAGAAGCTGGTGCGGGTGATAGATCAGGAGATGCAGACCATCGGGGGACAGAAGGTCAACATGCCCAGCCTCAGCCCAGCAGAGCTCTGGCGAGCCACCAACCGATGGGACTCGATGGGCAGGGAGCTGCTGAGACTTAGAGACAGACACGGCAAGGAATACTGCTTAGGACCAACCCACGAGGAAGCCATTACAGCCCTGGTCGCCTCCCAGAAGAGACTGTCCTACAAGCAGCTGCCGTTCCTACTGTACCAGGTGACGAGGAAGTTTCGGGACGAGCCCAGACCCCGCTTTGGTCTTCTCCGCGGCCGAGAGTTTTACATGAAGGACATGTACACCTTCGACTCCTCCCCCGAGGCCGCCCAGCTGACCTATAGCCTGGTGTGTGATGCCTACAGCAGCCTGTTCAGCAGGCTGGGGCTGCGATGCGTCAAGGTCCAGGCCGACGTGGGCAGCATCGGGGGCACAATGTCCCACGAGTTCCAGCTGCCGATGGACGTTGGAGAGGACCGACTTGTGCTGTGTCCCAGCTGCCACTTCTCTGCCAACGTGGAGACTCTGGGCTCGTCACGGACCAACTGCCCTGCTTGCCAGGGGCCACTGACTGAAACCAGAGGCATCGAGGTAGGGCACACGTTTTACCTGGGCACCAAGTACTCCTCTGTCTTTAATGCCCAGTTCACTAATGTCCACGGCAAGCCCTCCCTGGCTGAAATGGGGTGTTACGGCTTGGGCGTGACACGGATCTTGGCCGCTGCCATTGAAGTTCTCTCTACAGAAGACTGCATCCGCTGGCCTGGCCTCCTGGCCCCTTACCAAGTCTGCCTCATCCCCCCCAAGAAGGGCAGTAAGGAGGAGGCGGCCGCAGAGCTCGCGGGGCATCTTTACGACCATATCACAGAGGTGGTGCCACAGCTCCAAGGGGAGGTCCTGCTGGATGACAGGACTCATCTGACCATTGGAAACAGACTGAAAGATGCCAACAAGTTCGGCTACCCCTTTGTAATCATCGCGGCCAAGAGGGCTCTGGACGACCCTGCACATTTTGAGGTTTGGTGCCAGAATACCGGAGAGGTGGTTTTCCTTACCAGAGAGGGAGTCCTGGAATTACTGAGCCAAGTGCAGGTTGTCTGAACCACCCCCTGGACCCCTCCCACTGCATCTCACAGCCTTGGTGTTCACTGAAACACTACCTTTCCTGTACTGCTTTCCAGAGCTGGTCTCCCCAGAAACAGAGCAGCTTGTGGAAGGTGAGACCATGTTAGGAAAGCCAGTTGTAGTCATTTGTTTGGACTATTTGTATTTAAAGTTGTTAACTTGATCCCTTTGTCTGGGCTGGCCACGCCGCCACATACCCTATCTTTCATATTCCACTGTGGAAGCTTCTGTTTGGAGGTAGTGGCTGGAAGGAGCCAAGTTGGCATCTTGGCCCTCAAGAGAGTCACTTCCCTACTCTCAGCAGTTTCCTACACCACATGTAGGTTGGGGGCTTCCTGATGGCCGGTACCCTCCCAGCTCCAGCAGTCTGACCTTGGGCCTCTTGCTGCATTCAGTCCAGAGAGGCAGCCTGCCAGTCCTCCTCCTCTGAGAATTGGGCTGAGGGTCTGGGGACAAGAATCAGGACACCGGGCTGCCACCGGCTCACCAGTGACTTGGACACGACCCCTCCCCTGCTGGGGCCTTCGAATTTCCCCATCTGTGATGTGAGAAAATGGAACTAGATCTGTAAAGTCCTCACAGCTGACTGGCTGGTTCCTGTAGAGGTTCATGACCGGCAGATCTGGTTCCTCTGATCCTCCATCGTTTAAACTACCAGGAAAGTTAAAACAATTGGCTAATGGCTCCCAAACCACCTCCAGAGACCTGGCTCTCCCTCTTGAGTTGACCTGGCACTGAGATCATGTTATATTGATTGAATAAAGTCAGACTGTTGGGGTGAGGTTTGCATGTTAATTGGGAAAAAAGAAAAAAAAGCATGTTAATTGGAAACAGTGTTAACACCTGCCAAGTTAACAGTGCAGCAGCAGCTTGCCTGGAAACTCCTTTTTCTACTTCTCCACTGGATAAAAGAAAAAATCAGGTGACTGGAAAATGTGTGCTATACCATTTCTTCCCTCAAGTGTCTGCAGGCTTCCAGTGCTACAGTGACTGCCCTGGCTGCAGAGTTGGATCCTAGAGCCATGCATGATGGAGGTGAATTATTAGTAGAGGGTCACTGCCTGAGTGCTGGGGAGAACTGGCAGTGAGCTTGAGCTTTCATTGCTCCTGCCCCCAGGAGCAGGATCAGCTTCTCCATCCTCGGCCCCTGGTGTCGCGACTTGTTCATACCTAAGGAGAATCTTTCAGGGCCAAGCTCAAAGCCATCACCTCCTGAAACATGCTCGTCAGCTCCTGGCAACGGTTTCTGTCTCTGGCATCCCCTGTCTCTCCTACTAGCACCGACACCCTTCTCACTCGGCGCGCACAGCTCACTGTATGGCTGCTAGCCTCTTGTCACTGGTGGTCAGCTCCCTGAGGCCGGGGTCCTAGGCTGACTCCTAGTGTACTGAAGTGTTGTCTTGGCCTGTTGTTCTGTCTGCCAAACAGCTTCCCAGCAGCTTGTGACCACTGATCCTGCCAGAGCAACCTCACCCCCAGCACACACCATCAGGCTTCCTAATGAATGTAGACACCAGGCCCTAATGACTCCCAGGCTACCACTGGGCTCTGGGCCAGCATTCAGGCCAGGAGACGGGATTCTGAGAGCAAACTAGAGAGGCTGGATTGTAAGACAAGGCTCTTACTCTTGGGTGCACAGTGGAATCCCCTGGGTCCCACCCCAAGGTTCTGTTCTGGGGTGTGGCTTGGGCGTCAGCAGTTTTAAAAATTCCCCTGATGATTCTAATTCGCCAACTTTGTGGAGCATCCTCTGAGCCCACTTTGCAGGGTTGAATGTTTGAGTCATTTCAGTTGTGCATTATCAGGTTGTCGTGAGCTCTGTGCTTTCAGCACTTATATATGCCGTGTTTAGATCTTAAAACTGTGCAAGGTAAGTGCTGTGAAATCCTCATTTTACAGATGAAGAAACTGGAAGCTCCATTTAAGCAGTTTAAGAATGCACAGCTATTAATGTATCAGAGCTAGAATCTGGGTACTGACCAAAACCTATGCCTGTCTCACTATACTGCATGGCCTCTGCCTGGACAAAATGATTGCAGTAAGTAAAATGGATTATGTATGTCTGATCAACTTAGCCTGAAGTAGAGAAATTAGAATTACGTGCAAATAAGCACTTTAAATATTTTTTTAAATTTAAATTTGTGCTACATAAGCATACTTTATGGAAGGCTAGCCTAATGTAAGAATAAGCACTTCTAAAAATCAGCTTCAGGGAATAGAGAACTAGTTAATTTAAAACTCTCATAAATGTGTATGATATGGAATGATTTTAGGGTAAGGTAGAATCATGGAACTTTAGAACAGGAGAGCTTGCAGCCTGCTTGTCCAGCCCTCACTTCACAGATGGAAGACAAGCCTGCAGTGGGAATTAACCTGCTGCAACCCATCTGACTGGCAAAACTGCCTGATTGCACACCAGGTGCTGCATCTCCTGAATTAGGCTACCTCGGGTAAATCTTGTTGCTGGGAGTGACGGCTGGCTGAGTCAGCATTTGAGCTACAGGGGCCTTTAGGTTTGAAAGAGATACCCATTTTCCAAGGGAGACGCATACAAGGAGCACAGTGATTTGCTCAACATCCAGCTGAACTGAAACCCAGGTGTCTTGACTTACCAGTGTTTTTTGCGGTAGCCAGGGGCAGAATAATTTGGTGGAAAGATTAGGACCCTGAATAGAGAATCAGTTCTCCACTTAGCAGCTATATGATCATAGACAAATAACTCGTCTTTTGTGCATCTCAGATTCTTCATCTGTGAGATGCTTTCACAATGGCACCCCTGCCTCCTTGGGTGGTCTGAGGGTTGGCTGAGCTGACATATGAAAAGCTTAACCCCTAGTGTGCTCTCTGGAATCATGATGACTTGCATGGGATGACTTAGGAAATAATCCATTGGGAGCTCAGGTTCTGCTGTTAACATTGAGACCTGGGTTTTGTTTTTTTGTTATGTTGCTTCATAACTTTCCTGGGGAGTGGCACGAACAAAAATTAAGTAACATCTGCAGAATGGTTCCATCTCCTTAGAGGAAAGACAGAAATATTCAAACCGTGTACATTCCTCTATCCTTTCTGAACTTGCCAACATTACTTCTTGCCATAAATTGATGAAATGGGGTTGCTGGCAAAATAACAGGTACAGGCTGTATTATCATTGCTCATTCCTTGGGGAGATGGAGAAGCAACTGGCTGGGAAATATTTAACAGAATTAATACTTGGGGACAAAGGCTGGTGCATAACAAAACCACTGTAAATCAAGCTTAGAATGTAAATCAAGGGCTCCGTTAATATTCAGTGTTTTAATGGAAGAAACACCTGCTGGGCTATCAATAAAGGAGCTTTGTGGAAATCTTGAAATTGTCATTTCCTTAACTACTTGAGCGCCAGGCCTCTTCACAGTTTCCCCTGTCCATTTCTACTCCTAGAGGCCAGGATGCGTTTTAGAATTTGTTTGAATCTAAGGGCACACATGACTTTGAGAATTAGGAAAAGAATTTAAGTTTTCTATAATGTGGAAATTGGGAGGAAAAGCATTTTTATGATGTTATTGCAAAATTTTGGGAGAAGATTGAAGTATTTCACTTAATTTAAAATAATAACGTAGAGCACAGTGACCCAGACAGAGAGACTTCTGTCAGACTGCCTGGGCCATTTAGCAGCTGTGGGACCTTGTGCAGGACACTTCTTATGCCCGTTTCCTGACTGGGAGAACAGGGACAGCGGGGCCTGCTCACAGCAGGTGCTTGGGAAGTGTAGCTGCCCTTCTGGAAGTTTCTGGCGGGCAGTGCGTGTGGCCAGCACAATGGGGTGGGCACTTTCAGGCACCACCTCCATGCAGGGGTGATGTCCACTCATATTAAGCCAGCAGCTCTCAAGGTGCTAATGAGCTTGTGATCAAAACCTTGTAGGGTTGGGAGAGTGGGGTGGAGGCACTTACCGGTTAGCTGTTAAGCCCGTGGGCTGCTGGCAAGGGTTTCCGCAGACTGAATTCTTCTACCCAGGCAGACATGTCAGAGACATTGCAGGTCATACTGCCAAACTTTTACCATAACCTTGGAGTGAGCAGGCAAGGGCCTCTGGTTTGTTGCCAACCCCTGGAAGCAGGGGCCCAGTATTGCTACTGTTAGTATCTCCTGAGGGACTGAGGGGAGTCCTGAATTCAAGTCGTGACTCACCCTTCACTAGCTAGCTGGTACTATAAGCTACTTATCCTCTCTATGCCACTTTTCTTCTCAGTAAAGTGGTGCCTTGCCTCCCAGAGATTGGGAAGATTGAGCCATCCACACGAAGCTCCTGGAATGCTCTCTGGCACACCTAAGTGCCCGGTACATGGCAGTCATTACTACTAAGCCTGGGAGCATGTGTGCTACCCCCAGAATATGCCCTTGCAAGGCTCCTGCCTTGGCTTGAAGTCCCTCCCACCTCACCAGTCCCTTCAGTTGAAGGGCCCACATCCCCCATGTGTGGTGGCCTCCCTCCACCTCCCACCCCCGGTCTGTGCAGAATTCCTCACTCCCTCCTGTGTCATCAGTAATTGTTATACACCTGCTGTGTGCTGAGGAGGTGCTGTGCTAGGGCAGGGCAGGGCATAATGCAGAGTTCAGCGTACTTGACTCATGTTTCCAGAGAAGTGGGAGCAGCCATTCAGTGATCAAGTACAGGGCAGTAAGCAGAGGGGAGAGAGGGCTCATGGGGTGAGAGGCCGGCCAGCAGGGCTTCCTGGAGGAGCCAGCTGGACCTGACGGAAGGTCCTGATAGGTATTAAATAAAGGGAAGAACAGTGGGAACGGAGAGAGGGGAAGAAGTGAGAGTCTTCCAGAGGGAACAGTGTACAAAAGTCGTAAGCTAAAACCATGGCAATACTGGAGAATAAAATGTAAGTGTCATAAACTCTTGGTATGAGGCAAGCTGTGTTCCATGTGCTACACACAGATTAATTCATTGAATTCTCACAGCATCTGCATGAGGAAGGTGCTGTTATCCTCAAGCTGCATACAGGACTGATGCCTGAGGCCACTGAGTGAGTGGGTCATGGGGCTGGAAGTAGAAAGCAGATAGCCGGGCTCTAGAGCTGATACTCTCACTTCTGCACCCTCCTACCATAGCTGAACTGAGGCCAGGATGGCTAGGCTGAGGCTGGAGACAGAGGGAGCCACAGAAATGGTAAAGGGCCAGACACTGACGGGCCTTGAATGTCACACCAAGAGTGCAGCAGGGGCACAGACAGACTGTGGCTGCATTTCTCTTTATTGGAGAGTTCTCAACCCAGGGTTAGGTTTATGACACCCACTCAACAGCATGACCCTGAAGGCAGAAGCTACCTGATAACTTGCCCTTGGTTCAGTTCAGTCACTCTGTTGTGGCCAACTCTTTGTGACCCCACGGACTGCAGCACACCAGGCCTCCCTGGCTATCACCAACTCCTGGAGTTTACGCAACACTCATGTCTATTGAGTCAGTGATGCCATCCAACCATCTCATCCTGTTATCCCCTTCTCCCACCTTCAGTCTTTCCCAGCATCAGTGTCTGTCAGTTCTTCGCATCAGGTGGCCAAAGTATTGGAGTTTCAGCATCAGTCCTTCCAGTGAATATTCAGGACTGATTTCCTTTAGGATGGACTGGTTGGATCTCCTTGCAGTCCAAGGGACTCTCAACAGTATTCTCCAGCACCCCAATTCAAAAGCACCAATTCTTTGGCGCTCAGCTTTCTTTACAGTCCAACTCTCACATCCATACATGACTGCTGGAAAAACCACAGCCTTGACTAGATGGACCTTTGTTGGCAAAGTAATGTCTCTGCTTTTTAATATGCTGTCTAGGTTGGTTGCCCTTGGTTGGTGCCCATTAAATGTTGGTAAAGTCAACAGAAGGAAAGGAACCTGAGAGAGGAGGCAGGTAGGCTCTGGAGTGAGATGCTTGGGTTCAGGTCCCAGGTCTGATACTCCCTGGTGAGACTGTGTGCCTCCATCTTACTTATAAAATTGGGATCCTAGAACTGAGAGCGTGGCTTAGGATGAGGGTTTGCACAGTGCTTGCTCTCCAGGACAGCCATTTGTCGTCTCTCTGCCTGCCCTTGTGCACCTCCAGAAGTGTTTCATCACGGTGTGTCCCCCACCGAGTTCTCCAGCTGACACCCTACATCCACGGAGGTAACCAGACAGGTTAGGGAGGCCCACCTCCATCCCTGACCCTTTGCCCTGAGAAGGGCTGCACTCTAGTCTTGTGGGAAGAAGGGTCCCTGGGATGGTGGGAAAGGCTCTGCCTCAAGTTGGGGATGCCAAAGATGCTGGCTCCTCAGCCTTGCCCTTGTCCTTCCTCTAAGCCTAAGTTTCCTCATCATAAGGTGAGGTGGAGGAGGCTTAAGTCCTGTGGGGAGCTCTGATTAAGCTATGCTAGAATCCCAGGCATGGGCAAGTGGCCAAAGAGGCACCAGGCGAGGGCAAGGCCCACAGGCCCCACTACACCCATCCACTTCACAAGAGGGCCACCTGTCCCGAACCCCGCAGGTCCCGCCCCTCTGGAAGGGGAGTGTTCAGGGCCCTTGCCCCACACTCCTGTGCTCACCCTGGCTGCCCATCACCATAGCCACTGCAGTGGAGCAAGGCCGGGCCAGGCCTTGTTGTCTGGAAGGGCACAGAATCTAGCTGGGAAATGAGAGAGGATGGCCTGTGTGGCCTAAGCCAGGCTCAGGATGGAAGCTGGACTTTGGCTCTACAGCCACAAGCCACAGGCAGGGACCTGCACCTGGAAGGAAAGCTGCCTGGTTCTTTGTAAACATTCCACAGCAAACTGCCCCTCATAGACGACAGCACCACAGCAGAAAACCCTAAGTGAGTCGATCTTAAGTAGAGCAGCTGGCTTCAGTTTAATGATGTATTAGTTAGCTTTGCTATAGTAACAAACAACTCCCAAATCTCAGCGCTTATTATTAACACTACAACAAATATTTATTTCTCATTCATGTCACAGTCAATGGCTGCAGGCCAGCTGCTTCAGCTCTGCTCCATGTGTTTTAGCATCCAGCTGAAGGAACAGCCCCACCCTGGGAAATACATTCCCAGGCAGAGGGAAAAGAGCATGAGCCCACTGCGCCATGCTCTGCAAGCTCTGCCTCGACATGTCCACTCACATCTCTCTGCATCAGGAGAAGGGACGAACCCTCCCCACTGGGGGACGGGGCGGGCAATGCAAGCTAAGGACTTATAAAATCCTCTAGAAAGGAGGAGGCAAAGAGTGGTAGACAAAAATACAACAAACGACAGTGACTCAATGTGCAAAAAGATTTTCCAGCTTAAAAGACATAAAATTCTAAACAAATGTGAAAACTGATATACTGTCTAAGTATGTCACGGGTCTCCATATGCAAAGATCAGCAAACATGGCAAACTTTTTAGGAGTTCTAGAGGACCCTCAACGTGCAGATCTTTATAAAAGATGGAGAAATAGGACCTGGCTTCCCAGCCCCATCTCACCCCAAGGCACCTACAGGATCCCAACAGAGCAGGCCTCTGTGCTCATGACGGACCTCTTAGCATTAACACCTTACAATCACACACGTGGTTGTGTATGTGTGCAGTGTGAGGCACACAGCTGCAGAACCAAGTCAGTGGATCATGAGTCTTCAGGTCAGAGCTGGAGGCTGGTGGTTAACACAACTCAGAGTGAGTCCAAGGATGTCATCAGCAAGGCACAGAGTTCAGTAGCAAGAGAGGAAAGTGAAGGCCTGCTAGAGCTCAGCAGTCTGTCCCGAGAGGCTGAAGTTCAAGAAGGCAGCAGCTCCTCCCCAACCGTGATGCAGGGAAGGCCTGTCCCTGGGGTGGCAGGAATAAAGTGTTGGGTTCGAGGAGTAGATCTTGCTGATTCAAGAGTGCTGGACTCCAGGCTGAGGTGGGGGAGGGAGGAGGTCCAGGGAGCCTGGCTCCCACAGCATGGCCCAGTCACTTTACCTGGTGTACCTTTTTCCCCTGGAGATAATTCCTACAAAAACCAGAGGATCCTACACAAACCAAAAATGTTGGTGTCAGGGCTTTTACAAAGTACCTGCAGTGAACACAACAAAAAAGAGGGATAATTGAATTGCAATCTTAATCATCCATGGACTTTCCCAACAATAGTCAAGGTGAACCTTTAGATGTGAGCCAACATTAAAAAGCAAGTTTAGCACATTTATTTGCTTAGTTGTTTATAAGTCTGCAAATTAGCATGACCCCCTCCCCATTAGAACCTAGCCAGAACCTTTGGGCCAGTCCTCTTGGCCCTCTAGCATCATGTATGCTTATGGCTAAACATGAAATAAAATAAGAACATGCTTTCATTCCTTCATTCAACAGTACGCACCCAGGGTAAGCCAGGTCTTGTGCTGAAAAAAAACAGATTAAACAACAAACAAAAGCCACCATCACTGACTGGAGGGAGGGAGATAAATGACGACAGCAAGGCACAACTGTAGAAGCATTTCTGAGGTACAGTGTTAGCCCAAAGAGACAGAATTCCTGTACGGGAAAGGGAAATCAGGAAAGGTTTCTGTAAGCTGTCACGTCTCAGCTTACATTAACTGGAAAAGGGGTCCTGATGGGCATAGGGGAGCAAAAGCCAGGAGGTGCACTTGGAGCTTTTGCTGTTGCTGGGCATAAAGCAAATGGAGCAGGCATGCCCGACAGCAGGCAAGGCCTTGGACTCTCAGGTCCAGGGGTTTCTGCACCACCCTGTGGGCTCGGATCTGGGCAGAGGAGCCTGTATCACGGCCCAGCACCCAGTTCAGAGTTTGAAGTTTTTGGTCCGAAGTTACTCTGTGCTGGGTAGTCTCTTGCCTACGCTAATCATTTAAAAAATAATGACTTCCAATGTATTTATACTTTCTCAGAAGCAAGAAATTGGTTTTCCTCCATCAATCAGTCTGCTTTAAATTTAAGATTTCTCCCCATTTTCTTGAAGATAAGGTAGAGTAGACCTCAGGCCTTTAAGAATTCTGGATAATTTGCTAACAATTGAGAAAATTAAGAGCTAAAAATCTGTCTATAAACTAGAAGGGTAACTTAGGGCCAGAAAAAAAAATGCTGCCAAGAGAAGTCTTCAATCATATCTGAAGAAATCCTCACCTCCTGCCTGCCAGGCCAAAGCAGGAGCATCAAGACCAGCTAGACATTCTCACTGAATCAGTCAACACATCACCAAGTCCCATCCCAAACACCTCCTAAACATCAACCCACCCCTACTTCACGTCTCACCACTGAACAGTACACTTAAGATCTGTACACTACCTGGTACATTTTACCTAAACGCCTCTGGGACTCCACACACCATCGTCAGGATTCATGCTCCCTAGAGCACTCAAGGCTGCTGCACACGGCCCTAACACGGTCCTCCAGCCTCATTTCCAACCCAACCACCATTTTCAAACCAAACCACCCGTAACTTAGCACACTGGACTCTGCCTAAATCCAAAACATTTGCTTTGCTCAAGGCTCAGGGAAAAGTGGCCCAAGGGTCAACTATAAAGCTACTGAGGCCATAATCTTACAGTCCAGGAGCCCCCAAAGCTAAGAGACAACTGCCAAATCCAACTGGCTCCCAATGCAACTAACCAAGGTGCCTCTTACAGTGCATCAGAGCACTGACTCCTACTCTCTCTCCTACCTGAGAAATATGTAGTCAAGAGTTATTATCCTCATTTTAGAGATGAGCCAGTGTGGGCTCAGAGGCACACAGCCACTAAATGACGGTGTCTGACTTCAAGTGCCAATGCTCTTTCCATACGACAACATCAAGGGGCACAGGCACAATCAGGAACAGGAGGGCCATCCCAGCTGTCTTTGGTACAAAAGCCAGGCAGCAGTTTCTGCTTCAACCAGCCCCACTCACCTCCCCCTGAGGATGTCAAGGCTGCGGTGCAATGGGCTGAGTCAGCACACTGCAACCTGTTTGGCCAAAAGCCTGGGCCAGTCTCCGTGGGTTGCTGTCTCACAATTGTGCATCCGGGACAGAAGGGAGGGGAGTACAAGGCCAGTGCTCAGCAGTGAAACGAGAACCCGGCTGTGTCCCTGGGATGGTGCCTGAGCATCGTTCCTGGTCTACTCAGCCCCATGAAGGTGACTTACCTGGGGTGCTGTAGCACCTGCAGCAGGGTGCTACTGGGAGGCACGCAGTATAGTTCTGCCCTGTCCTCATCCTCAAAGAAGACCTGTAGGATGAACAGAGAAGTCAGACACCAGTAAAGGGCTTCAGCGACACTAGGCCAAATCTGGGGAAATGTATAAGAGATGGCAACTGCTGAGACTCAAATCCAGGTCTGTGAGCCTTCTTTCCCTAACAAGTCAGTTGTAGAGCCATTAGGTATGGGGAAAGAAAGCAGCAGTGGCCCAGAGCAGAGGAAGAGATGTCCACACAGGAGATAGCCCTGCACAGGTGTCAAAGCCCGGCCAGCAGAGATGTGCGTTCTCACTGTGACTGGCCAGCCAAGCCGAGTGAGAAGGGCAGCCACTCATGGCAGGGGGAGTCCTGCTGAGGGGAATGAGGACCCACGCTGGATAAGAAAGACATCCATGCAGGATGCTGAGCAGTGCAGGGCAACAGCATATGTAGGATGAGGAGGGCACCATGCTGGGGCAGCAGGCTGATGTGGGGAGTCAGTCCAAGTGAGGTGGGGAAGGTTCCCCATGGGAGAGGGGATACTGGTGCTGACAGGAGGAGAATTAAACACAGGGAGACTGATAAAACAAATACATTAATAATAAAAGAAGCCACTGTAAAAATAGAGAAAGGGTTGTATTGGATTAGAATTGGAGATACCAGTGACAGCTCATGTTTTTACACACACACACACACACACACACACACACACACACACACACGCCAATGGAGCAGTGAGCATCCTCCTCCCCTCACCCCTGTACTTATGAGTATAACTACAACACAGATCTTGACTTCTAAATGCTATTTTCTGCTAAAAAGAACCAAAGTTCCTTCGGAAAAATGGCTGATTCTAGAGCTAAGGCCAAAAAAAGCACAATTTGAGCCTTAAACGCCTTGTAACACAAAGCAAGGAAGTGCTTTAAAAATGGAGACAAGTCCGAAGGACACAGAAGCAAATTTGAAGAACTCCCACTGACCAAATCCGAGACGTCTTGAGCATAATATAACCACAGTAATAGATTATAACTCAATTAATAAAATAAGAAACCATAAACCCACTGACATAAACAATGGTTTGATGAACAAGAAGATATCTGTATCATTTCCAAGAACCTCCCTTTATAATACTAACTACAAAGGGGAAAAGAGTAACTTCATGCAGTACAGAAGCTTGTATACCCCTACCTCCGTCAAGTGATGAAAGTGAACATCATCAGTAACGGGACCTTTGAAATTATGACATCTGACAGGATGCAACAAGAAGATAGCACTGCTTCTGTGATATTCCAGGCAGATACACATAATCTAGGTCACAAAGATACATAAGACAAACCCACTTTCCACAAAATAACTGGTCCCTAACCTGCAAAAGTGGTAAGATCAAGAAAGTTGACATAAGACTGAAAATCTTCTGTAGCTCAAAGGAGACTAAAGAGACATGAGCACTAGATACAATACTACGTGGGATTCTTTCTGCCATAAAGAACATTACCGGTGATTGGCAGAGGGGATCAAGATGGTGGGAACAGGAAGGTATGGAGCTCACTCCCACACATACACATCAAAAATCCATCTACATGCAGAATAATTCCCACAGAAAACTAACTAGAAACTGGCAGATCTCCCATACAACCAAACCTGCAAGAAAGATCTCCACATAATCAGGTAGGACAGGGAAAAAAATAAAGCATCAGGCTGGGAATCGCACCCCTGGAAGGGATCTATAATGAAGGGAAGTCCACATGGATGGACCCTCACCCTGAGGAGCCTGCGTGGCAGCTGGGAAATCCACTGACACAGACTGTACAAGTAAGCACATGTGCTGGCCTGCTGACAATCGGGACGGACAGAGACCTGCACTGGAGGCTGCCACCTCGATACGCACTTCCCAATCCAAAGGACCAATACCCCAGCCCCACACCCCACACCACAGCCTGGAGTGAGACTAGGGCAAAGGTTCAGTCTAGCTGTGCAGACAGACTAGAATGATGTGGTCTGAGCAGAACCACGGAGACCACTGTCAGTGCACACACCAGGGTGGTGGGTCAAACCGGGCAGACATGTCAGCATGTGCACCTGGCATCACAAGGGCATACAGCAGCTAAGCACTGAATCTCAGGCAGAAAGGCCCTGGGAGAGGACTTGACCTAGCTACACAGAGAGAGACTGAGAGCCTGGGATGTGACCTGGGGGAGATGCAGAACCCACTGTCAGCACCCAAACAGCAGGGGCGAGTCAAGCTACAGGAGACACTGCCAGCACACGCGCTGGGCCGTGCTGCAAGAACACGCAGCGGCTCGGTGGTCAGGACCTGCACGGTACCTGCAGGGTTGGTTTCCCAAGGGAAGCGGCCTCCTTCTGCCCACTCCACACGGCACCTCACTGTCAGATCCAGAGCGGACAGGTCCCGGGAGAGGTCTACCACAGAGGCGGCCCAGGTCCCAGGTGGCACCACACCCACCTCAGTTCCTGCAGCCACAATGCCCTGACCCCCAACTCCAGCCTACTCCACACCACAGCCTTGCACTAGATCTGGGACAATCACAACAGAGAAAAGGATGCGGCCTTGGGCTGCTTCTGAGGGGAACCATGGTGGCGCTCACCGAGACTGCATGGACTTCACTTGCTTCAGCAACCACCTTCTTTGGGGCAGGGCACACACTCAAGGGCAACGAAGCCTGATCCATCCTGACGCTCGTGCCTTCTACCCCAGCAACGGGGAAGCAGACCCTGCCTGGTGAGACATGGAGCAGAGAGGAGGCCCCACCGCACATCCAAGGCAGGCTCTAGACACACCACCCCACCAACCACAGCCCCACCAAGGGGATAACAGCACACTCAAGAAAGATGTGGCTGGCATCCATACCCCAAACAGCCCTCACACCAAAAATACTGGACACACTCTAAGCAGGAATGCTTTTTTAAGACCACAATAGGTAACTGTTTTCATAAATTCAGAGAGATAGTGACAGTGAAGTAAAATGAAAAGGCAGAGGAACTTCTTCCAGTTAGAAGAACAGAATTCCCCTGAAAGAACAAATAATAAAACAGACCTCTCCAGTCTATTAGACCTCAAGTTCAAAAAGGAGGTAATAAAAATACTAAAGGAATTAAGAAAGATTATCAGTAAAAATGCTGATCACTGTAAAAAGGACTAGAAACTATAAACATGAATCAATTGAAATTAGACAATTCAATTGCTGAGATTAAAAACCAACTCTAGAAGTAATGAATAGCAGACTAAATGTCACAGAACAAATAAGTGATCTGGAAAACAGAAGAATGAAAACTACCCAATCAGAAGAGTAGACAGAAAGACAAATTAAAAAAAAAAAAAACATATGAGATCTAGAGATTAATATAACTCATGCCAACCTACACATAATAGAAGTTCCAGAAAGCAAAGAGAGAGAAAAGAAGATCAAAAATGTATTTGTAGAAATTATGGAAGAAGATTTCCCAAACCTAAAAAAAAAAAAAAAAAGAAAGATATCCAGGTACAGGAAACACAGACGGACGGTTCCAAACAAAATGAACCTGAATAGATAGAGAACAAGACACAACATAATTAAAATAGCAAAAGTTAAAGAGAAGATTCCAAAGTCAGCAAGAAAAAGACAAAGAGTCAGTTAAAGAGGACCCCGAGTAAGGCTATTAGTTGATTTGTTTGCAGAAACATTGCAGTCCAGAGAATGGCATGATATAGTCGAAGTCCTAAAGAGGAAAAATCTACAACCATACCCAGCAAAACTATCATTGACAAAAGAAAAAAGGATAAATAATTTCTTTTAGACAGGCAGAACTAAAAGAATTCAGCAATACTAAGGGTCTTTAGTGGGCTTCCCTGGTGGCTCAGAGGTTAAAGCGTCTGCCTGCAATGAGGGAGACCTGGGTTCGATCCCTGGGTCAGGAAGAGCCCCTGGAGAAGGAAATGGCAACCCACTCCAATATTCTTGCCTGGAGAATCCCATGGATGGAGGAGCCCGGTGGGCTACATTAGTCCATGGGGTCACAAAGAGTCGGACACGACCAAGCGACTTCACTTTCATGGGTCTTTAGTACTGAAAGGTCTTCTCTAAATAAAAAAGCAGCAGAATCTATTGGAAAGGAAGATCACAGTGGGAAAGGCAAATATATAAAAGGATAGATCATTTAAATAAGCCAGTACACAGATTATAAAACCAAAAAATTCTGTAAAAGCAATTAAAACTATAATTAATAGCAAAAGGATAAATGAGATGTAAAATAAATAGGACATAAAAATCACAAAATGTGGGGGAAGGAAGTATAAAGAAGAAAAGATCAAGTTGTATTCACTCCACGGTCACAAGGACTGTTCAATATACATCAATCAATCAGTGTGATGTATCACATTAACGAAAGGAAAGACAAAAGCTATGCGATCATCTCAACAGATACCAAAAAAGCATTTGACAAAATTCAACATCCACTCATGATAAAAACTCTCAAAAATGGGCAGAAGACCCAAACTGACATTTCTCCAAAGAAAACACACAGGTGGCCAACAGAGACATGAAACGATGCTCAACATTGCTAATTACTGAAGAAATGCAAATCAAAAACCACAGTGAGGTAACACCACACACCAGTCAGAACGGCCATCATTAAAAAGTCTATGAATAAATGCTGGAAAGGATGTGGAGAAAAGGGAGCCCTCCTGCACTGTTGGTGGGAATGTAAATTGGTGCACCCACTATGGAAAGCAATGTGGAGGTTCCTTAAAAAGCTAATAGTTACAATATGATCCAGCAACCCTACTCCTGGGCATATATTCAGAGAAAACTAACTTGAAAAGACACATGTATCCCAATGTTAAAGGCAGCACAATTTATAATAGCCAAGAATGGAAACACCACAAGTGCCTATCAACAGATGATTGGTTTAAGAGGATGTGGTATATACATACAACGGAATACTACTCAGCCGTTAAAAAAAAATTGCCTTTTGCAGCAACATGAATGGACCTAGAAAATATTATACTTAGTAAAGTAAGTCAAAGGAAAATATTATATGGTATCATTATGTTGGAATCTAAAAAATAATACAGGGACTTCCCCAGTGGTACAAGTGGTACAAGAAGACTCTGTGCTTCCACTGCAGAGGGTACAAGTTCAATCCCTGGTCAGGGACCTGAGACACCACACACCACACGGTGTGGCAAAAAAAATAAAAATAAAAATGAATCTACATGTAAAATAGAAAGAGACTCAAAGACACAGAAAACAAACATCGTTACCAAAGGGGAAAGATGTGGAGGATAAATTAGGAGTATGGGGTTAACAGATACAAACTTCTAAACGTAAAATACATAAGCAACAAAGATTTACTTTATAGTCCAGGGAACTATTTTCAATAGCTCATAGTAACATATAATGGAAAATAATCTGGAAAAAATATAACAATCACTTTACCGTATACTTGAGAAACTAAAACAATACTGTAAATCAATTAAAAAAGAAAACTTTTTAATTAGTAGTGTATGCAAAAAAAAGAAGTGTTTCTGGGGGCTAGGGGAAAAAATCTGTGAAAATTCTGATTCTGATGATTTATTGGGATCATGAAAGAAAATGTCCTTGTGTGTAGGAAACAAGACACTTAAATTTTCAGAGGAGACGGGGCATCAGTTGACATCTTACCCTCAAACAGTCAGAAGACAAATTTTTTTATTCTGTAAATTGTGATTTTTTTTCAAAGTTGCAACAGTGGCATGTTATTGAGCCTTAAAAAGAGTAAGATTCTGACCCATGCTACATCATGATAAATCTTAAAGATACTACACCAAGTAAATTAAGCCAGATTAAAAAGGACAAATACTCTATGACTCCACTTACGTGAGGCACCTAGAGTAGATCAATTCAGAGACAGAGAGGGGGAACAGAGTTCCTGAACATCAGTTCAGGATGATGAAAATGGAGACAGACAGTGGTAATGGTTGTACAACAATGTGGATGCACTTAATGCTACTGAACTGTACACTTTGAAATGTTTAAAATGGTAAATTTTATGTTTTTTATATTTTACCACAATTTTTTTTTAAAAAGGCAGTGAAACCTTGCTCCATCCTGATTCCCCCAACTCCAATTCCCATAGGACAAAAGAAAACTTCTCTCACCTCTAAATTATCAGGGCAGTATTTTTGCTCTAAATCCCAAGACGGTGTTTCACCAAACATCACCATTAGATGATCAATAAACCTAAGGAGATACAACATGTACTTTCTGGTATCAGTAACTCATAATCTGTTTTCCCACATCCCATCCCCTGGACACCAATTCACGGAGATATCAATAATGTATAAATCATGAAACGCAGGCCTAATCCATTTTGACAACAGTGCCCAAAATATGTGAATCATTTGTCCCCTTCAGTTCAGTTCAATTCAGTCCCTCAGTCGTGTTCGGCTTTTTGGGACCCCATGAACCGCAGCACGCCAGGCCTCCCTGTCCATCACCAACTCCCAGAGTCCACTCAAACCCATGTCCATTGTGTCGGTGATGCCATCCAACCATCCATCCTCTATCGTTTCCTTCTCCTCCTGACCTCGATCTTTCCTAGCATCAGGGTCTTTTCAAATTAGTCACCTCTTCGCATCAGGTGGCCAAAGTATTGCAGTTTCAGCTTCAACATCAGTCCCTTCAATGAACACCCAGGACTGATCTTTAGGATGGACTGGTTGGATTTCCTTGCAGTCCAAGGGACTCTCAAGAGTCTTCTCTAACACCACAGTTCAAAAGCATCAATTCTCTGGCACCCAGCTTTCTTTACAGCCCAACTCTCACATCCACACATGACCACTGGAAAAACCGTAGCCTTGACTAGACGGACCTTTGTTGGCAAAGTAATATCTCTGCTTTTTAATATGCTGTCTAGGTTGGTCATAACTTCCTTCCAAGGAGCAAGCATCTTTTAATTTCATGGCTGCAATCACTATCCGCAGTGATTTTGGAGTCCAGAAAAATAAAGCCAGCCACTGTTTCCACTGTTTCCCCATTTATTAGCCATGAAGTGATGGGACCGGATGCCATGATCTTAGTTTTCTGAATGTTGAACTTTCAGCCAACTTTTTCACTCTCCTCTTTCACTTTCTTCAAGAGGCTCTTTAGTTGTTCTTCACTTTTCTGCCATAAGGATGGTGTAATCTGCATATTTGAGGTTACTGATATTTCTCCCGGTAATCTTGATTCCAGTTTGTGCTTCATCCAGCCCAGCGTTTCTCATGATGTACTCTGCATATAAGTTAAATAAGCAGGGTGACAATATCCAGCCTTGACGTACTCCTTTTCCTATTTGGAATCAGTCTGTTGTTCTATGTCCAGTTCTAACTGTTGCTTCCTGACCTGCATACAGGTTTCTCAAGAGGCAGGTCAGGTGGTCTGGTATTCCCATCTCTTTCAGAATTTTCCACAGTTTATTGTGATCCACACAGTCAAAGGCTTTGGCATAGTCAATGAAGCAGAAATAGATGTTTTTCTGGAACTCTCTTGCTTTTTCGATGACCCAGTGGATGTTGGCAGTTTGATCTCTGGTTCCTCTGCCTTTTCTAAATCCAATTTGAACATCTGGAAGTTCACGGTTCACGTATTGCTGAATATCTGTCCAATTATGACATAGTAATTCTCTTTAACTTACTCAGGATTAACAACATTCCTATAATGAGCCACAGTCTAGCCATTAACTATGAAATCACATGTTAAAATCACTAGTTATATGTTTTCTAAAAAACATACCCTTCAGTTTTATTCATGTACTACTCCAATGCTTTCACCTCTCACAAGAGACAACTACCGGTGCTTGACAAACACTGTACTGTGGTGTTAGTATGACAGTGAGACCATGTCTCTCATTGCAAAGCTTCTTAGTGAAAGGAGAAATCAGCTATGGGTTAGAGAGATTATGCTAAACCAGAGTGTGAAATAAAACCCTCTAAAACTATTCTCTTCCCTCCTCACCCAACATTCTACCTGTCCATCCTGCTGAAAGAACAGGGAAGAGCAGGCAAGCACCGCAGAAGGCTCCCGGGGAAGGACGTTACCTGGAGTCCTCGTGAAAAGTAGAGACCAAGTCCGACTGGGCATACTCCGGGTACAGAAAGAGCACAGGCCAGCTCAGTCTCCCCTGGTCATCCACACTCAGCCTGGCTCCACAAGGGTTTTCAGAGCTGAGGCCATACAGGGCGAGCTCACTGAGACCTTCTGAGGCCAAGTCTTCATCCTCTCCAGGAGCTTCAGCGACTAGCCTGATGTTCCTAGCCTGGATTAAAGCAAACACATACATGTTATGTGAGAACGATGCAAACTCACTTCACTAAAACAGGGAAAACCGTAACATTACGAGCTCTGTGAAGGCCAGCTCTACACATGATTTGTCTTCATTATCCCTGACACCTGCTGAACTCACCTTTACCAGCCTTCTACCACAAGCGAGACTCTTGTCACAGACATGAACTAGACATAGTAATAAGTCCAACATAAGGGAAGAAGTAAAGCTGTGGAACTGCAGACCATGAATAATTAATTCAGCCTGGAGGCTGGAAGTGACTGGGGAATGCTAGGTCTTGAAAAATGATTCTGAAAGGCAGAAGAATTGGGGCGCAGGGGGAGTGGAAGGGCATTCTACCCCAGGGAACAGTCAAGGAACAGCATGTGCAAAGGTACTGAAAAAATGCAGAGAGTGGCATGTACAAAAATGGCAAATGTTTTCAATTTGGCTGGGATGTGGGATACTAAAAATTATACATACACTGACTTAATCTTGAGTCTGTCATAGAAATAAGGATAAATCAAAGATCTGAATGGTAGAGTCACCTCTTACGTATGCTCAGGGGAGTTTCCTAAGGCTAGCCCACAAGGGAAAAATGATATGTAATCAAAACTACCTTGATAGTATCTCCTACACCAGAGGTTTGCAAACTTTCCCTGAAAGGGTCAGATTAAGAAATATTTTAGGTTTTGTGGACCCGATGATCTCTGTGGATATTACTCAATTCTGCCACTGTAGTGTGAAAGTAGTCATTGGTAAGACACAAATAGGCAGGGCCATGAGCCACTGGCTGCAGCTTGCTGACCCCGGCTTTAAACCACTAAAATACAATATATTTGGGTATATTACTCTCTAGAGTAGTTCTCAAGTACACAGAAGTTTCAGATGCAGAGTTAAAGGAGAGTACCAAAATAATGTCTGTATGCCAATGTCTAGGCATTCTAATACTCCACATTTGAGAAAATGACCAAATCTCTCTGGAGTTATTCCCTTCTGTTTCATCTGTTAACATGTTGACAGATTTTCTGTTGTAGGGCAGGACTAGTGGAGTGCATCTTAGTACTGTGAAGTTCTCAAAGCCAACAAATAATTTTAAAGAGGTACATAATTTAACTCAACAAAGAATGAAATCAAGAACCAAACTCATAGCCAGTATTACCTCCCCTGTGAAGCCAAGGCTCAATAGGAGACATGTGAAAGCAAGATTTGGATCAGACTTTTCCTACATTTATTTAAAATGTAGGAGAGGGAAGGGGAGGTAGAATTTTGTGTTATTGTGATAGTTAGGAGAGCTACATCCTAAAATCACTTTCTCAGGATGCAGTGTAACACAGGGACTAAGAGCAAGGACCTAGCTGTGTGAGGTTTCTCTGAGACTATGTGGAATAAGAAGGAACAAGAAGACCCACCTCAGAAGGCTACTATTAACCCATAGCAACTATTCAGTATGTGTTACCTGAAACCAACATATGCATACAAGTGAGACAGCTGACTGAACTCAGGGGGTCTGACTTGTCACACTGCTTCACCAAAAGCAGAAAGAAAATGAATAACTCACTCAGGTAAAGCATCCCCAGAAAGGTTCCCAATCAACTTCACGATGAGTGAATTCTGCAAGACCACAGGGCAGAAAGTTTGAGAACTCACCTTGATGGCACGGAGTAAAGCCTCATTCTGATCCT
The DNA here is from genome assembly GCF_963930625.1 of Muntiacus reevesi. Lineage (NCBI taxonomy): Eukaryota > Metazoa > Chordata > Mammalia > Artiodactyla > Cervidae > Muntiacus > Muntiacus reevesi. The sequence goes on from NC_089249.1 coordinate 150,433,907, forward strand.
GCTTCTTCTTTTCTTTCAACTTTGCTTTCCTTATATCCCTCTGTTCAGTTCGCTGAAAATGAAAAATTCAGATGCATCAGCTCTAGGGAACTTGCCTCCTCTCCTCTTCTGTTACTCCAGCCTGACCCTAAACAGCTATCTCTTGTCTCTATTCAACTCTGGCTCCTGTATATCAAGGAACACCAGTGGCTGGATTCAGTTCGATAAACATTTAAGAAGCACATGTCTGGGTGCTAGGCCCAGTGGCAGCAGTAATGTTAAAACCTATCCAAGGAACTCATAGTCTACTGAGGGGAACAGACATATGAAAAGGTCCAGTGTTAGCCTGGTAGTATGAACTGAGTGCTATGAAACACAGAGGAGGGAGTAATGACTGATTCTGCCCCATGGAGGTGGTTTAGACAGAAACCAGATGAAAGAGAAAGGGCATTCTTGAAAGAGGTCCTGACATAAGGGCCAATGGGGCATTAAAACGTCTCTGTTATGGATGGAGTACAGGAAAACACACTGGGAAAAACCCAGGCCAAGAACATATCAGAGACTCTGCCCTGGGCCAAAAACTTATCACAGACTGCCTTTTGCACAATTACAGTTCATGAGAGAAAAATATCACCAGTCTACTTCATCTGTCAGAACTATAACTCAGATTTCCTTTTCCTAACAGTCTACCCAAAACCAGCTGATCCTACTCCAACTCTCAGGACTGTGATTAATAGGGGCCAACTTTTTCTGTAAAGGGCCAGATAGTAAGTATTTTAGGCTTTGCAAACCATGCACATGTTAAAGCTAAAAGATCTCCAGTCTCATCTATCTGTACATCTATGTGTACATTATGCACATAAGATGGATGTCTCTATGGAAAATATTATCAAAATTTAATGTAAAAGGAAGCTCTATTTAACAGACTTAAAAGTAAACACAAATTAACTTTTTCTAAATATAATGGAAACTGGCATAACAAATGCCTGGCCAGAATGAATTTCAGATTCACATCTCGGAAATATTCAATATTAAATTATACCTGATAATGAAGCTAGCTTAAGCTTGTTGGTTTAACCAATGTAAACATGTCTTACTTATTGTACTTAGGCTAACCAAGTTCATGTTATTTCTGCTGCAGAGTCTGTTAGCAATTGTTAACTGAAAAAAAAAAAAGCATAACCTAAAAAGGTGAGAATTTTGTTTTATTTGCAAGACTTGCCGAGGACTTAAACATGGGAGGCAGCCTCTAAGATAGCTCTAGGAACTGCTCTGAAAAGGTAAGGGAAGACTTCCCTGGTGGTACAGAGGATGGGAACACACCTGGCAATTCAGGAGACATGGGTTCAATGCCTGGTCCCACATGCCACAAGTACTGAAGCCCACACAACTAGAGCATGTGGCTTTGTCCTAGAGCTGACTTTTCTAGATGAAAAATAAGGAACTAATATGGATACAGAACGTTGTGAGATTTGGAAAAGGGAACCTTGAAAAAGAAGTTTTGTACACAGTCAGGTTGGAATTAAGTAAATTTAATTTACTAAATTAAAATTACTAATAGTAGTATGGGACAGGATTTAGTTCCTCTATTGAGAGAACAAAGTTTTCTTGGAACACTGCTTTTGCTAATAGACTGTATGAGTTGCTTTGCCTTTGCATGCTAAGTCGCTTCAGCTGGGTCCAACTCTTTGCAACCTTATGGACTGGAGCCCACGAGGCTCCCCTGTCCGTGGGATTCTCCAGGCAAGAATACTAGAGTGGGTTGCCATTTCCTTCTCCAGGGGAATCTCCCTGACACAGGAATCAAACCTAGGTCCCCTGCGTCTCCTGCACTGGCAGGTGGATGCTTTACCACTGAGCCACTTGGGAAGCAGAGACGATAGCTCAGAACATTCATACAGGACCTTCTAGATTCCCAGGAATACGTTGGAGCTTTTCAAAGACCCTACAGAATCTCATTCCCCAGCTTGTCCTTTTAAGTTTTCTGGTAAGCCTATTACTTGCCTCAACTGTTGAGGCAGGCAGATGAAATCTTACATAATTACCTCAAATCGTATTTAACAAATGCCTCCAATCCCAACCCTCTGTGAAAAAGCTTTTCATACTGGGATAGTTTCAAGATGCCTCAAATAAAAACAACTTGTGAGTTGGGTCCTCTAGATGGTCAAGTAATGACAATCCTCTGGGAATGGGGCTTAATACTGTTCTGCCTCCTCTGGTGGCTACCAGGATGCTCATTTTCACATAACTGTGGGCTGCAGGCTTTCAAGGCTACTATGGACCTTGGGAGAGAGGCGATGGGATAGGGCAAGGTAAAATGCCACAAAGCTTGCTGTTCTTAAGGAAGTTCAGCCATTACTTCCGAATAACCACTGCCCAGATTGCTGCAAGGCTTTGGTTCATTTCAGAGTTATGCTTTGGGCCCTGAAATCTCCCTTTAATCACACTTGTGCTGCAGGACACAGACGCTTCTACTTAGGTCCATAGAGGAAAACGACAGATGGGAAAGACAGGAGAGCTCATCAAGAATTAGAGACACCAAGGGAGCATTTCATGCAAAGATGGGCTCAATAAAGGACAGAAATGGTATGGACCTAACAGAAGCAGAAGATATTAAGAAGAGGTGGCAAGAATACAGAGAAGAACTGTACAAAAAAGATCTTCATGACCCAGATAATCACGAAGGTGCGATCACTCACACTCACTTAGACCCAGACATCCTGGAATGTTAAGTCAGGTAGGCCTGAGGAAGCATCACTACAAACAAAGCTAGTGGAGGTGATGGAATTCCAGTTGAGCTATTTCAAATCCTGAAAGATGATGCTGTGAAAGTGCTGCACTCAATATGTCAGCAAATTTGGAAAACTCAGCAGTGGCCACAGGACTAGAAAAGGTCAGTTTTCATTCCAATCCCAAAGAAAGGTAATGTCAAAGAATGCTCAAACTACCGCACAATTACATTCATCTCACATGCTAGTAAAGTAATGCTCAAAATTCTCCAAGCCAGGCTTCAGCAGTATGTGAACCGTGAACTTCCAGATGTTCAAGCTTGTTTTAGAAAAGGGAAAGGAACCAGAGATCAAACTGCCAACAACTGCTGGATCATCAAAAAAGCAAGAGAGTTCCAGAAAAACACCTATTTCTGCTTTACTGACTACACCAAAGCCTTTGACTGTGTGGATCACAATAAAATGGAAAATTCTGAAAGAGGTGGGAATACCAGACCACCTGACCTGCCTCTTGAGAAACCTGTATACAGGTCAGGAAGCAACAGTTAGAACTGGACACAGAACAACAGACTGGTTCCAAATAGGAAAAGGAGTACGTCAAGGCTGGATATTGTCACCCTGCTTATTTAACTTATATGCAGAGTACATCATGAGAAGCGCTGGGCTGGAGCAAGCACAAGCTGGAACCAAGATTACCGGGAGAAATATCCAATAACCTCAGATATGCAGATTACACCACCCTTATGGCAGAAAGTGAAGAACTAAAGAGCCTCTTGATGAAAGTGAAAAGAAGAGACTGAAAAAGTTGGCTTAAAACTCAACATTCAGAAAACTAAGATCATGGCATCTGGTCCCATCACTTCATGGCAAATAAATGGGGAAACAGTGGAAACAGTGGCTGACTTTATTTTTCTGGGCTCCAAAATCACTGCGGATAGTGATTGCAGCCATGAAATTAAGAGATGCTTGCTCCTTGGAAGGAAGTTATGACCAACCTAGACAGCATATTAAAAAGCAGAGATATTACTTTGCCAACAAAGGTCCGTCTAGTCAAGGCTACGGTTTTTCCACTAGTCATGTGTGGAAGTGAGAGTTGGACTATAAAGAAAGCTGAGCACCGAAGAATTGATGCTTTTGAACTGTGGTGTTAGAGAAGACTCTTGAGATTCCCTTGGACTGCAAGGGGATCCAAGCGGTCCATCCTAAAGAAGATCAGTCCTGGGTGTTCATTGAAGGGACTGATGTTGAAGCTAAAACTCCAATACTTTGGCCACCTGATGCGGAGAGCTGACTCATTTGAAAAGACCCTGATGCTGGGAATGGTTGGGGGCAGGAGGAGAAGGGGACGACAGAGGATGAGATGGTTGGATGGCATCACCGACACAATGGACATGGGTTTGGGTGGACTCCAGGAGTTGGTGATGGACATAGAGGCCTGGCATGTTGCAGTTCATGGGGTTGCAAAGAGTCTGACATGACTGAGCAACTGAACTGAACTGAAGGGCTCTTCTGCAGATAGGCTTGGCAACGGCCTTCCACAGTAGCCTTCTAGATACTCTCTCCTGTATAAGTCACTTTTGGAAATTCTGGCCATACCCAGTTGCCTGGGCTCAAAATTCTGTTACTGAATCATGTGGGTCCATACCTCTACTTATGTAGACATGACCAGAATGACTTCTGACTAAAACTTATCCCTGTTCAGGGCCAGCTCTAGGCTCCCACGGTACTGAAAATTCCCATTCCATAGTGTAAGCAGTGAAGAGAGACCTAGACCAAGAATCACTAGAACTGAAGTCTAGTTATAGAACAAACATGTGAGACAGCATTGCAGAGGACTAAGACTATAGACTCTAGAGCCAGACTGCCTGACTTTGAAGCCCAGCCTCACCAGCTATGTGACTTTCTGATCTCTCTGCTTTAGCTTCCTCACTAGTGGAAAGTCAATCAGAATATTGACTACCTTATAGGACTATGTGTGATTTAGACAGATTCATATAAGCAAAATTTTTAAATAGGACTTGGAACATACATACAGTAAGTGCTAATGTTGAGGTTTTTTGGGTAGTGATGGTCTGTTATTACTATTGTTTTTATCATCACTTTTGCTATTATGTACCAGAAATGTCACATTTCATCAGCAAATTAAAGATGTCTTAATGTTGGGAGTTACACAGCATTATAGAAGCCTAGGGCTTCCATGATGGCTCAATGGTAAAGAACCCGCCTGCCAATGCAGGAGACACTGGTTTGATCCCTCAGTTGGAAAGATGCCCTGGAAAAGAAATGGTAAACCAGTCCAATATTTTTGCCTGGGAGATCCCATGGACGGAGGAGCCTGGCAGTCTACAGTCCACGAGGTCATAAAAGAACAACAAACAAACAGAAGCCTAACATCTTAAGTGTTTAACTGTCTTTCCCCTCCTCTTTCAATAGCTATACTCCGTGTGCAGACTAGACTATGCCACTAGTCTATTTATTCAAATCATAATAGTCACAAATTTATCAAGTACTATATATTCTTCCTTACTTCTATCATGTTATAATTACTTATTTACTTCTCTGTATCCTCTACCTCATGGGTAGAGACTGATTCGGGATTGTGTCTGTTGTTGTTTTCTCCTTTCTTTAGACTTGTGGGATCTTAGTTCCCACACCAGGGATTGAATCTGGACCCTCAGCAGTGAAAGCACACTAACCACTGGACAACCAGGGAATTCCCTGGGTTTTGTTTTAAAGGAAAAAAAGTATACAATGACCCAAGATCCACTCTGGGAGATGCTAATTAATTTTGCCACCAACCTTCAACTTGTCTGCTTTAGCCCTCAGGTCCAGAAGCTTCTTCTCTGTGGCATCTATCTGCAGCCCCTCATCGCACCAGTTCACAGCCTCGACATAGTTTTTCAGTTCCAAATGGCAAGAGGCACCTGTAGAACCCAGCACCCTTAGTATCTAGGGACAAGATGCATGGAAAGAACCATCCTTGCACCTGACCCCCAACTTCAACCACCTACCAGCCAGTACCCTGAAGTTCTGGAAAATGGATGATTAAGTCCCTTTTAGTGCATTCCCAGACAAGGAACACTGCTTCTTGTATTTTAGATCAGAAAGGTTTCTAGGTCCCACTCAGCTCAAAACTCTCTTTCTGGTATCAAGGACTTTTAAAGTAGGAAAGGCTACAGCTTAGTGGCAAAAAACACGGTCTTTGGAACCAAAGAGATCTGGGCTGAAAATTTAGCTGTCATTAACCAACTAAACATTAGATAGTGGATTGAGTATTCCTGAGCTTTAGGCTGCTCATCTATAAATGAGAAGAATAAAGTCCATCTCAGATGACTTTAAATGGACAGAGAAAGCAGAATTCGCCTCAGTCACTCACAAAAGCAATGGCAAAACCAAACATGTTAGGTATCTCCTAAAACTGTTCTTGATGGCTACTAGTTTAAGCTGCCTCTCCTTTAATCAATCGTGTTTTTCCTCCAGTTAGACTCTTTGGGCTTTCTACAGAATTTAAAAACATCTGAACTAAAAAAATTTAAATGTCAACAGAATTTAACCTCATCTTCCAGAGATAGAGTGGGTGTCTTGCCAAGGCCAGACAGTAAGGTAAAAATGACAATTCAAGCACGCTACAGACTTCCAGCCTGTAGCAAATTCCACATGACTATACATAATTTATTTGCCCATCTTCTCTCCCTATAGCTGAAGGGCCTGGATCTACATAAACTCCTTAACCATGATTACATAAGCATAATTTTAATAAAGCATTTTAAGTTGGTCCGTGGAGATATAGAGATTAATATATAATGAATAAATTAAAGTTTACAAAGCACCACTAAGCTTCTCGAAGAAAAGGTGAAGTATGAAAGTAATAAAAGCAAATTATTACATACAAAGGTCAGACTAGGACAGAAAAAATAATCTGGGAACATCTGAACAATAGAGTTATCAGCAAAAGTCCCATAACTTATCTTTTAATTAACAATAACATGGCATTTGAAGATCTTGTCTTTCAATCAGCTAATTTGGAAAAAAAATTAGAAGGTGGCTTTCAGAACTGCTTTAATTAATTTTATTCTTTATTAATTTAAAATGAGGCGTTTCAATTTCTCTACCAATTCTTAAAACACAGAGGGTTGAATTATTCTCTGAAGAATTCTTTTAAAAATGGCATGTTGCTGCTGATAACGACTTAACACCAAGATTGCAAAAATAAGGTAACTTCATTAGTATCTTAGCACCTTAATATCAAAGCTTAAAATACTTCTGGTGCTGCGCATACCAACTTTTCCATGGTGACAGTCATACTGTAGCTCTACAGGACTTACCTCTTATTATTGCTTTGAGGTGGCAGGGTTTTAGCTTTCTGGCAGCCGTCACATCATTGAGAGAAGAACGAAAATTGCCTGACAAAACACCATTCAGTAAACAAGAAAGCAAGTTTTGAGATCAAATTATTTCCAAAATTTTTTATGTAGAAACAAAAACACTCTTGGACAATCTTAGAGAAATGAAAATCAGAGCAACTGTTTATAGAAAAAAAAAAGTTATGCTCATCAAGCACCTCAGAAATGTTTATAATAGCAAACAACCCACCAAACAACTATAAATGGCTAGTAAGCACATGGAAAAATGCTCAAAATCACTAATGATTAGAGAAATTAAGATTAACATGAAACTGAAAATTAAAAACAGGTAATACCCAATATTGGTGAAGATATGGTGAAAGGGCACTCTTAGAGTAAACCAAGAGAACAAATTAGCGTGCATATTGTATATTCACTCTGATCCAACAATACTCTTCAAAAAACTGATCCTCAAAATGGCTTGCAAAAAAACAAAGAAATGCTTGCAAAAAATGTACAATGACAAATGTAAAAGCATGTGAGCTGCTGCATTATTTTTAATTGTGAAAAGCTAAACTAAATATCCTCAATTTAGTAATGATGAAATATAGTAAATCCACACTATTGAATACAGCTATTAAAGGAGTAAGATAGATCTGTATGTAAAAGGTATGACAGGATGTCTTTCCTACATTGTTTTAAGTAGTGGGTCAATGTGTATAGAAGCCTATCTTTATAAAATAAACAAACCAATCTAAATATACAGGCACATGTACACACATATATACTTGTGTGCAATCATGAACACTGGTTATCCAACCTAGTTTATACTGTAAGTATTACTAACAGCTTGATATATACTTATTAATTTCACTTCTAAAGCTCTAGCCCCTGGGCAAAATTTTTCTCTAAAGGGCCATATAGTAAATATTTCAGACTTTACAGGCTACATATGGTCTGTTATACATTCTTTGTTTCATAATCCTTTAAAAAAATACTCTTAGCTCACAGGAGATCAGGGACCCAGATGTGGCCTGAGTCATAGTCTGCCAAATCCTGCTTTAGCCTAAATAATCAGAATTATCGGAAAAATTTTATCACTAACTTTGTTCATTTTTGCATTACTTAAAAAAGCCTAAAAGCAGCTATATACTCAACAACAGCAGTATAGTAAAACAAATAGTGTAAACACTGGTATGTCCATATGATGCAACTTCAGTATTCATAAATAATTTAATGACAGGTGAAATTGTTTACATTATAAAATTAAGTGAAAACTGAATACAGAATTGGAACAGCAGCATGATCTATGGAAAAAATACATAAAGAGAAATCCAAAAACTTCTGCTTAAAGGTAGTAGACTGAACATATGCATTTCAACCCCTATCACTTGACAAAAAAAAAAAGCCATTAATCCAGAGACAAGAACGACAAAACGGAACACATTTTAAAGCAGGAGAACAAAGAGACACAGACTAAATGACTAATTAGACTTGAGACAACTGAAGTCTAAGCCAGTAGAGAGAAAACTCAAAGCTACCAAGTATACTGAAAAGCCTACAAAGTACCCAGTACTCAGAAATCAACAGTAGCAGGTACCTCTGTGAGAGTGGATAAAGGGGTCTTTTGTTTAGTGTCTTCTGAGTCACACTTGACTCTGAGTCCTAATCCTAGCACTGCATACTCTTAAGGCAATTTATTTTACACATTAATTACATTTTACTACAGTCTCTTAACTCTGTTAACTAGGAATAAAGCTGTTAACCTTATTTACCTTACATAGTTGCTATGAACTCAAGAGGGATAAAAAAATGTGAAAGTGCTTTGTAAGCCATACCAGTGACATCATTTAAGGAATGTCTCTTGATTATTAAGCATTTGCTCCTCTGGTATTGCAAATACCTGTTTCTTGTTTTGTTTTTTTTTTCCTTGCAAGGTGCTTTTGGTCTTACTAGGCCTATACATAACATTCTTTAGTTCACCAAAAGGAACTATGTACCTCTTATTCACAGTGCAGTGCCTAGTACACAGCAAATGCTTTATATTTACTGTTTGAATAGGTAAATGAATGAAATTCCTTTAAGGAAAAGTCAGGTCTTACTCATTTCTATGATGCCAGTGCCTACCACAGAATAAGAACTCAGTGTGCTGAATGAAGAAAATGTATTCCTCCAGAAGACGATGACTGGGTTTCTAGTCCAGAGTTTGGCACTAATCAAAGGGGTTCTTTTCTAGGCCTTTGTAAAATGAGGGGGCTGGTTGGCTCAAATAATCTCCAAAGTTCTATACCACTCTTGCTTTTTAGAATTTTATAATGAAACAGGCTAAAAAAGAAAAAAATTGTAGATTATCACTGGAAAGAAACTCTGCTCCAAAGGTGATATGTCCCAATAGATCTATCCCAGCTAGACTTAAAGGCTTATTGTCTACCAATCCCTCAGAAAAGGCTGAAGTCATTCCCAGGTCCTCTCTAAAACTGTGATAAGAAACAAGGGTTTAATATGCCTAAGATTAGATACCAACAATGATGTCACCCAAATAATCAATCAGGGTTTCCCAAAGTCATGTCTGCAAAACAGTACTGCATGTTAATAAGTGTTACTTGAAAAGGAGGCTCACAAAACCTGAGAATCACAGGAGAAGGTTCTCTGCTGTAGGTTTTCTCAGTATTAACATACTAATGTGTACTGTAAATCTCCAGTGAAGAGGCAGCACTGTCCTATTTTACTTGTCCAAGGAACGTTTTACTTCAAAGGGCCCACAGATTACTGAAAAACTCTCCCGTGGATTAATATAGTTTCTCTCACAGAAAGAACTTTATCACCTTAATCCTTCTGGCATCCTTGAGAGGAGGCCAGACACAAACAAACAAACTTACTTTTGAGAGAGAAGCATCTGGGCTCAAAAATTCCAGATCATACCAACTCATGTATTAAGGTATTTGATGTTACTCATTTGGCTCAATGGAGAAGGCACTAGCAACCTACTCCAGTACTCTTGCCTGGAGAAACCCATGGACGGAGGATGCTGGTAGGCTGTAGTCCACCAGGTCTCCAAGAGTCAGACGCGTCTGAGCAACTTCACTTTCACTTTTCCCTTTCACGCATTAGAGAAGGAAATGACAACCCACTCCAGTGTTCTTGCCTGGAGAATCCCAGGGATGGGGGAGCCTGGTGGCTGCCGTCTACGGGGTCGCACAGAGTTGGACACGACTGAAGTGACTTAGGAGCAGCAGCAGCAGCATTTGGCTTAAATAGTAAGAATTATACAATCTATCTGACATCCCTTTTCATCAATCTACCTGGAAAATCAAAGTTTAGCTAAAGTAAGCTATCTTAAGGTTTCTGGGATAAACAGCTCCTTTTCCTCTGACAACTCAAACCCTCCCCACTAGCCATCATGTAATAGTTTTTTATCATAAGTTAATCTTTTAGAAAGTACTAAATAACAGAATAAATTACCCAGATAGTATTGTGCTGCTGCCCGATTAGTATAAAGAACAGCATTCAAATCAGGGTCTGCACATTTCTTCTTTAATCCTTCAGTGTATGAAATAACAGCTTTCTTATAGTCTTTTTCTTTAAAGTAATCATTGCCCTCGTCTTTGTAAGTCCTGGCCTGATCTGCAAAAAAGAGAAGAAAAAAATCACTATCCCCTATTTTTTAAAGGGCTCATTAAAAATCTAAATCACACAATAACGTAATGACAAACCAAAAAGAACCAATATGGAAAGAAAGCTCAAAAATGAATGCTATAAAACAGGTATCGATATGGAGAAATAAAATCACATGTACTTAACTACAATCAATCCTAAATATCCTACAAGGTAGATTATTAAGTGCTCACACACACAAAAAAAAGCATAAAGGAAAAAAGTACACTTATCTCTTGAAGAGAGGGCTTTAATTACAGAAGAAATGGGGGGGGGGGAATTACACTACTGTTTTTTAATATGTTGTTTGAGTCCCTTGAAGGCAAATTCCCCTCCTCACTTTAGCAAAAGCCTACAAAATTGTTACAATTCAGTTCAAATTTCCCACCCATTGAAAGCCCACTCCTACACCCACCCCCACTTTGGTGTTCCAACAGCACCTATAATACCTTGGCATTTATTTCATAGGTTTGTCTTGATTCTTTAGGACAACTGACCTATCCACTGGAGTGTGACCTTTGAGGGCAATCGCATTCCTTCCTGTGTCCCAGTGCCCAGTATTTAGTAGGTATACAAAGAAGTATATGTGGAATAAATAGTGACAACTTAGCTGGGGCTAACTACTTCCGTTATTTATCAAAACCTTCCTGACTCACACTTTATCTCAATTTAATGGAGGAGCTTAGAGTGTCACTGAAGATACCTTCTGGAGATCGCTCTTCATCAAAAATAATTGACTGCAGGCAGGCCAAGTCAGGATTCTCCAGGGGATCAATTTCTGATGGCGAGTTCTTCATAAACAGAGGAATCTTTTCAAATTCCTGGAGGTTGTTAAGAGAAGAATGAACTATACGAATACAATTTCCCACTGAGTAGACCCAATCCCAGATCTCCACGTCAAAGTTTTTTCTCACTCATCATAATTTGCAAACCCTCATGACATCTCTCCCTCCCCAGCCTCAGTGTCCCACCTGTAAAATAAGAGTGCAGAATACCTAAAGACCCTTCAGTTCTCACATTCTTACAAGACCGGCAGTAACTACCAAACGAGTTGAACGCTCGTTTGTTCCTGGCACTTCACCCATCCTCTCACTTGAGCTTCGCCACCATCCTACGAGATTGGTGCTCCACTCAAGAGGAATTTTACAAATGAGGGGACGGTCTCAGATAAGCGGTGAACTCACAGGTTTCTGACTCCAAAACCTGAACATCTAAACATACTGCCAGCTTAAGAAGACCCTCAAAGCTTCGGGGCCGATTTTTAACACGCAAGTAGAAACCGCCTATCCGCCGGCATCGCCAAACCTCGGCGGTAAAGCGCCTCAGCGCCCGGGAGGCCCCAGGAGTTGGGACGACGCCCACGCACGCACGTGCTGAGACCCCGGGCCCGCCCACCTCCTCCCACTGGCTCTCGTGGAAGCCGCCACGGTAAGGCTGACTCTGGAACTTTTCCAAGAACGAGTCCATGCCGTCGTCAAAAGTGGCGTCCGGCTCCTGCCGCTCCATGTCTGCTTTCTAGCGATCCAGCCACCGCCGGGGCGCCGAGAACCTTACGGCAGCTTCCGGCGGCGCGGGTGCCCCCTCTCAATCTTCCGGGTGGCGCCGGCGTGCTGCTTCCGGCGTTCTGGAGGCGTGGCCGACCCGACTCCACCCCTCCCCCGGGAAGCGCCTACTCTCCCGCGTACTTTGGAATACTTTCGGGGCCGTGGGTGAGCCCAGTGCCCCAGAGTAGCGCACGGTCGCTTAGTTCACTCGTTTATTTAACCAGTCAGCACGTTTCCTAAGCTCCTTTCTCGTGCCAGTCCTGTTGTAGTCGCTGGGCATACAGTGCTGGGCAAATCAAGTAAAACCCCTGCTCTCTAGGAGTTGATAAAGTAGAACGGAGAAAGTGAGAGTGTTAGTCACTCAGTGGTCTCCGACGCCTGGCGGACCCCATGGACTAGGCCTGCCGGGCTCCTCTATCCATGGAATTCTCCAGGCAATAATACTGGAGTGGGTAGCCATTTCCTTCTCTAGGGGATCTTCCCGACCCAGGGATTGAACCCTGGTCTCCTGCATTGCAGACAGATTCTGTGCTATCTGAGCCACCAGGGAAGCAGTATGCAGAGCGGATAGACAGACAATAAACAAGACACGGGAGTTTGTCACGTGGTAGCAAGGACTGTGGGAGAAAAGTTTTAAACAGGGTGGGCACGCATTCAAGCAAAGAAGCTTGGAAGTGGTCAGGGGGTGTCTGGGGAAGAGCATTCCCCAAGGAGGGAACAGAGGAGGCTAAGGGTGCGAGGTGCAGAAAAGACGGTGAGTAGCAGGTAGGTGGGAAAGATAATGAGCTGTGACTCTGAGGGTTTGGGTTTTCCTCACAGTGCAGTGGGACCCTTTGGAGAGCTTTGAGGAAAGGAATGATGTGATCAGACTGTTTCTGATTGGGATTCTGTGGTGGGCTAGTAGTAAAGAACCCACCTGCCAATGCAGGAGACATAAGAGATGCAGGTTTGATCCCTAGGTCAGGAAGACCCCCTGGAGAAGGAAAGGGCAACCCACTCCAGTATCTTTGCCTGGATAATCCCATGGACAGAGGAGCCTAGCAGGCTACAGTCCATGGGGTCACAAAGAGTCAGACACGAAACTAAAATGACTTAGCCCACATGCACAAACCCATACCCCCCACAGCTGAGATGGAAACAAGGCCTCTGGGCCAGGTGTGCCTTCCTGCAGCCACTGGGTTACCCAGCAAATGGCTGCTCGGCCCTGCATTGGGTGCCACAGTCTCAAGAGCTCACAGCCTGGTCTAGAAGGAAAGACAGGCACGCAGCAGACCAGTCTAAACCCAGTCTGGTCACAAGCCTGCTCAGTGGAGGAACAGAGAAATGGCTGTTCCTTGGGGGGGTTTGAGGAGGGTTCATTGAGGAAGTGATGCAGATCTCAGAGCAGAGATGGGGAAGGTCTCTGCAGATGGATAGGGGCTGGAGGGAAATTGGGCATTTTAGGCAGTGGAAGTCCACGTGCAGAGACATGGGTGTGGACAACAGCCTGCACGCTGAGTTAAGAGGAAAGACAGCAAAGTAGGTGGGGGTCATAGGCCCTGGCTGTCCTTTCACCCTTTATGCTGCAAAGGACGTTGAGATACTGACAGACGTAAGGGCAAATTTGTCTTAGGAAGGCCTGAGTTGCCAGGTGAAGGATTGATAGGGGATGCTGGGTTAAGAGATTGACAAGGAGGATGCTGGTGAGAAGCCAGGGAAGAAGAGAGATCTGAAGCCCAGAAGCAGAGCTAGCAGGCTTGCTTGTTATTTGATACAAGAATGAGACAGACAGCAGGGCTCAGGATGACACTTGGAGGGACCATGAGCCCTTCAGGCCCAGGACTGTGTCATTTACCTTTTATGTCACCTGTGCCCAGGGGAACACCTGGTCCATATGCTTTCTTCTTCCAAATCTAAATCTCCTTTCCCATGCTTCCTCCTCCAGCCTAGTCCCTAATGATTCCTGTATTATTCTCGTCTTCATTTCTTCCCTTCTTGAATACAGAGCCTGCAAAGTCTTTTTGCTCCCATTTTAAAAGTGTGATTCCTATGAAATCCCATAAGAACTCGTTTTGCAGGTGATGATAGGGAAGGTTCAGAGAAGGGAAGTGCTCTTTGACCCTTCCAACTTAAGACTGTTTGGGGACCTTTGCCAATAATTGAGCCTGCCAGGCGCCACTATGCTTTGAAACCGCCCAGCCCTAAAACATGGCAGCTCTTCTTTGTCAAGGCCATCCAGACCTGGGCCCTGTCTAGTGAAAGTAGCAGTGTCTCTGGGTGGAAAGGGCACAGGCATGGGAGTGGGAGGCCTTTGGGATTCACACTTCTAATTGCTTCCTGACGTGACATTAGACAAGACCCACCCATCTTTGAGCCCTGTCCTCATCTGTAGAACATGGGTAATAAAGCCAGCCTGCCTTTCCCATGACTCCCTATGGCTACCGTGAGATTCAAACGGGGCAATGCTCATGAACATTCTTGGCAATGGACAGGTTATGTTATTCTATCTCAGGTCCAGGATCTTGATGGCCTTGGCCCACATTTGTTGGAGATGACTGTGTGGTCATCTTACAGACTTACGTCTCTTCCTGCTCTGCACACACACCCAGGGAATCTCAGCTCATACCTGTGCAGAGATGAATATCCCAAATCTGTTTACATCTTAGATCCCTCTGCTGAGCTCCACTATGTGCAGCCAGTACCTAGGAGATATCTCCACTATCATGGCAGACAAGCCCCTCAAGTTCACCATGTCCAGACTGAGCTCATCCCTCCCCAAACCTGCTCCTGGTCCTGAGGACCACTCATTGGGGTCATTGGCCTGGTCATCTGCCCTGAAATCTGGGCACCATCCTGAGGTCTTGCTCTCCCTTCTGTCAACCACCAGATTCTGAAAATTCTTCCCCAGTCACCCACAGGTCCAGTCATACTGTCCATCCTGCATTGCAGCCCAGGCCCGTGCCAGACCCCGAAGCCCCCAAGCCAGGTGTCCTTGCCCGTGTTCTTGTCCATCCCCCACCCAGCACCTCCCCTTCGCTCCTGCATAAGCTTTCTTCCTCTCCTTTTTTCCATTTATTCCTTTTTATGCCCCTGAGCCTTCCTCCTTTCCTCCTCCTATCACTCTAATATGTTTTAATGTGTGTTTTTCAGTTTGTAAGTGTCCTTTGCAAATGTAACTTCTTTTGTACATGCATGTTATGTTTTTTTTTCCCTCAACATTAGGTTTTAGGTCCCATCCATGGTGCTACACGTGCCCTTACTGCTTCTAACTGCTGCATGGGAGTCCACGGTGCCCATTCATCCCTTCAGGGTAGATCCCCAGGCTGCCTCCTGTCCCAGGCATCACAAATAACACTAAGAAAGACTTCCTCATACATCTCCCCTTACAGACCTGCGGGAAGATTCCCCGAGATGTGTGGCCACAGTGGAAGTGCTGAGTCATGGGCATGCATAAACTTAATGTGACTGAAGAGTGACAGATTCCTGTCTAGAACGGCTCCTGCCTTCCCCACAGCAGAGCCTGTGTGTGCACAAGGAGGAAGCTCTCTAAAGCAGACACCCTCCTGCATCTCCCCCTGCTTGCCTCTCCCCTTCCCACCACGCCTTCCCAGGCTCTCTGAAGCCTTCTCCTTAACACAGGCTCCACGGCCGTATAACCCAGCCCTTGTCCTCCTCTCCCCTCCCACTCTAAGCTCCAGAGCACCTTCGGATCTGCCATTGATTCCTGGTCTCCTGCCCTGCTCTTATCCATACATACCTGCTGTGTAGGCATCTTTGCAAACCCACTGGAGGGGGCGTCTCTTTTCTGGGAATCCTTCCCTGATCTTCCACCCCCAGGTAGCCTCTGGACTTCACAGTCCCCACACTGCTCTTCAGCACAGCATTGACCTGCTGAGCTGTTGGTGTTTTATACGTCTCTAATACTTCCATGAAGTCAAAGTTTATCAGCCTCGGCACTTTTGACAATTTACAATGGACATGTCTTTGCTGTGGGACTGTCCTGTGCACTGTAGGACGTTTAGCAGCATCCCTGACCTCTACCCACTGATGATAACAGCCCCCTCCCCAAGTGGAGACAACCAAGAATGTCTTCAGACCTGTCCAAATCACCCCCAGTTGAGAACTACTGCATCAGACTATCAACTGCCCAGGGCCTCAGGCTGGGTCTCATTCATATTTTTATCTCTGGCACTCAGAGCAGGCCTGGTGCAGGGTAGGTGCTCAGTAAATGTTGCCCAAATGAGTGGTGGCCAACCTCTGGGCAAAGACTCAAGGGTGGGACTCAGAGATCAGGATTCTGGGATATGCATATCATGGGGTGGAGATGGGGGGATCTCTTCTTTTCCTTTTCTGAAGGCTACAGAAATCATCTCCTTTTGTTCTTATTCTCTCCCTGGGAGGGAGGGGAAGCTGAGACATCTAGCTAACACTGTGTGACCTTGAACAAGCCATTCCACCTCTCTGGGCCTCAGCTTCCCCCTTTATAAGACAGCCTACGTGCATCTATGAATGTTGACCGAGTCAATAATAAAGAACATGCTCATCTCACAGGAAAAACTCCATGGGGAGAGGCAAGCTATGTGGCATTTATAGTGAGCACGGCTGGGGTCATGGCCACCTCCAAGGAGGGCTGGGGGCTCAGGAACATCACTGCTTCAAAGACGTCTTCCAGGAACCCAGCACCTGCATGATCCAGGAGCGCCGCTGGTGGGAAGTGGGCAGATTCTCACAGCTAGGGCTCCAGCGGTGCGTGGCGGCCGGGTCGCACACCCATGAGTCCCCGTGTGGCAGCGGCCAGGAGCTTCGCCAGCAGCTGGCCAGGATGTTGTCCTGGGCCTGGGCAGCATAGATGCACACCGATGCTTCTGGGTCGTGTCTCAGGTTTTCCAGAGCTGAGTTATAGGGAGGAGAGAAGTCACTTGTTAAGTCTAGGTCCCTACCTGAGTCTCACACTTCATCCTTCTCACTTCATATCTTAGCTTGGGTACTCTGCTCAGCATCCCCTCATCTCCAGCTCTTCAAATTGTTCATGTCTTTCAAAGCTTGGATCAAAACCTGACTTCTCCAGACAGTCTTCTTGGACTGCCCAAGCCTTCCTTCATGCTCCCATCAGCTTTCCCAGTTAGGAAATTAACACGCCCCCTTAAGAGTCTGAACGACTTGCTCTGCACTAAATGGTTTTTTATCTTGTTTCCTGAGTCTGGTTTCCTGGATTGTAAGCTCCCTTAGCAGGTGGACTGTGTGTTCTGCATCTTAGTGGCTCCACAGTAGCTAACATGTACTCACCTGGTCAATGTTAGCACAGTTGGACTGAGCTGAAGCCCCTGGCATTGGGTCATAACCCTCCCCTCTCCCATTCCCCACTGCAAGCCTACTCATTCCCACACTGACTCTGGAAATCTCACCAATGCAGGGCAGGACTCACCAGCTTTAACTTCATTCATACGATCTTCCATCATGCTGCTCTCCATACAGGGGACCAGGGACCCTTGAGCATAATCCAAGATGTGAGTGGGTCCATCTCCTGATTCTGACCACCCCCCTCAGACCACACCTCCTTAGAAAAGCTCTCCTAGTCCCACAAACAAGGACACGAACAGAGAACATCGTCTTGACCCTGGGACAGATTCCTTGAGAGGGGTCCTGGGAGGGGTGGAAGGTCCAGTGGGCAGAGAGGGCAACAGGACAGAGACAGGAGCAGGGCCGTAGCTGACTCTGAGAGGTGGTCCTAGGGGATCCCTTCCCCAGGCTGGTCTGTGGTGTCCTCGTCTAAGACTCAGGGAGGTGCTGCCTCGGTGCCCCCTTCTCCAAGGAGCAGTAACAGGAGGGTACCAAGTGCCTCGCATACCTTTCCCTCAGGTGGTTGGTGGGGTGCCTGGAGAGGCTGAAACAGTTTCTCGGCAACATAGCTCAGCCCTCCCCCGCTGCAGCGGCTCCTAGAGTACCTGCAGATCCTCGAATGTGCCCTACCTCTCAGAAGGCCCCTTGAATATTCAATTTAACGCAGCTGCTCCTCTAGGAAATTTTTCCCTACCTTGCCCCAAGCTAGTTATAAACGCCTCTTCAGGTTCCCAGAGTCTCTGGGTCTGTCTCCACCTGTGTACACACTGTGATGTATTTTACTTGTCATTCATGAATATCTCCCACTAGACCTGGGGTTTTTTCAGCTTAGATCTGCTAGGGATGGGGGAACGGGAAGGATAGTCTGAGGGCCTTTGAGACACTTGCTCAAGTGCATGCATGGTGCATATTTCTAGGGCAAGTGTTCCTAAATTTCTGTAGGGTCTCACAAAAGATCTGTAACCCGCAAGAGGTTAGGAATCAAAACACCAACATTCTTGGAAGATTAGTTTGGAACAAGATTTAGAGAAGCCAGAATTTAGGAAATACATCACTCTGTTTGAGGTACTCCCCCTGAGCACGTCCCCACAGCCCAAAGGATGCTCCCTCCAGCCTGGGCATTGCTCCTCTGTCCCAGAACTGACCATGTTAACAACTGCCCCCACATCTCCCCAGTCCTGACCATTGGCATCACCTCCTGAAAATCTCTTTGTTTCTCTAGACTAAACACAGTGCCTGACACAGAGTAGAGGATCAATCAATGTGTGAGGCAGAAGCCAATGGATACATGCATGGATGATAGGACGAATGAGAAATTGCACATGAATTGGGCAAAGGTACAAGGTGGGGGGCCTCTCCAAGCCTCTCTGCAGTAGGGTCTCCTGCAGACCCTTGAAGGATATATGGCTGTTTAGGGGAGGGAAGGGGAGTGGCTGAGAGGAGACGGCATACCATCAGAAGTGTCCTATGGAGGGATTCTGAGTGAAGGGAACCTACTTGTTTTTTTCCCCCAGAAAAATAGAGGTTGGGGCTGTGGGAAGAAGGAGGAAGGTGACTGTCACTGAGGGAGAACCTTTATCTGCCAGTCTTCACTTAAAAAATTCTCATCCAGGTGACAAAGCAGGAGTTGATCCCTATCTTGCCAATCACCTTATAGATCTTAGAGGAGACTCAGGTGATATCACACAGAAAGGGGATTATGGAGCTGAGATCCTAGTTCGCTTTCCCCCCTTGCAGACTGGTGCTTCCTGCTGCAGGGCAGGCTCCTGCTGTACCTGGACCTTGCTGTATTGGGGCGGGAGGTGGGACAGGTGAAGCAGTAGTTCTACTGCCTACAGATGCCAAGGTTATGACCTTGGTCCACTTCCCAAGCAGTGACTCAGAAGAAGGGAGACCTTGCTAATTTATATCAAAGCTGTGTGCTGGCCAAGCCTTGCATCCAAAGGGAGTCATCCACCCTGGGCCAGAAGGGCCACTGCTTCCTTCCAAGGGGAGGAAGTAGCAGGACTAGGTCTGCCAGGGCAGGTTACCTATGAATATGACTGAGGACTTCCGGAGGGAGGCCCGAGGACTCTTGGCATACTCCAGGCTCTGACTGAGGAACGTGAAGGCGCTGTCTCGATGGGTGTCCACCTGGGACAAAGAGAAGCCAGAGAGCACTGGGCCCTCAGAGGGACTAACCACCCATCCACCCCTCCCAGAGCTAGGAACCAGGACCCAGTCAGGCAGCTGAGCCCTGGCCATTTGCCTCCTAAATAACTCTGCTACCCATTCTGGACTCTTCCAGAAGACAGACTTCATGTTCTCTTAGCTGACTGCAACAATCACGTTAATGATCTTCCTGCCTTGGGTGTCTCCTTTTCTAATCCACCCACCTGCTACAAGCCAGAAGGCAAGCTCTAAAATGCAAGTCCAGCCAGAGCTGAGGATGGATATGGCATGTGAGGGACATGACCAAGGAGACGGGTCTGACTAGGTAAAGGATTCAAGTTACAAAGCAGTGGGAATAAACTGCAGACTTAGGAGGGCCTTAAAAGTCCTTCAGATACAGACAGAAATAGGGCTTCTTTATGCATTAAAAAATAAGAAGCCAGCATCCATTCTTAATAGGGCAATGACAAAGTAATGTTTTAGGCAAAATAGTCTGACAGTAGTGTTCAGGTTGTGTTTGATCAAGTAGAAACCAGGGGGGCAGGCAATCTGCTAAGAGACTGTTGAGGGAGATAAAGAAAGATCTGATCTGATCACTCTCCTATTGACAATCTGCATGTCGGGCAGTAACTGTGGTGTTGGAGAAGACTCTTGAGAGTCCCTTGGACAGCACGGAGATCAAACCAGTCAGCCCTAAAAGAAATCAACCCTAAATATTCATTTGAAGGACTGATGCTGAAGCTGAAGCTCCAATACTTTGGTCACCTGATGCAAAGAGCCCGCTCATTGAAAAAGACCCCGATACTAGGAAAAATTGAGGGCAGGAGGAGAAACAGATGACAGAGGAAGAGATGGTTGGATGGCATCATCGAGTATATGGACATGAGTTTGAGCAGACTCCAGGAGATAGTGAAGGACGGGGAAGCCTGGCATGCTGCAGTCCATGGGGTCACAAAGAGTCAAACACAACTGAGCGACTGAACAACAGCAATAGCAATGTCAGGGAGTAAACTCCTGGGTTTAGTGTGCAAAGTGTTCACACTCATGTTCTTTCTCAGCCTCAGGTCTTTCTCTACCATTGCCTCCACACACACCATGCTCCAATCCCAGGTCGAGGCACAACTCTGCCCAAATCCATGCCCGACACAAGCCACTGCTCCTGATTGGAGCCCCTTTCCCTCTTTCCTTCCTGATGAGCCCCATCTCATTCTTTGAGGCTCAGCTCAGAAACTGTCTCCTCCCTGAAGTTTTCCACAACCCTCCGGCAGAGCTAATCTCACCACCCTTGGCATCCCTGCATCATGTTGCACAGCCTTTGTCATGGCACCTATGACACTGGACTTATAATTACTTATACCTGTCTCCCCCACTGGATCTGTAGTTCCCCCAAAAGAAGGGACCTTTTCACTCAGCTCAGAGTCCTCAGCACCCTGGATGGAACTTTGCATGGTACAGGTGCCCAGAAAGTATTGGATGGATAAATGAATGAATGACTAGGTTACTGACCCCTCCTTAAAGCTAAGGCTAGAGGTTGGCCTTCATATGAGCAGAACTGTTGGTGCCTGGAGAGCAAAGAAGAGCCTGAGAATCCAGAGGGTCTAATGCAGAGGTCACAAGCTGGCAGCCCACAGGCCACAAATGGCTGGCAGGGCAGAGGCCAGCGCAGCGTTTTAACTAAATTGATTGTTAATTAAAGTCTTATAAAAATCTAGCTTTTCTTGTGAAACTGAAGGCCCTGGTGAGAGCTAGCTGCATGGTGGCTGGAACTCTCCATTCATGCTTTCAACAGAGCCTGGCCCCTCCAGGTTGCCATGGCCCTACCACCCCTACATCACTTATTGTCTGCCCAGGCACTGGGTCATGGTTAGTGTTTGAATTAGCAGCACCGGCCAAACACTTCCTCCAGGCCTCTTTTTCCCTCTGTACAAGGAGGTAACAATATTAGGCACTGGACTGCAGATGCTTTGAGCATTATTGATGATGATTATAACTGCAAAATAGCAATCTTTTGTTTTGTTTATTCCTGTTAGGTTGGTGGGGGAATGGGGATGCTGCATGCCCCATCCAGACCTCCCTTAAGAGTGTGAAGGATTTATTTCCCCAGGTGCAGATTGTCTTGGTGGAAGAGAACTGCTGACCCAAAGTCATGTCCTTTCCCAGGCCAGCTGGGGACCGATGACGAGGCAAACCACAGCCTCAAGACCTTCTTCCAGGGGCAGAACCGGAAACTGACAGACCCCTCAGTCTGAGCCTAGACCTGACCACCAGCCCCAACATGAGGAATCTCAGCATCATGTTGGCCGAGACCTTCCCCGAAACTGCACTGCAGCTTGACTCCTGCCACTTCCGCTCCCTGCCCTCCCTTCTACAGCGGCTGGTCCCAGGGTGCTCCCTAATAAACCTCCTGCATGCCAACCTCTGCCTCAGAGCCTGCGTCCCGGGGAACACAGCCTGTGACTACAGGAAAGGCAGATGCGCCTAGATGGCAAAGCGTCCAAAATGGTACAGGAAGGAGCCCGGCTCCATCCTGCGGTGCAGCGTGTCACTGTGTGTAGGGCTCTCTCCTACCGTAGAATGTTCTTGGGTGTTACCTGGAAAGGGGGTTCTGTGGTTTAATAATTTGTGGAAACCATGAATCAATCATTAAGTTTCCTCGGCACAGAGCGTTTCAGAGCTCTTTGGTGCTGGTGACACTGCAAATCTCCGAGAGGAAGATAACAGTGCAGTATTTCCCAAACTTACTTGTCTGGGATCTTTTCTTTCCTGTGGGGCATTTCTTGTAGGACTGACATCACAGCAAATACACACTGGAAATTACTGTGGTAGAAGAGGGAGCCGGTAGGGTCCCCCAGGCAAGAATATGATATAGACAGACGGGTTTTAACCAGATCATTCTGGTAGCCTGAGTTGGGAATGGATTGGAGGGGCTGAGATTCAAGACTGGGAGACCCACTAGATGGCTGGACTCATCTGAGAAACATTTATGACCTGAACTAAGGGTAATAATAATGGGGGGGGGGGAACAATTCAGAGGCATTTAGGATATTTAAGATTGATCGAAGGTGAAGGCCAGGGGGATGAAGAAGCCTTGGATGGTTTTAGGTTTCAGCTTTGGGGATTTAGAAGGAGAGAGAACTGACACTGGGAAGGCCTTAAGTTCAGGAGATACGCTGATTTTAGTTGTGTGTAGTCATTGTGGGCAGGGGAGGGCTTTCCAGTTGGCCCTAGTGATAAAGAACCTGCATTGCAACGCGGGAGACATGAGCGACGCGAGTTTGATCCTGGGGTTGGGAAGATCCCCTGGAGAAGGGCATAGCAACCCACTCCAATATTCTTGCTGGAGAATTCATGGACAGAGGAGCGTGGGGGGCTACCATCCATGGGGTTGCAAAGAGTAGGACAGGACTGAAGCGACTTAGCACAGCACACACAGTCATTGGGGGAGATGTCTAGTAAGCCTTGGAGAAGGAACACCAGAAGTGGGGAGAGAAGTCAGAGGCAAAGATGAACTTCCAGGAGCCAACAACTTGTAGGTGGTAATGGAATTGTCAGTAAGGATGCTCATGTAGAAAGGAGGAAGAGACAAGGAAAGAACTGGCCACCTCCAACATACTCATAAGAACCTACTGTAGTCTTAGAAGTACTCACAAGGTACTTGCAAATTTTGGCTACCGTCTGCTGCTGGTTGTCCCAGGGCTTCCGGCTGTAAGCTTTTTTTGGCAATTCCCAAGCCATGAAGCAAGAACAGCGGAACAGAGTCTTCACACATTTCTGGGGGCCAATAGAAAGAGAATACCAGAGCTATGCAATTCCAGAAGAGTTGAACTATGCTCCGGGCAAGGCGGGGGGAGTATGAAACTGGATTTGGGGAAAACAATTCCTATCAATACTTGAAATATACAAAGAAAGTTGGCTGTTTTTGAACAGGAATACCGGCTTGGGTACCTTTTGAAAACAAGCTTGGCCAGACTTGGTTGCATGATGGATTGTCTGTGATTCTAGGCTGGGTTCTGTAAAGCGGGCTGCACCCTCAGGACTCAGGGCTGTGCACACTCACCTGGCTCACCTTGGCGTTGCCCTCTTGCATGGTCAGCAGCAGGGGCACCAAGGTGCTGACCAGCTGCTCCTCCACAGCCGGGGTGCGGGGCGACCGCAGCTTCTGAACTACCTTGCCGTACAGGTTGATGCAGGAGGAGCGCACGTCCTCCCGTGACTGGGGCAGATCCAGAGGCTCAGGCGAGCTCCATCCTCCAGGAGGCTGCCTGCACCTCTGTGCCCCACGTAGAGGCTCATGGCCTTCCTTCCACTCATTCCGAGGGCCCCTCCAAGCACAAGACACGCAGAGACGAAGAACACTGAAGACCACCTGACGGGGCTGATCTGGGGCTGGCTTCCCCGTGGTCAGAGCCTGGGTCAGGAGCTCTGCCCGCTCTTCCCAGCAGGAACCCCACTGTCCTAAAAGGTGACTTTGTGCCAAGTAGAAAAATGCCCCCCCTCTGCTGACACCAATCAAAGAATTGTGACCCCCTTGGGGGAAGAATGGGGGAAGGGATAGTTAGGAAGTTTGGGATCAACAGGTACATACTGCTATATTTAAAATGGATAACCAACAAGGACCTACTCTGTAGCACAGAGAACTCTGCTCAATGTTATGTGGCAGCCTGGATGGGAGGGGAGTTTGAGGGAGAATAGATACATGTATGTGTATGAATGAGTCCCTTTGCTGCCCACCTGAAGCTATCACAGCATTGTTAATTGGCTATACTCCAATTTAAAAAAAAAAGTTCAAAGGAAAAAAATTGTGACTCCTTTAGATGGACCAATACAGAGAAGCAAGTCTCTGGGGTAACGAGGACACAAAAAGATCTCCCTCTGTGAGAACCAATTAGAGAAGGAACTTTCTCTGTGCAAACTAATTACAAAGAATTTGGACCAGTTGGGATGAGCACCCCTTCTCCTGGGCTGACTCAGCCCTGCCCAGGTCCCAACAGGCCATGGGAGCTATTACGGCCCCCAGAGTAGTAAAGAACTGCCCTCCAGGTGTTACACCCCCATCCTTCCACCCTCACGGAATTCCTTACATCACTGAAGTGTGGCAGCAGAATCTGCAGTATCTCCACATAGACTGAGTTGTCCATCAGCTTCCGATCCTGCCCCTTGAAAATGGTCTTGAGGTTGTGGACCGCCTCCACCACCAGCAGTCCATCCACACTCTTCAGACCATTCACCATGGAGGGCAGGAGGGCCTGCACCTTGGCAGCCTGCGGACACGGAATATTTGGGATGGGGGATCCTATCTGATCTAACAGGTACAGAGATGAACTTGGTCAAGCAAGTCCTACCTCCTGGCCTTTGTTTATGTTATCCCACCTGCCTGGCATGTCCTCACTCAAACTCCTGCTGTCTCCAAAGCCCTCTTTGGCCTCACTGACTCCTTCCTAGCCTGCAACCCTGAGGGCTTTTGTTGTCTCCCCACTTCTTGGCACTATCTATAGATGATACCTGTGTTGTTAGTTTTCTGTGTTGTTAGTTAAGTCCTGTCCCTT
This sequence comes from Muntiacus reevesi, assembly GCF_963930625.1. Taxonomy (NCBI): domain Eukaryota; kingdom Metazoa; phylum Chordata; class Mammalia; order Artiodactyla; family Cervidae; genus Muntiacus; species Muntiacus reevesi. The sequence continues at coordinate 150,459,172 of NC_089249.1, forward strand.
TGTCCCTCTAAATCATAAGCTGTAATGACAGTGCTTAGTAGAGAAAAACACAGAACTTTTTAAAAGGCTAATGAAATATCAACAACCTGTGACTCGGCTTCCTAATCTCTAGAATAGGAATAATTACTGCTATCCCCAGCTCCTCCTAAACATACTGCTCTTCGGGTCATTGTGAAAAATCTAAATTCGGCAAGTACTTTTCAAAAAATAAAGCATATAGGGAATTATTAAGGGATATCCATTTTACCAATGGGATAATTAAGACAGAAACAGAAATAAGCTCTGAGTCCAGTCACCAGCACTGGAGAGTTGAGGATGGCCAAGCTCCATCCTTCCTCTTGTCGGAGCCCTGGCTGAGTGGGTTCTCCCCTGCCCTCAACTCACCTTTTCAGTTCTTTGAGCCAGGATGACCAGGCCTCGGATAGACAGCACCTTCATGATGGGGTCCCGATGGCTCAGGCCTTCTGCCATCCGCCCCAGAGAGTACTCCTCAGGGATCCGCCGTACCTGCTCCATCCGGAGGAGCTGAGGGAATAAGGATGATTACTCCCCAATGCAAGGAGTACCCTCAGGCCCCGTTTGCCTCTGGGGCCTCATTCACACCTATCCACCCTCTAGTCTGTGTTCTTACCACCAACAAGCTTCTAACCAAGTTTCCCATCATTCATGGAATGACCCAGGCTGTTTTGTCCCTTCTGTGTGGGCAGGGATGCTCTTCTGCCAGTCCTCTCAACTCCACTCCAGCCTCACCTCACCATGCACGGCTCCACCCAAAAGTCAGCCCATGGTGCCGTGTTTGACAGTGTCCCCAGGCCTCACCTAGGCTGACTGCCCCTTCTCTGTGCCCCTGGGGGCCCTGAACATAGAAACCTTATTGCCCACACGTACTTATGCACCTGCCTCCTGTATCCTATCCCCCTGGAGCTTCTTTGAGGACACAAACTGAGCCTTTCTCCTTGGGCACCAGTTACTGATGGAAGCTCTGGGATGGAATGTGTGCTCAGGGAACCCTGGTTGCATGAGTTCACAACCAAGAAATGGTTCCTTTCCTTCTTGGAATTGCCCTTCTCCAGTCCCCACCATTGCAAGGTTAGTACCACCAGCCCCACTTTGTCCCAGCCCCAAACCAGGCCTCATCCCCGTCTCCCCCCTCTCCCTCTGCCCTGCCACCTCCAGCACCCAACCAGTCTTCAGCTCCTGCCTAGTCACCCTCATGAGCACTTCTCCCATCTGTTCCCTTGCCCCGCATCTACTGTGACTATTGAGACCGTGTGTCTGTGATGAAGAGAAAGGGGAGACAGCAGACAGGACAGCTGAGGGGGTGGGGGTGGGGAGGCAGGAAAGGTGGGGCTCCACCTACCACCCACCCTCCACCCATCCTCAGAACTGCACTCAGCTGCTATGTCCCAGGTTCTGGGCTGTGACTAGACACACAGAAATGTGACAATCATAACAGCAACAGAGCTGACTTGGGGAGTACTTCCTGCGAGGGCACTTCACATGAACTCACTTACTCCTCATCAAAACCTTATGAGGTGGGCAATTCATTATCCTCGTATTGTAAATGAAGAACGCAAGGCACAGACAGGTTCAGCAACTTGCCGAAGGTCACACAGCTCCCTTGAGGACTCCACCTACCACTGGGAGGAGCAAGGACCCCCTCAGGCTCAGCATGGGGGTCTACGGGAGCCGGGAAAGGACATCTGAGCAACATCAAAGCATCACTATGAATGTGTTGAGCCACCCCTTCTGGGGAGAGAGAGAAGGACTTGAAGCTGGGTGAGGACCCCTGTCCCAGGGAGGGAGGGCCACTGCTCAGGGCTCCAGGGGAGTGCTGGGAAAGATTAAGCCTACAGTTCCTGACCTTATGGATGTGGGAGGGCCAACCTCCACCCCTTCCCCCAAGAGCCTGTGTGGCAGCCACTAGCAGACAATGAGGAACGCCTCTCCCACAAGGCTAACCAGGGTAGAGGAGCCAGGTGGGCAGAGCTGGTCTGAATCTGTCTGGACAGCTTGAGCTGTGTGACCTTGAAAACTGCCCCTTATCTCACCAACACATGAGCATCACAATTCCTGCTTTGTAGGGCTGCTGTGCAGATGAGTGGGGTCGTATACATAGGAGGTCAGCGTGGTGTTTGGCACACGGCACGCCCTCAAGAAATGACGCTTTCCCATTTCCTCACCAGGGTCATGGGGACCATGGCAGAGCTGAGACTGTAACCTGGACTCCTGACCCCAAGGTCCTAAGGTGACAGATTCTGCAGGTGCTTGCAGAGCCAGGCAAAGTACTTACCTGGGTACTCACTCACCCATCTGATCCCCTCTTCTTAGAGGCCTTCTTGGGGTTGGGTCTAGGGATGCAGGCAAACATGATGTGGTTCCTGTTCCCCAGGCTTGCAGTCCAGTGGGGAGGCAGTGCTGGAATTGCCAAGCTGCCCCTGTCCACCTGGCTGTCTTTACTCAAGGCCCAGGTCAAATGGCACCTCATCCAGGAAGCGTCCTTAACCTTCCACTGTCTGAGCAGACAGTGAGCCTCTGAACCCCACTGTACAGACCCTGGCGATAGCCCAGACCCGCTGTGTGCCAGCTAGCACGTCACGAGAGGAGGACAGGGTGGTGGTTAAGTGAGTGGGTTTTCCAAGTGTCATCGACTAGTGACTGGAGAAACAAAATGTGGTATGTACATGCAATGGAATATTATTCAGACTTAAAAAAAATAATGAAATTCTGACCTGTGTTACAACATGGATGAGCCTTGAAAACATTATATTAAGTGAAATAAGCAAGACACCAACGGACAAATATTGGTGGTTCCATTCATGTGAAACCTAAAATAGGCAAATTCATAGAAACAGAAAGTAGAATGGTGGTTACAGGGTCTGAGAGGACTAGGGAAGGAGAGTTAGTGTTTAATGGGTAGAGAATTTCAGTTTGGGGAGGAAGATGAAAAACTTCTGAAGATGGATGGTGGTGACGGTTGCACAAAAGTGTGAATGCACGTCACACTGAATGTACAGCCAGTGAGCTGTACACTTAAAAATGGTTAACATGATAACTTTTATGATATGTATTTTTTTTATTACATCCATAAGCACAAGCACACACACAAAGCTAAAGAGTGAGTGAGTATTTTAGAGCCCAGATGTCTGGCTTTGCATCCTGGATCTGCCACTTACCAAGCTGTGTGGCCTTGGGAAAGTTACTTAAATCTGTGCCTTGGTTTCCTTCTCTATAGTAGGGGATGGAATAATATGTGCATCATAGGATTATTGTGAGAATTAGATGAATCAGTATGTGCAAAGCTCTAAGAATACACCTGAAAGGAAGTAAGTGCTCAATGAAATTGTTGGCCGTTATTATTGGCAAGTCTTCCCTTCTGGGGCTGCCACTACCAACCTTCTCCTGACTTAACTCTCCCCAGGACCCGCTTTAGTACCCCTATACACTCACTCAGCTTATATGTCACTTCCTCCAGGAAGCCTCCCTGATGTTTCCCCACCCAATACACCCAAGATGTTCACCCACCACAGCCTGAATTGCCCCCATTAGCACAAGTCACTCTAAGGTACCCTGTGATATAACCAGGATATCCTCTGTCTCCCCTCCCACGCCAAGACTCCTGAAAGAAGAGCAGAACCAAGTTTATATTTGTGTCTCCAATCTGGTAACTGGTATACGGCAAAGGATGGTGGTTGCCCAGTGTACTAGGGGAGTCTGGGAAGACTGAAATGGGGTGGAGGGATGGGAAGAGGAGGAGAGATGGGAAGGAGGAGGGAGAAGACCCACAAGATCTTTTTACTCAAGAAAAGTCATGTTCAGGTAAGACTCTAAAGTATTAAGTACTTATCGCGCAAGAGAAATGACCAGCAACGGGAACTGAGGCCTATGCTCCTGGGAAGGCCCGGGGTAGCCCCCGCCCTCCTCTGGGCACCCGGTCGGTACCTCCACGAAGAAGGCGGTGGCGGTGATCTTGTGCTTCTCGTCGCCTCGCTCCAGGAGCGGGATGAGCAGGTAGAGGATGCGGCAGAGCTCCTGACAGGAGTAGTGCACCATGGCCCTGGGGATGGGAGGAGCAGTGCCCTCAGGCTCTCCAGCCCCAAGGGGACTTGTTGCATGGGGGCCTGGCCCCCACACTCAAAACTCTGGGCAAGCCCCAGTTCCCTGTGTTCCCGCATCCCCAGGGTTTTCCACCTGAACAGGATCTCAGGCCATTTGATCACATTGCTTCATTTTACAGGTGGGAAAACTGATATCCAGAGTGGAAAAGTGATTTGCCCAAGATCACAGAGAAAATCAGTAAGAAAGACAGGCCTACGACCCCTGAATGTGCAGGACCACTCCAGGAGGAACGGACAGGAAGGAGAGAATGTGAGGACCCACTCACTAGGCACCAGGCAGCAAGCCAGATGCTTTCAGGCCCTTATTGCATCGGATCCTCACCATTACCCTTTGAGGCAGGTTACTGCTGTTAACCCATTTCATAGATGAGGAAACAGAGGCTTTAAGTGTGAACTGCCCAAGGTCATAGAGCTGGAAAATTGCAGAGCTGGCGTCCCAACCCAGGGGTCCCTACTGCAGCTGCCTAGTTCATTCTACTAAGCCAGTGATGTTCCAAGTGCGGCCCCCGGATCAGCAGTATCAGCATCACCTGGGAACTTGTTAAAAAAAAAAAATGCACATCCTCAAGCCCCCATTCCAGACTAACTGAATTAGAAATTATAGAAGTGGGGCCCAGCCATCAGTGTTTTAACAAGCCCTGTAGATGATTTGCCCTTGCAAAGTCTGCACTATGCTCTGTTAGTCAATGAATCCAGAAAAGTGTGTCAGCCATATAGAGTCTGGTTTGAGATAGCCTAGGTTCAAATTCTGTTACCACTAGCTGTGTCACTTTGGGCAAATCACCTAACTTCTCTGGGCCTCAGATTCCTTATGGGTAACTCTGGGAAAGTAATAGTGTTATTTCATCAGTCACTGCTGTTGTTGTTGTTCAGTTGCTAAGTCGTGTCTGACTGTGACCCTGTGGAGTGCCGGACACCAGTCTTCCCTGCCCTTCACCATCTCCCAGAGTTTGCTCAGACTCTTGTCCGTTGATTTGGTGATGCCATCCAACCATCTTATTCTCTGTCACCCCCTTCTCCTGCACTCAATCAGTCATGGTGAGGGTTAAATGGAATAGTCCGTGAATAGATACTCTTTGCAAGGTGCCTGGAGCATGCAGTTGGTCAATAAATACAGTTGTATCTTGAGACTGAAGAGGAGAGCCCCACCCTGGACATTCAGGGTGCAGGGCTAAGAAGCAGGATCTTCCTGCAGGAACCACATGAGTGAAATTAAGGTGCACTAGCCCCCCATCTCCTTTCCCTAAGGGAGGCTGTGTATGACTGGGGGGAACAGCCCTGATCTGGGTCAGGGGGTTATTTCCCAGCCTTGCCACTCCCAGGCTGTGTGTATCTTTGGTGCATAAGTATCCCTCTCTGCACCTTGGCACCCTCTCCTGCAAAATGTGCATTAACAATCCTTGTCCCACCAGTCAGCATAATGATAACAGAAGCTAATGTGTTGAACTCTTCCTATATGCAGAGGCTGTTCAAAGTACTTTAATCCTCACCCCAAATCTCGGAGGTGAGTCCTGTTGTTATACTACTAATGGGAAAATGGAGACACAGAGAAGGAAAGGAACTTTGCCCTAGGTCACACAGCTGGAAAATAGTAAGTTGGGATTCAGAAGCAGGCAGACCTGCTCTCAGACCACACTCTAAACTGCTCAGCTAGACCATCATTTCTGTGTTAGCATGGGAATTAAATTAATAATGTGGTGAGAAAGGTGCTTTATAAATAACCTAAGTAGCTCCCCAATGCCAGGTACTGTTACAACCACAGTTTGTAGAGCATATGTCATCTTTCACATTTGTGTTGTCTACTCGCTGATGGAGACAATACTCTGCTGATCTTAGAGAAGAGGTGATGGAGCAAGGGAAGGGTCTTGCCCAGAAAGAGATGCAAACCCAAGTCTGTCTGAAGACACTGAGGTCTCTTCCCTCCCTCTGACCCCTGCCCCAGGGTCCTCACCTGGCCAGCAGGGACACTCCGCGGTGGTGGTTCTCTGCCTGCCCCATAAGCTCCCAGCCGCCATGGTCCTCCAGAAAGTTAGCCTCGTATGAGCAGCCCATCTTCAGAAGCAGGGTTTTCACCACTTTGACCATCCAGCTACCAAGACAAGGGGGCTGATATCTCATGTCACCCTGCCCCTAGCAGGCCAGACCTTAATATAAACAGCTCTTACAGATAAATAAGAAAAATTCCCAAAAGTCCTATATACAATTAGGCAAAGAACAAGAACAGTTGCTCACAGAAGAGGAAATAGAAATGGCATTTAAACTCAACCACATTCATAGTAAGAGAAATGCAATCTAAAATTACAGCAAAATACCTTTTCTTTTTCCAACTTTCAGATTGGCAAAGATGAGACTGTGATGGCAAAGTTGTGGGGAAATGAAGTGTCATATACTACTGGCAAGCTGGGTGCTTTAGGAGGTACTTCGTTTCCTTTCACTCACTGATCAAGAACTTTTTCCACCATATCTTCCTGTTCCACCATAATATTTCAACACAGAAACCTTTTGGTGCACCCATTCTACTTTCAGGAATTCATCCTATGTGTACAGTCACATGTAAATATCAAGACATATAAACAGCCTCATTCATGGCAGCATTGTTTGTAAAAGGCTGTGAAGCACCTAAATCGAAAGGATCCTGGTTAAGTGAATGGTGGTATATTATAATCTACACAGAGGGATATTATGTGCTGTTAAAAATAATGAGGCAGCTCTGTGTGTGATGACCTCAAAGATAGAGTATATAATAAAAGCAGAAACATGTAACTGTGTAAGGTTCACAACCACTGGTGTGAAAGTAGAGAATGAAAACACATTGGCTTAGCTCTGCATCAACCCCATCCGAAGGGCAAGAAAGAACCCAGTTCTTATGACAGAAAACTGGGGTAAAGAGAGGAACAGAAGCTGTTTTACCATCTTTGAAGGTTTTTACTCATGGGCCTATATTAACTATTCCAATTAACTAATGAAAATCAAATAGTTCAGCCTTGGTTATAAATCTAATACAAATCACATCTCTAGGGAGGGAGGAGAAAAATTGAAATGGTGATCTCCTTGGAGAAGGCTGATTCCTTCCTGCCATCCAGCCCTAAGCCGAGAACACATACAGCAGATGTTCACAAATAGCTCTTGAACACGATTGGCTCTGTCTCATAAAAGTGCACTTCTGGGGAGGTGGGAGGGGGGATCGGGATGGGGAATACGTGTAACTATATGGCTGATTCATGCCAATGTATGACAAAACCCACTGAAATGTTGTAAAGTGATTGGCCTCCAACTAATAAAATAATATTTTAAAAAAAAAAAAAAAAAAAAAAGTGCACTTCTGTTTTCTTTTCTAGCCGCGGAGCTAATTTCTACTGATCAGTTGCCCTAAAGACTTCCGTAAGAGCCCTTGCTGGTGGCTGTCCGTCCGGGGACAGCAGGAACATACCGTACAGGGACAAAGCCAGAGGTCTGGGCGTCCTTCTTGGCATCCTTGCGGGAAGCCGCGCGGCCGGGCAGGCTGAGGCCGATGTGGTAATGGACCTGAATGAGCAGGGCCAGGAGCAGCTGTGGGTAGATGCGCCTCACGCGGCCCATGCAGCTGTTGACGGACAGGAGCTCACACAGGCCGCTGGCTGCCTGGAGGCGGAGGGGAAGCTGGTGAGGCAGTGCCACCCACCATCCCAGCACTCCTGACCGGGCCTGTGCTGATTCTCTAGGAGGCTGGTTCTGGATCTTTGCTCTTCTCTGGCCCAACATGGGTCAGGCCAGATTCCCCCACAACTGCATCCAGGCCCTCTGGGCGAGCCCTGTCCCAGAACAATCACAGTGACCCTTTGCTGTTGACACAGCCCTGGAAGAATCACGGTGGAAGGATTTCTTCCCACATTTATGAGGTAGAGTCTTGACCCCACTGTGCAGGGAAGGAGACAAGATCAGAGGCGTGAAGGGACTTGCCCAAAGATATCCAGCCCCTCGGGGCAGAGCTGGGACTTGAACCCAAGTTTTCAGATTACAGGAGCCCTGCCTCTTACTGGCTCATAACATAGGTAGGGTATCAGTTGCCTCTTTGTTGGGGGCTGTTAAAACTAGATTTCCCTCACTGCCTCCTCTGAGTGACTTGAGAATATGCCAACACACAGTGATCAGAGGAGGAGTGTGTGATGTCCAAACCAAGGATGGAATGAGTGCTGGTCCTAGTCATAGAACTCGGTGCGGGGGGAGAGAGGCAGGGAGATCCAGAGGTAAAGCATGGGGTTCAGGGGCAGGAGACCTGGGTTTGAGTCCTGGAACCACTGCTCAGTAGCTGTGTGACCTTAGGTGAGACACGGAATGTCTCAGCGTCAGTATCTTCTTGTGTTAAGGGATAATACCACCTGCTCTATTCCACCATGTCTGTTTATTGACTTTCCTCTACCAGATTGTCTTGCTTACTGCTGAATCCCTAGAAACTGATGAGTACGCTTGGAACATGGTAGGTGCTTAATGTTTGAATAAATAAATCAACCCAACAAAGAAATTTTTTGAGTGTCTACTGTATGTGATGAATTCAGGCATCTCATAGATTAATCAAATGACCCACTCTATACACACACACTATTGTTAGATCACAACTGGGGTGAACTCTTCCAAGATAAAGTATGTGATGTGTATCTGCTCAGTCACTCAGTCATGTCCAACTCTTTGTGACCCAATGGACTATAGCCCATCAGGCTTTTCTGTCTGTGGGATTTTCCAGGCAAGAATACTGGAATAGGTTGCCATTTCCTTTTCCAGGGGATCTTCCTGACCCAGGGATTGAACCTGCATCTCCTGCATTGGTAGGCGGATTCTTTACCACTGAACCTCCTGGGAAGGAAAGTATAATATGCACAGATTTGATCTGGTCAGAGAGGGCCTCCCTGAGGAGGTGATAGCTTAAGAGATAAGGGATGAGAAGAAGTTAACTTGGTGGACAGAAATCTAGGTAGAGAAAACAGCATGTGCAAAGGCCCTATGACAGAAGATAACACAACGATTAAGAAGACCTGACAAATAATGAGGTTGGAGCCATGCAAGCAAGAGGATCACACAGTATAGCAAGGCCAGTGAGGGTTGCAGGGCCTAGCAGCACCAGCAGGAGCTCTGTGTTACCCTCAAGGGCAGTGGGAAGCCATAGAGAGAGTTGAGAAGAGCAGATGCACATTTCTCAATGATTTTCTTAGCTGTGATAAAGATTGCAGGGGCTGGAGTGGAAGCAGGGAGGTGAATGCGGTATTATCCAGCTGGCTAGGACCAGGATGGTGGTGACAGAGCCAGAGAGAAATCTGTCTGTCCATTCAGCCCCCTTCCCACTTCAGAGCCCGTTCCCTCTGTGTTCCCAGGGCCAACCTCTAAGAATGGCAGCAGATGCGCTTAGACATTTTATGTCTCTAAAAAGAATAAATGAGTTACCTTGTTTAATTTTCATAACTGCCATATGAGGTAGATATTGTTTCTATTTACAGATGCAGAGACTGAGCCTCCGAGAGATGAAGTGACTTGCTCAGGTTACAAAATAGTAACAGAGCAAGGCCAGTTCTCAGCCTAAGGTGTGTGAGTCCCAGTGCCCACTATTCCAGGCTGCCGCAGTCACTGTAAGTGGCAAAAGGATGGTGCTGCTGGTGGTCCAGTGGATCACAAACAAGAGCCTGGGGACAGACTTGCTCAAGGCCACCAGTTAGCTCTGGGCAGAGCCGGGCACTAGAAGACGGGTGTGCAGAGCTCAGTGAGAGTGGGAGGAGGACGTGTTGGGGCAGTGATGGGGCTGCTGGGCAGGGGAGGAAGGGGGCAGGAGGAGAGCTCCTCACCGCCAGGGGCACGATGGAGGCCCGGCCCTTCTTGGTCACGGGCTTCTCCTTCAGGCTGGTCAGGAGCAGGTCCAGGAGTTCTCGGACGTCACAGCTGGGCTTGTGCAGTATCAGCTGCCTCCACATCTCTGCTCCATTGCTGACAGGCCAAGAGTAGGGATGGTTAGTGGGGACAAGGGCAGTGGGGTCAACCCTGCCGCCGAATTGTTTTGGGAGGGAAAAGGGAAGATGCCTTTGAAATGGCATCCATAAGTGTGCCGAAAAATTTCTTGAATGATCTAAGAAGCCTGGGACTAACAATGATCAAAAATCCTATTTCTCAGGTACTTTGCCAGGTGCTTTGCATACAAGTTATGACTTCAGCAAATATCGAGCATCTGCTGTCTGCCAGCAGATGTAAACAAGATATTCAAGAAACTCAGGGTCACTGAGTTCTTACAGGGACTCACGGTGGATTGTCAGTCTCATTTTACAGATGCGGAGTTAAGGCTCAGAGAGGTAAAATCACCGATCCAGGACTGCACGCTAATGAGCTACAGAGTCCAGAAGTGACCAGGTCTGATGACTCCAATGCTTGTAACTGTTCCTCTATGCCTAGGAGCCCTTTGGGGCCTGGGTCTTTCATTTGTCACAAAATGTCAAGGAGCTCCCACTCCTGACCCTTAGAAGGCTATACACATCAGGGACTTCCCTGATGGTCCAGTAGTTAAGAACCCGCCTGCCAATGCAGGGACACGGATTTTTGATCCCTGGATTTTGGGAAGATGCTGCATGCCGCAAGGCAGCTAAGTCCATGTGCCGCAACTAGAGAGTAGCCCTGCTCACCACAACTAGAGAAAGCCTGGGAGCAGCAACAAAGACCCAGTGCAGCCAAAAATAATAAAAAACTAACAAAAAAATTAAAAACAAAAAAGAAGGCAGTACACCAGTCAGGGGAAAGCATCTGGATCAACCTGCACCAGCCTATAGGTTCTATTCTGGAGAGGTGAAAAGTGCTGACAGCCCAGGGCACTAAAGGGTTAACAAAAACCCTCCCCCCCACCCAAATCTGGTTAAGAGTTGAACCTTCCATTAACTTTCCAGCTCTGTTCCCCTGGAAACCTGATAAAGATAGTATGTCAACTATGTTGCTAGGCAACATTGCTTATGGTAAAAATGACCCAATCGGTAAATTGTGTCTGGGTGAGGAAGAACTGCAAATGAACTATAAGGACCGCTGGGGACGCTGTGGCATTGAGCTTCTCAGGGTGCAGCGACTCTTATGACTGGGTTTGTCCCCGTAAGAATCTGGGAGGCAAAATCCAGAGAGATTGCAAGAGACTCTAGTTCCTTTAAAGCCCAAGCCACTTAAGCCCGGACAGCACCTACATCTTTCAACTGGGAGGCCCAGGGCCAATACTAGGGTGAGGAAAGTGAGGCATCTAGGGCACTGCATTTAAGGAGGTCCTCACTCTCAGGCATGCACAAGAGTGGCACTTGCCAACGAGGCCTCCTTAAATCTCATCCCAGCTCTGTCTAATCCTCCTGCACAGGCTGCTGTAAGGATACTGCCCTGTCTTACATCCTCCAGAAGTAACTGAAGTCAGATGTGGTCCTGGCAGTCTTGAGTCTGAATGTTTAGTGGCTCTAAGAAGAAAATTCCCTGGCTTGCAGTGAAGCCAGAAAGGGTTAAATTCTTCCAGGTGGGAGATGGGGGTGTGTCACTCCTGCACTGCTCTCCCTGGTTTCTGTGGATGACACCAGGTCTCCTGGTTAGAAGTGCACCCCACTTGCACAGTTCTGCATAATTCTTTTCTGTTCACTCTCAACCAACCGCCTTAAGACATGGATCACACACTTCTGCCTTGTTTTCATTCAGAGGTGCGGGAGCATTTCCTGGGCCAGGAGCCTGGAGCAGCCAGATTTGTCTCTCTAGCCCACAAGCTGATCACCATCTGGCCACAGTCCCCTCTGCCATCAGACCAGAGCTCCCTGAAGGCTGACAATATGGAGCACAGGGCATGCACTCAGCATGACTGGCTGTTTTACTGATCATGCCCACCCATTTGGGGTGAGAATGTAGGTGTTATTTTCTCCTTTCACATATGGAGAAAACCTGAAGCCCAGAGAGGGCAATAAAGCTACCCAAGACCACACAGCATCTGGAGGCAGAGTTAGGACCAACATTCAGTTTCTTTTTCCCACAGTATCATTGAAGAGCTCTGGGCTTGTAGTGGGTCAGATCTGAATTTAGGTCCTCATTCTGCTGCTTGTTCAGTAGGTGCCTAAGGCTAGAAACTTTCCGTGAGCCTCAGTTTCCTTATCTGTAGAATGGGGTGATTATACTTGTGAGAGAACAAATAAATGTGCAGCAGACACCTGGCAGGAAGGGCTCAAGGGTTGTCATAAGCAACGTCGATCATGGAAGGGGGACCACTGGGAGGGCGAGGGACTCCCCTGTGTAGAAGGAGGGATTTCCAGCCCTGGAATAGGGGCCTGTATCAACTCTGTGAGAGATAGTGGTTGGAAGCACCCGTCACTTGGTACCTGTCCAGTGGGAGGGGACACATGAGCAGGGCGATGACGACCTCAGTCATGAAGGAGCTGGCCAGGAGAGAGACGGGCAGCAGAGCCACCTCACGGGCCCGCGGCTCCTGGATGTGGCTCAGGTGCACATAGATGCCATGCATGATTTCTGGGATCTGGGGCACAGCCAGACCACCAGGGAGCAGGCAGAGGGCCAAGCGAAGAAGCCAAGGGGGATAGGGGAACAGGGAGATGGGAGGAGGGAGAAGAGGGGGATGAGGAAGAGGAGGGCACAGAGGGGAGAGATGGGGAGACAGGTAGGCAGAGTGCCTGCCCCTTCCCAGGAGACAGTTTGTCTTCACTGCCCTCCCGGCACCCCTCACCAGACAGTTGAGCTCTTGGGGGCTGATAAGCAAGTTGAGAACATCTAGAATTCATTCACCACCCACCCTGCCCTGGCTGCGGGATGAGTGAGCCCTGTGGGGTCTCCCAGCCCAGCCCCTCCCCCAGGGGGCCTTACCACTTCCAGCGCCCTGTGTCGGTACCACTCCAGCACCGAGCTGAGCGTGACCTCCGAGGCTAGCTGCATCATCTCCCCCGAGTCCTTCCCCCGAGCCTCGGAGCCACCTTTCAGCCCTTCCAAGGCTGCTAGCAGCAGGTCCTTTACCTGCTGGGGCCCCAGGAAATCCCCGAATTCCTGAAACAAAGGCAGAGAGATCCTGACACACGTGGGCAGACCCGCAGTGAGTCCTGCATCAATGCACAAACACCGCCATACAAGGGCAGAGATCAGCAAGGGGACCACATACTCGGTTAATCATTGAGTGTCGAAACCTTTGAGGAACTGTGACAAAAAGAAGGGGTGACATGGCCCCTCCCCCCCCAGAACTGGGTGCCACAAGCTATGGCACAGACCAGAGGGGTGGGAGCCCAAAGGATGGACCTGTGTGGTTGAGGAAGGCATGTAAAGGAACATGAGGGGGATTGAGCCTAGAGGGATGGAAGGAGAGGCGGCGGCGCTGGGGCGGGCTGGTGCTGCCCCTGCTCTCTCGTCCCCATCTCCCAGGAAGGTTGCTGGGCAGAAGGTGGTCACCGCAATCACACGCAGAATGTTCTGGCATGGGCTGAGAGGGTTGTAGGGCCCCAGGAAACGCTTGTTGCTCTCATACAGTTCCTTCTTATTGGTCTCTTCCTTATCTCTGGCTCCTGCAAGACAAGAACCTTTTCAGTGAGATCCAAACACCTATTTGGTTTCTTAACTTTTTGCTAAACATGGATATCAAATGTGCATAAATCATAGGTAAGCAGCATGGTAAATCTTCTTGATGAGCACATCCATGTAGCTCTCACCCAAGTGAGAAGAAACAGAACACAGTCAATACCCCAGAAGGCCCTCCTATGCCCCTGTTTCAGGCCATAATCCTCCTCCCCCACTCCTATCCTGACTTCTAAATCCACAGATTAGAGCTCCTTGCTGTTGGACGTCATATAAATGGACTCCTACTGTATGCTGTCCTTTATGTCTTGCTTTCACTCAACATTATGTGGGTGAGATTCGCCCACATTGTTGCAAGCTGCATGGGTTCATTCATTCCCAGTGCTGTACAACTTTCCACAGTATGAATATGCTACTATTTACTGGTCTACTGATCTACTTCTGATAGACATTTGGGTTGTTTCTAGCTATTATACGTAGTGTTGATATGAATGTTCTAGTATATCTAGTCCATGCCTTTTGTAGGCGTGTAGCTAGAAGCAGAGGCTTCCCAGGTGGCTCAGTGGTAAAGATTCCACCTGCCAATGCAGGAGACGTGGGTTGGATCCCTGGGTCAGGAAGATCCCCTGGAGAAGGAAAGGGCAATACACTCCAGTATTCTTGCCTGGGAAATCACACGGACAGAGGAGCCTGGCAAAATACAGTCCACGGGGTCTCAAAGGGTTAGACAAACCTAGCACCTAAACAACAACAACAGCAATGAGCTAAAAGTGAGATTGTGTCCTAAGGTGGGTAGAGGTTCTGCTTTAGAGGATATCGCCAAAAGTTCTCCACGGTGGGGACCAGCTATGCTTCCACCAGCAGTGTGTGAGAGTTCAGTGGCTTCACATCTCTCCAGTGAATTTTCTGTTCCATTTTTGCTGGGTGTGTGGTAACACCTCTTTTTAAACTGCAATTCCCTTACCCCTGGTATTCCCAACCTCCCTTTCCTATTTTTTTTTTCTTTCTTCGATACTCATCATCATCTGACTTACTGTATATATTGTTTGTTTTGTTCATTGTGTTCTGACAACAAGAAGATAAGCTCAACAGGAGGACTACTGAATTAATTTTTTTTTCCTTCTGTGTCCCCAGTGCCTAAAATAGTACTTGCAAATTGGAGACCCTTATTTTCTGCTAAAAGAAACACATTTCAGGCACATTTCCTGAGTCTTATGGTGGTCTGATTCAAGTCCTAGCTGGATTCCTCAGCATGTATAAGACACAAGACGTGGGCATGAGAAAGGGTCATTGAGGCAGAATAGCATATAGACCAAGCAAGCAGGTTGTCTGCAAAAGGAAGGAGCTTGAGACCTGATATCAGGAAGTGTGCGTGCATGCTAAGTCTCTTCGGTCATGTCCAACTCTTCGTGATCTCATGCTCGTAGCCCACCAGGCTCTTCTGCCCATAGGATTCTCCAGGAAGAATACTGGAGTGTGTTGCCATGCCCTCCTCCAGGAGATCTTCCAGACCTAGGGACTGAACCCACATCTCCTGCATTGGCAGGTAGGTTCTTTATCACTAGCACTACCTGGGAGGCCTAGTATCAGGCAGACCAAGGTTCAAATCCTAGCTTTGCTGCTTCCTACAGTCCAGAGGCCTGGATAAATCACTCCTTGAGAATCTAACAGTGGGAATTTGTCCTTAGAGTCACCACATAAAATACAAAATACCCAGTTAAATATGAATTTAAGATAAACTAGTAATTTTAGCAAAAGTATGTCATAAATATACCAAAAGGTATTTACTGTTTTTCTGAAATTTGTATTTAACTGAGTGTCCTATATTTTTATTTGCTAAATCTGGCAATACTAATTTGGTGTATACTATTCCTGTCCCCAAGACTGATCCTTAACATGACTTATATCACTTTTATCCATCACTCAGAAGATCTATGTGGCTCTTGGGCAGCAGGGAGAAGTCTCCTAGGGACTAAATCTTTGCCCCAGATGCTAGAGAACAAGAAGAGCAGGGATACAAGATAGATCCCAAAAGACTGAAACTTATAAGATGGGGAGGGATTGGGGGGGGAAAAAAAACTTTGTTGGCCCATAATGTGTGGAACGAGCTAGTCATTTTACACATATGATCTCATTTAATTTTCTAGAAATCTTATGGTTTGCATCCTACTGTGTCCTTTTTACAAATGAGGAAACCCAGGCCTCGACAAGAAAAGTACTTTCCTGAATTTGTATAGCTGGGAAGGGCCAGAGCTAGGTCTGGTACCCAGGTCACTCTGCTTCCAGAGCCAGGGGACTTTAAACAATGTGCCAAGGTCCCTTGGTTTGGAGCAGAGTTGGGACGTTGGGGGGAAGGGAGGAGGCAAGTAACAGTCAGTACTGCACACCTCTAAGTGCAATGAGTGCCAGCTGGGTTTCTGTGTCAGCCCTTACCATATCACTAGCTTCCCGCAGCTGTTTCAGAGTTGTTCTACCGCCTACAGGTTTTAGCCACTCCAGATTCCAAGATAGGATCTGTTCATTGTTCACTCGTCCAATACATGTTCACTGAGCACCCGCCATGTGCCAGGCCCAGGGATAGATCTTGGGCATACCATGATGAACGAGACATAGACTCAAATGAACTATATAGACCAATGGGGAAGACAGATTAAAAACCAGGACACTGGGGCTATCATACTTGGCTGCACATGGTGGCATGGGAATGTGAAAATGAGACTCACAAATTCAACTAGGAAGGAAAAGAAGAGGCTTATATAGGAGCATTGCTTAAATCAAAATGTGTTTGTCACCTCTGTCTCCTAGCTCTGTCGGCACTAAGCTTCACACTGATTTCCAGACCCCTTTGAACTTTGTGTTGGTCTTGTCCATCTCCATCTCCCACCAGTGCCTTGTTGCCAAGGGCCCGTTCAATTCCTAGGCTGAGTACCTGCTCAAAAGCCTTTTTTTAGATGCACTCCAAAGGGCTTACGTTTTTGAAGCTCCAAGATGGTGTAAAGGATGGTAATGCCGTCCAGAGCCTCACGGCCAATCTCCTCATCAGGATCCCCGATGCGAATGATGAGCCTCCCCAGAAGAAGCCCCAGTGCCGGGAATCCCGAGGACATCTGTTTGGGTCATAATCTTAGGGACTGAGACTTATAGGTTCAATAATGCTATACAGTAAATGGTGAACAGAGCTTGATGGCCTGGCCCCTGAATCCTCTGAGGAGTGAGGACCACCTAGGAATCTCTGGGCAGATGCATGGGCTCCATCAGAGTTGAGAACATTCTCCCTGGCAGTCCTCCCCTCCCCCCTCCCAGAGCCACTCACAAGGAAAGGTGGGGTCTGAAGCGCGTGGTTCAACACAGAGACATTGCTTTTCACAGCCCGTGCTCTCTCGTGGGCCTTCCCAGAGTTCATCCAGGGCCCGAGAGGCTGTGGGGAGAAGGGTATGACTCAGAGCTATGAGCCGGATGCTAGCCTCTGCCCCCTGGATGGGCAGGCCAGCCTTCACCAATTATCAGGAAGCTTCTGGGGAGAGCATCAAGGCAACCCACCGCAGCCCTCCTCCTCTTCTTAGAGCATAGGGACACGTGGGGTCCAGAAGCAGAGGACAGAAGTGGAAGACCAGAGGGAAGACAGAGGTCAGTGGGAGAGAGATGAAAGGTGGAGAGTCTCGAGGATAGGAGAGAGACATAAGGACAAGAATTTAGAAAGCAAGGATATGGGGGCAGCTATCGCAGGAGTTGCAGGAGTATGGGGAATAGGGAGAGGGTGAAGGAGGAGGAGTTTGGGACACAGCCTGTGAGAGGGGCAGGGAAACAGAAATCTGGCACAAGATTACATCCTGAAGTCAGATCATTCTTTCTGGGTCCAGACCCCAGTTCTCCTGAGTCAATTCCCCATCCTCCTCCACCCTTCTTCTCCTTCCTGCCCCCACACCTCCAAGATGCTCTTCAGCCCAGCAGGAGTGGGGTCCTCAACAAAGAGGGCATTGAGAAGTGTCTGCAAGGCATCCAAGGTCTGACAGTAAAGCATCTGTGAACAGGAAGCGGACCAAGTCACTAGGGAGCCTCTGGGGCAGACCCCAACCCCAGGCAACCCCTGATGTGGGTCAGGGGAGGAAGGGGTACTCAAGCCCAGGAGTGCTGCTTTCTGGTCCCACCATGTGAGACTAACCTTGATGTGTGATATTGGGCAACTGGCTTCCCCTCCGTGGGTTACAGGTTCTTTATGGAGAAACTGGTAATTATTATCCCTGCACTTCTTAGCTTATAAGGGGAAGAAGCAGAGGCCCAGGGAGAATCTACTGAGAATTACAGAGAATCTACCACGGGCCAGGTGATTGCCTCATGATTGGCACAACCCTTTCTTAGGAGGGTGCAGGCATGACACCTACACAAGGCTAAGGGGTGTCTTTGAGGCCCTCTCTTCCTGCCTCCCTTCTTTCCATCATCTCCACATCTTCCTTCCAGGTCGTCTTTGTCCAGGCTTCCTGTGTCTGAGCACACCAGGCTTACACCGCAACCACCAAGGAAGCCTTGTTCACCAACTCTCTCCTCCTACCCACCCTTCTGCAGTCCATCACCATGCAGCACTGACCTCTGCTGGCCTGGCCTGGTACTACAAGAAGGCTGCAGGCTCTCTTCCTACCCACCCCCGCCTCCCCTTTGGGTCTCCTCTCAAGGGCACCACCTCCAAGGCTCAGAGCCGTCAGGCTGTGGCTGGTCTTGCTCCAGCTGCTCTCTCACCTCACCCTCTGGACTCCGGCCACTCTGCCTCCTTAACATCCTTGCAGTCATCACGTTCTCTCCGTCCTCAGGCTGCTGCACAGGCCGTTCCCTCGGCCTCTCACACTCTTCCTTCTGCTACCCCCTTCAGCTAATTAACTCTTCTAAACCTCTTGCCTCTAGCATCATGACCTCTGACCCCCAACACGGTCAGGTTCTCTCCATTCCAGGCTCTTCATAGTATCATGTACTTCTTGCTTGCACCAAGTACTGTTGTAATTCTGCATTTATTTGTACGATACTTTGATCATCTGCCCCTCAGCCCTACAGTATGTCAGCCCTGTACTTCTGGGTTATTAGTTAAAATTTGCTGGATGAAAGGATGTATGCATGTACCTCACTCGAGCTGAAATCTCTCTCCCTAACCTCCCCCACTGACCCCATTCTACATGAAGGGTCTCCTCTGATCACTCTTCCAGGGACCATCCTGCAGGGGGTTAAAGGTGCTTATGAGAGCCCCTTGAGGTTCCACTTCCAGGCCTCAACCCAAACTCGCCCAGTCCTCAGGCCTTTTCTTCCTAATCCTGGCCACCTCCTGAGCCATGCCACCATATGCCCACATCCTTCTCATGGGACAGAGCCCAAAGTGGACAGTGCTTCAGATGAGGGATCCTTTATTCCACAGACTCACTCATTCACCAAATATTTATCAAGTGCCTGCTCGGGCCAGGAGAGGGGAGGTGAATTACCCAAGCTGCCTAAGTAGGAGGTTGAAGATTCCAATCTACCTCTCACAATGCCCTTCCTCTCCCTGCTGGGAGTCCAGGGAAGTGCCTCCCTCTGAGGACAGCAGTCAGCCCCAAGGCCCTGCTTGGGAGGGCCCTGCCTCACCTGTAAGGCATCTGCCTTGGCCTGGTCTTTCTCCTGCATGGCCTGCACAGTGGGCAGGGAGAACACACTCTTCACGCACGTGTTCACCAGCTCCAACCGTTCCTGCAAACCCAGGACAGGCTGGGAATGACTGGGGAAGAGACAGAAAGTGAGGGCATGCAGTGAGGGGGCACCTGAGGCTGGAGGCCAGAAGTGAAGGGTACAGGGCTGGGACAAGGGCTGAGATTCAGATCCACAGCAGGGCAAAATGAGGTAGGGAGGAGGAGGGTGGTGGGGTACAAGTCAGATAGCCCCGGCAGGGCCTGGGCAAGGGGAAGGGAAAAGGCCTGGGACTAGGAAAGGGCCACGCACAGCAGAGAGGCCTCTGAAGATACAGGCAGAGCCTGAGGGTAGCGGGAAAGGGGCCGAGGTCACCTCAGCTGGGTCAGGGTCTCCATGGCTTGCTGGCGGGCAGAGCTCGTGAGAGAATCCTGCGGCTCCTCCTGGATCTGCTTCTGGATGGGGGACACGGAGGTGTCAATGCGGGGGGCAGGCCACCACAGACCACCAGCGCCGCAGCCGCTCCTCAGGGAACGGGGCCACTCTTCAGCCTGGGCCGGCTCCACTCCCTGCCTGGCCTCCAGTGGAGGGAGCCAGCTGACTGCTCTAAACCCAGTCCAGAGCCCTCAGTTCAAGGCCTTCAAAACAGGCCTCACTCCAAGGCCTGACCCGCCGCACACATGCAGGGCTCAGCAAGAACTGTTTCAGCAGCCCTGTGGTAGGGAAGTCTAAACCATGGACTGGCCCCCAAACACCATGCACAACCCTTGAAAGTGGTCCAGTTGAATTCCTTTAAAATGTCCTTCCAGTTGCTTCTCACTTTTGACCTAGCCCAAATGCCCAATAGATGCTCAATTAATGTTAATTAAATGAACGTATCAGAGGCACAAATTTTTTTTTTCTTTCTTTATAGCTAACTATTGATATAATTCTGGAAACTTCAGTGACTATCCCAGCCCAAACACTGTGGTGGATAACTGAGAAGTGACTGCATTTAGCAGAGAGAAAGAAAGTTCCTTCAGAAATTCCCCCATCAGAAGAACTATGGGGGGAAATAACAGATAAAATAATAATGACTGCTCCCAGGGGCCTAAGAATTTACAGTGAACTAACCTTTGGGTTCTGTCCTCCAATGACACAGGTTTTTTTAATCACAGTCACTTGTGAAATATTAAGAGTGAGACTCAGGGAAGGGAAGTGACTTGGCCAAGCTCCCTCAAGGTAGATGGGGGGCAGTTCAGGGTGGAGCTGAGACCCATGCCCAAATATCAGTGCCTTGATGTCCTCTGCCCACCCCACCCCAACCCCGCCTCATCAGTGGGTGGACTCAGGACTGCCGCCCCCTCCCCACCCTGATGCCACAGACCCGCAAGCTGCTTGCGCACCATCATCTTCTTCATCAGGGTCTTCTTCTCTTCTTCCTTGTCCAGCACATTCTGGCTCTTCTGGAGGCTGAGGGCACTCCCGACCTCAGGGGCAGCAGAGGGCGAAACCACAGGGTGAGAGCCACACAGAGCCCAGCCCTGGGGCTGCCCTTTCACCCCGTCTTTGCACCTGCCACCTGCAGCCAAGCTACTTGTTCCTCCCCAGGTGCCAGCCCCCAGCATCCACCCAAGAAAAGTGAGAAACCGCAAGGGAACTCGGGGTGGGGGGAGGGGGTAAAGATTTGAGAAGATGGTGGTGGCAGCAGGTTGAGGATAATCCCTGCAGGTCAGATTTGGGGGAAGACCAGATATCAGGTTCAGATTGTAAAGCATCTGTCAACTAAGGAAGAAGAGGCAGGAACTGATGGGACAGAAAGGGTTCCAACACCTCAAGTTGAAATGTCATCATTAGAGATACCTCGTGAGGGCCTTCTAGCATCAACACTTTGTAAGGACAACCACTAGTCGGATTAAGGCATTCTGCTACCGGAGAAGGAATACATTAACCAATGTCCCATTAATCTATCAGTTCTCTTTATCTTAAGGTAGAAGAAAAAAAAACATGAAAGAGATAAAATATATAGTAAAGAAAGCAAAACAAGTGTATCTGATGGGCAGTACGGTGGGTTAAGATGCTACAAGTTCTTGCCATTCCACCCGGCAAGAAGACAGGTTGTATGGCCTGTCCTGGGCGGACTCCCTGCCTCCAGACTCTGTCTGCCAGCTAGGCTCACCCACACTCCGTGTGTTACACTCACTACCAGCCTGTCCCACTGGCCCTCACCAAATCCTGAAGATGCTGGCTTTCTCTGGCCTCCCAAGGCCTGCTATATGGCCAAGACCCAGGCTGGGGCTGTGTCCTGAAAAGGTTCATTCCAGCTTTTCTTCCCCTTTTAGAGACCTTCACAATTCATTCAGTTGTTGAAAAAAAAAAACAACTGTTATCAAGCACTTAGGATGTGCCAGGCACTGCTCTAGATTCTAATACTGCTGAGAATAAGACAGACAAAACTCCCTGATTTATGGAGAATGGATTCTAGTGCGAGAGACTGACAAGAAATAAGATAAACTAATAAAGCCATAGAGCAGAGAAGAATCTGGCAGAGAAAAGAGAAATGCTGAGAGTGGAGTGGGAGGTAGAGGGAGTGGGCATCCCAGGAAATCGGTGACGGGGAGGTGGTTTGGCAGGAAGCATACCAGAGCCATTTTGCCGCGATCGTCTCTCTGCCCTGGCACCTCCACCAGGCATGCGGCTACTTCATCAAAGGCTCCTGCATGTCGTAGTTCCATTGAAGAAAAGAAGAGGGAGGGTAAAGTTACAGTGCAGCAGAATCCCATCTCCCCTTCCCCATGGGGCCCCTCCAAGCTTTACCTCCCCCACAGCCAGACTGAGCCCCTATCCCTAAAACCCTTCAGGGGCACCCCATGTCCCAGAGCATCAAGGCCCTGCTAGGTCAGTCTCCCCTGCCCACCTCCGCAGCTCACTTCCCCCACTCCCCCCTCACTCACCACGCTCCCACCACACTGGCCTCCTTCCAGGCCCAGCAGGCTTTGCTCTCAGGCCTTTGCACAAGCTGTTTTCCTCTACCTGGGCCTTTTCACCGTCACACCCCCTTGCCCAGGTAGAGGATAAGGTCTGCTTGCCCGCCACTCCTCAGAGCGGCCTCCCCTGACCTTCAGAGTAACGGAGGGCCCACTGTGATCCTGTCGTGCATCATTCAGTTCTCTTCTCTTGGTTGTTATCACACTTTATAGTTAAACTCTTACTTGTTATAGTATTGGTTGGCCAAAAGTTCATTCAGTTTTTCCCATAGCATCTAACAAAAAAACCTGAACGAACCTTTCGGCCAATCTAATGGATAAATGCTATTTTGTTAGCCCCACAGTTCCTCATCTTTCTTCTGGTGGCAAAGCCTCTGTCTTCCCTGTGGGCTATTTATTTCATATAGGTAGGTGAAGCTACAAGGCCTACCCATCACCCCTCTTCAAACAAGGATGGGCTTTACTCTTGAAATCAATATAATATTATACATCAACTATACTTCAATAAACGCACAAATGAATAAAGGTGGATCTGGAAATCATGCTTGCTCGGTAAGAGATTTCCATGCCCCCAGCCACAGTGACTGGTCCAGGTGTGGGCACTTGGCTGAGCAGGGCCCATAGAGTCCTTGACTTAAGGCGATGTGGGGAAGCCCAAGGAGAGATACCCTGGAGCTTCAGGGACATCTCGGCCACCAACCTCTGGGGGCTACTGGAGGATGGAGTCAACAGTGAGAAGCAGAGACATCTCAGTGACAGTGAATACAGCTAGCCCTGAAACATTGGCTTCTTCTAAGCATCCTTGTCCACTAAAGGGAACAAGTCTCCTAGGAGAATGAGGTGATTCTAGGACTCGGCAGAGAAAGTGCAGGTGAGTCTGAGACATCTTGTACCAGAAAACAAGGAAATAAGCCCAAGAAATTGTGAGGATATGTCAAAAAGACGTAAAAGCTTGCTCAAAGAGTATTCCTTGGTCAAACAGGGGAAAGTTTCTGTATCACAATAAATGATGGTAACAATAGATTATACAGTCTATCGAGTAAACTAAGAAATTATAAGTCCATCCTAATATAAAAAAAGAAATAACTAAGCTGAAAGTTTGATGAGAAATGGGATATTTACATAGTTTCAAAGGATCTCTCTAGTATTTTTTGCATATCTATGACAAAGGGGTAAATAATGACTTTATAGTGGAAAACCTTGGCAGCAACCATTGAACTCAAGTGATCAAAGTGAACATCACCAGTAATGGAACAAATCAAAATCATACACCACCAGAAAGAATGTAGTGAGAAAAACGCCGCATCATGTCCGTGCTATTCCCACCAAAGATGCATGACATGAATCTGATCATGAGAAAACATCAGACAAGCCCCAAATCAAGCAAATCTTATAAAACAGCTGGCCTATGATATTCCAAAGTATCAAGGACATTGCAGTCAAGGAAGACCTGGTGGCTGAGGGAAACAAAACAGATGAGACCGAAAAGTGCAATGAATGCTTCTGACCTGGATCATTTTTTAATAAAGGATATTTCCAGGACAATTGGTGACATTTGAATGGAGCCTGAGGATTGAATGGTAGCAGTGTATCAGTGTTAATTTCCTGATTTTGATGGTTAATTTTTATCCTTTTTTATAAGAAACACATACTAAAATTCAAGATTGATAGGGTATCACTTAGCAACTTATCAATTCAGAAAAAAACATTTTATACTGTACTTTCAACTTTTCTGCAAGTTTTTGTTATTTCAAAATTTTAAAAGAATGATGGACAAATAGAGGCATTTTCAGTAAAAATGGAAAGAGTTTGCATCAGCAGAGCTCACTAAAGCAAAAGGGTGTATTTCAGCCAAAAGGAAATTAATCCCAGATGAAGGTCTGAGATGCAACAAGCAAATAAAAAAAAAAAAAAAAAAAAAAAGAGCTTAATATTTGGATAAATATAAGAACATTAACTACATAAAATAATAATAATGTTCATAGAGTTGAGAAAAAGAAAAGATAAAATTAACATACATTACCAGGAGAACATATAAATGGGAGAGGAGGCGTTAAATGAGGTTAACATGTTTAAATCATCTGGGAGGAAGATAAATGCAATGACTAGTTTGGAGGTTGTGATTAATTAAATACACACATTGAAGCTTCTCGAGAATTAGTAACAAATTTTAAACAGTATATAACTTCCAGACAAGTAAGGGAGAAAAGAGGGAGGAAAAGCAACCCGAAAACCAGAAAAGGAGAAAAAAGAAATATAGACCAAACAGAATAAAGAATACAATTGCTAATCAACTATAGGCCAATTAAAAATTTAAAAAATTTTTGACTATGCATAATTACATTAAATATAAATGAACTATGGGTTGGAAACAGTATCATCTAATTCACTTTTTTGATCTAGATGACATTTCACTTTTTATCTATTTGTTTATCTTTGGCTGTGCCGGGTCTTAGTCGCTGCATGGGCTTTTCTCTAGTTGTGGCGAGGAGGAACTACCCTCTAGCTGCCGTGCATGGGCTTCTCATTGCGATGGCTTCTCTTCTTGCTGAGCTCAGGCTCCAGGAGCGTGAGCTTAGTAGTTGTGGTACCTGGACTCAGCAGTCGCGGCTCCCCGGCTCTAGAGCACAGGCTCAATAGTTGCGGTTTTAGCAACACAGGCTTAGTTGCTCTGCAGCACGTGGGATCTTCCCAAATCAGGAATCCAACTCATGTCTCCTGCATTGGCAAGTGGATTCTATACCACTGAGCCGTCAGGGTAGCCTCAGAAACAGTATTATATAGAAGACAATGCTGCGTAAATTGATTTGTAGTTTCAATGAAATTCCAATGAAAATCTAACAGATTTTTATTTTGTTCTATGGAAATTGACAAGCTGCTTCTAGAATTAAAATGGAAAAGTAAAGCACCTAGAATAGACACTCCTGACAAAGAACAAATAGATAATCTCGACAAAGTGGAGGAGTCATATTACTAAATAAAAAGACTTTACTCTAAAACACAGTAATTAAGGCAATGGTTAAGGATAGACAAACGAAAGATTAGAAAGAGTCCAGAAATAAACCTACACATATACAGTCACTTGATTTACCTCAAAGTGACACTGAAATTCAGTGGGGGAAATTATGATCTTTTCAATAAATGGTCCAGAGCAATTAGATATTCACAGGGGGGAAAATGAGCCTTTTAAGTCCCTCTCTCAAACTATTTTTCAAAATTAATGCACAATGCTTTATAAATTTGATGTGAAAGACAAAACAGTAAAACTTATGGAGGAAAATATAACACTATTTTCATAACTTTTGCATACATACATATAGCAGGATTATATAAAGAACTTCCACAAATCAATAAGAAGACATCACAAATTTTTTAAATGAACAAAAGACTTGAACAGGCCCTTCATTATAAAGGATATACACATTGACAATAATCATATTGAAAGATGCTTAGCATCAGTAATCATCAAAAAATGCCATTGAAAACCACTTTGAAATGACATTAGAAACCCACCAGAATGGCTAAAATTTAAAAAACTGACTACCAAATGTTTGTCAGAATGTTGAGCAATTGGAAGTCTCACATGTGAGCGAGTAAATTAATTCAACCACTTTGAAAATTTTGCAGTATCTATTAAAGCTGGACATGTGCTTATGCTATGACCCAGAAATTCCTCTTCTAGATGAAAAAGTGTATCTTTGCACTAGAAGGCAAGTACAGAAGGGTTCAAAGTAACTTTATTCATAATATCCAAAAAGTAGAAAAATTCCAATGTCCATCAGAATGAATCAACAAATTGTGGTATGTTCATAAGATAGAACACTGCTGCTTCTGCTGCTGCTGCTGCTGAGTCGCTTCAGTCGTGTCCGACTCTGTGTGACCCCATAGAAGGCAGCCCACCAGGCTCCCCCGTCCCTGGGATTCTCCAGGCAAGAACACTGGAGTGGGTTGCCATTTCCTTCTCCAATGCATGAAAGTGAAAAGTGAAAGTGAAGTTGCTCAGTCGTGTCCGACTCTTAACGACTCCATGGACTGCAGCCCACCAGGCTCCTCTGTCCATGGAATTTTGCAGGCACTACAGAACAATAAAAAGAATCAACTATGACACATGCAACAATATGGATGAATCTGCTAGACATAATCTTGGGCTAAAGAAGCCAGAATCAAAACAGTATAAACAATAGTATCCTATTGATAGGAAGTTAAAAAACAGGAAAAACTAGTCTATGGTGATACAAATGCGAAGAATTGTTCCTTCTGTGACTGTTGATTACTGAAGGTAATATTGACCCCCATTTGCCATTTGGCAATGTCAGTAGACAGCTTTGATTGTCACAACTTGTGAGGGAGAATGTTCCTACTAGTATCTTCTGCAGAGTCTAGGGATGCATCTTGTGATGCATAGAACAGCCCCCATGCACCCACACCCACACAACAAAGATCTATCTAACATAAAATGTCAATAGTGCCAAGACTGAAAAACCCTCCACGAAGGGCCAACCCATTGGAAAAGACTTTGATGCTGGGAGAGATTGTAGGCAAAAGGAGAAGCGGATGGCAGAGAGTGGTTAGATAACATCACTGACTCAGTGGACATGAATCTGAGCAAACCCCAGGAGACAGTGAAGACAGGGAAGCCTGGCATGTTGCAGTCCATGACTTAGCAACTGAACAACGAACAACCCCAGAAGAAGGGATACTGATCGGAAAGGGTCACAAGGGAAGGTTCTGGGATGCCGAGAAAGATCTGGGTCTTGATATGGGTGGGAGTTACCGATGTGTATATGTACGTAAATATTCATCAAGCTGTACACTTTAGTAGTGTGCTCTACATATTTTACTGATATGTGTTACATATCTTGGAAAACTTTTTAAAAAACAAATACAGTTTGAAAATACATTGTTTTTAAAACTACAGTTTTATACAATTATCCTACTAAAAAGCAAAGATTGAGCCTAAATAGCCAAAACAATCTTGAAAAAGAACAAAGTTGGCAGACTCTTATTTCCTCCTTTCAAAGTTACTACAAAGCTATAGAAACTAGAACAGTGTGTTACTGGCATAAGGACAGACATAAAGACCAATGGAATAAAATAGAAATAAATCCTCATATATATGGTCAATTTATTTTTGACAAAGATACCAAGACCTTTCAGTGGAAAAAGAATGCTCTTTCCAATACATAGTGCTAGAAAAACTAGATATCCACATGCAAAAGAATGATGTTGGACCCCTTCCTCACACTGTACACAAATATTAACTCAAAGTTTAATCTTAACAGCTAAAACTATAAAACTCTTAGAAGAGAACATAGGAAGAAATCTTCATGACATTGGACATGGCAATAATTTCTCTTATTTTTCAGACTACAGAATTATTCCATTTTATTCAGCTCAAAAAATACAATCCTTTTCTTTTTTACATGTTGTTTGTTTTTAGCAGTTTAGGGAAGACATCGTTTTTTTAAAAGAACTTTTTATTTTGTATTGGAGTAAAACCAAAGGCAAAAACTTCTGAAACATAACACTAAGGTAACAAATAATAAAAGAGTAGACAGATTGATTCTCATCAACTTAAAGACTTGTGCATCAAAGGACAATATCAAGAGAATGAAAAGACAGCTCACAGAACGGGTGCCAATATTTACCAATTGTATATCTGATAAGGAATTAATATTCAGAATATACAAAGAACTCCTAAACTCAACAACAAAAAAACAACTAAATTTGGGGACTTCCCTGGTGGTCCTGTGTCATGACTCCCAGCTTCAAATGCAGGGGGCATGAGTTTGATCCCTGGTCAGGGAACTAAGATCCCACATGCTGTGTAGCATGGCCACAAAATTAAAAATAAAACAACCAAATTTGAAAATAGGAAAAAGACATTATACAAATGTCCAACAAGCATATTAAAAAAATGTTCAAAGTCATTCATTAGTCTTTAGGGAAATGCAAATCAAAATCACAATTGAAATATTACTTCACACTCTTTAGAATGGCTATTATAAAAGTGTTTTCTAAAAAAAATAAAAATAAAAATAAAAAGTGCTGGCAAGGAGAGTTTAGGAGTGCAGCAATAGAACCCCTTGTACATGAGAACCTCTGTACATTTTTGCAGGGAGTACAAAATGGTACAGCTGCTATGGGAAATAATTTGGCATTTCCTCAGAAAGCTAAACAAGAATTACTATACGATTCAGCAATTTCACTCCTAAGTATTTATCTAAAGGAATTGAAAGCAAGGATTCAAAGACTTGTGAGCTGATGTGTATAGCAGCATTATTCATGATAGCCAAATATTCGTCCACAGACAAATAAAATGTGGTCCACTCATTAGAATACTATCCAACCACAAAAAGGAATGAAGTACTGATTCATGTTACAACACAGATGAACGTTATGCTAAGTAAATCATATACAAAAGAACAAATGTGTGATTGCATTTCATGAGTTACCTAGGCAGGCAAATTCGTAGAGACAGAAAGCAGGTAGAGTTCATGTGGGACTGGGGAGAGAGGAATAGGGAGTTACAGCTTTATGGTGAGAACTTCTATTTGGGATGACAGACAGTGGTATTGTGAGGTGACTAATGCCACTGAATTAAACACTTCAAAATGTTTAAAATGGCAGATTTATGTTATATATTTTTTACTACAATTTTTAAAAGATT
Organism: Muntiacus reevesi; assembly: GCF_963930625.1. Taxonomy (NCBI): domain Eukaryota; kingdom Metazoa; phylum Chordata; class Mammalia; order Artiodactyla; family Cervidae; genus Muntiacus; species Muntiacus reevesi. The sequence continues at coordinate 150,488,100 of NC_089249.1, forward strand.
TATCAAGTAATATACCAAGAGCCATTGAATTGTGTACTTTAAATGGGCAAATTGTATAGTACGTGAATTATATCACAATAATAACTGGACTCCACAAGTAAAGGAATGAAGCTGAACCCCAGTTTCACTCCATTTCACTTGAACAGATGGATATATTAATAACATTCCAACAAAAATGCCAGAAAGATTTTTTGAGGACCTAGACAAACGTATTTTAAAATGTATACAGAAGAATGAGGATGCTTGAATAGCCTCCAGGGCATGGTGTGGAATCTGTTGTCCTTGAAATAATCTTAAGAACTTTAAAGAGGCATTCTTTCAGATGTGAATGCGTATTTGTAAAGCCATGGTAATTTTTAAAAATTGCAATGTGGTATTGGTAAATGAGCAAATAAAAATATTTGGAGGTATAAATAACTGGGAAAATATCTTCACAACATCAAAAACTGATGGGGGGGGGGGATTCATTTACAGAACTCTTGCACATCAGAAGTGAGTCACAGGTTCCAGACAGGACCCCAAGGCTTCACTCAGGTGGGAACCTCAAAACCTCAGATCTGCCTGCTCCACTGGTCAAGCCCTGACCTGAGAAGCCAGACCTGAAATTCATCAAGAAAGAAAGGAAGGTATAGTTAGATGACTTGTAATTTGTACAGAATGAAAGTATCATAAGGAATATCATATTACAGTTAAGAAAATTGGAGCTCAGAGAAATTAAGTAACTCGTCCCAAGTCATACAGCAAGCAGGGGCTGAGCACTAAATCTCTCGTGTATAATTAATGTATCGCATGTTATCCATTATACGGTGTTTCCTTCCTTCCCCTCTCCTCTTCCCTCCCTGCCCTACAAATCTGAATAGGGTTCTTCCAAGTCAGTGCCTTCTCTGGGGCTGGCACTCTGGCCTCACTCACCCTGAGGGATGCTCTGGAAGGCCGTGTAGTCCTTATTTGTGGTGTCGCCGGTGGGGAGCCCCAGTGGGAATTGGCCCACCTCCACACTAGTCATCTCACTCCAGCTCCCCAGATTCCCCTCCAGAGTCATGGTGAGGATGCTGTTGTCCTCGGAACACTCCTGCTGGCTGCTCAGTGTCAGGGTGGAGGTGTCGCTGAAGATGAGGCTGGAACCCAGGCTCAGAGTCTCCTTGGAGCCCAGGATCAAGGTCATGCACGAGGGTGGTGAAACGGTGGAGCTGGGTCCATGGGTGCTGGAGTGCAGGCTGACAACGTCGTTGGAGCCAGGAACCAGGGTCAAGCATGAGGCCTGAGTGACGGTCATATTCAAATCAGACTTGGGGTTGCCATTTGAAGCCACGCTGATTGTTCCCTTGGAACTTGTATTCCAGACTGCACCAAAGGCTCTATTTGAAACAGATCCAGAGATGTTATGTGAAACCAAAGTGATGGTCTCATTCGTGTCTGGCATAAGGGACTCAGGGGAACCTGAAGCCGCGTTCAGGTCCAGCTTGGATATGTTCCCTGAGTCCATGCTAGGCAGCTGATTGGAGTCAGGATCCAGAGAAGAGGTTGAGGCTGGAATAAGGAGAGCTTTTGAACTTGGCCTGGAGATGCTGTGGCCCAGAACAAGGGAGTCTTTGGAATAAGGCCTTATAAATGGGTTTGTCTCAAGTCTGGAAGGATTGGAGTTGCTCTGACCCAAATCAAAAAGATTGCTTGAGCCGGAGTTGACAGCCTCCTCCAAATTTGGCCCAGCGTGGCTCCCCGAGCTCATACTCTTGGCCTCCATAGAGCGGGGGCTCAGAATGAGGTTTGAGGCTGGACTTAGGGTCCCCTGTGAGTTAGGCCTTGAGCGGTGATTGGAATCCAAAGCCAGGGCTTCACCAGAGTGGGCAGCAGTGATCTGGAGGGAACCTGGAGTCATGGACCTGCTGTCATCAGGTCTGGGGGTGTTATCAGACTCCAGGCCAGAGGCCTCCTCTGAGACTGGAATCAGAGTTGGATTAAGGTCTGGAACAAGAGCCACGCCAGGACTCAGGGGTGGATTCAAGAGAGTAACAAGGTCTGTGTCCAGACTGGGCCCAGAGATGATGCCAGAGCCCAAACCAGGGGCCTCAGTGGAGTTGAGATTGGGTGTCATGTTTGCGTCTTCACAGAGGACCAGACTAGCCCCTGGACCCAAGGCCATGCCCGGTCTGGAGGTCTGTCAGCGCCACTGCCCCCTTCTGTCCAATAGCTGACTGTCGAGCTCCCTGCAGTGCTCCTGGGAAAGAGAAAAGGCAAGTTCAGCCTCACCTGTGGAAACCTTTCCATGGCTCCCAGTGGATGACCTCCGTGACCTTGCCCAGCCCATCTGTCCGGCTCCATCCTACTTGGCTCTCCCCCAGCTCTCTCAGCTCCAGCTCCACCCGCTGTGTTCCCTTCTTTGACCACACCCCGCCCCCTTTCAGCTCACAGTCCTTAAATGTATTTTCCTTGGCCTGGAACCTCTCCCTACTCTCCTCGCTGATCCTACTCCTCCAAGCAAATGATACATGGCACTTAATTCCAACGACTTGTTTAGTGGTCCAGCCCCTGCTAGAGATGAGTGGGGACATGGGTGAGAACTGTGCACGTCTTAGTCCCTGGGGCATCCCCAGCACTTAACATAATACTAGGTCCACAGTGGGAAGTCCATTAATACTAGACAAATGAGGAACCTCTCCCACCTTAAGGTGGAAAAGGAGAAGGGGAAGTCTCCTTATTTACTACTTCCAGCCAACTCTTAAGTTGCTAGAACTACTCTGTGAATGGCTGTGGCACTAGATACCCAAAGGAGCCTGGGCAGAGCTGCCCACTGCCCTTAACAGTTTGCTCTGGGTGAGGCAGGCTAAATGGAGGAGAACCTGGGGCTATCATCCAAAGCAAGGCTGTCTCAGCCCAGCAATCTCACTGCTCGGTGAACTCCACAATCCCCCCACCCCATCCCACCCCAGAAAGACTAGACAAAGGAGGAAACGCTCCGACCTTACCCTACCCCACCCCCACACCTGGGACACCTCCTTATGGGAATCGTAGGGACAGCTCACCTGCATGCATGGTGTTCTTAAGCAGGAGTGGGCCCCTGTGAGGAGATGTGAAAGGAGATCAAGTCAAGCAAGAGTGCCTTTTTCGGTACTTACTGAGCAAAGTCTAAAGGCCAGGCACACACTTTTGCTAACAAAATCCCCCTGTGTACACACACACACACACACACAGAGTCCCGGAAGTTAGATATGCTTACTCCATTGTATGCTCAAGGAAGTGGAGGTCAAGGGGAGGAAGGTCACCCCACAGGCCCTCAGGGAAGCCAAGACCACCTCTTTATGCCACCTGACTGCCTACCCTCCATGGCTTCCCACTGTCTTCAGGACAGCATCCCAAATCCATAACGGCACCTAAAAGGCCTTTCTGCATCTGTCCCCAAGTCCTTTTTCACCCTTCTTAATCCCTCTACCTCTGCACCCCCTCATTCCAACATCCCTAAACTTCTTTGAGTTTCTACAGAGTCACACTCCCAGGTTAAGTCTGGCCCTCCACAGGTTGAGCATCCTTCAGTCATTTTCCCTAGCTAACACCTACAGCTTCACCTCTTCAGATTTCAGCTTATATGCTACAAGCCTTCCAGATCCCACAGACAGGTGAGGTCCACCTGTAAGTTCCCAGGTAAATTCAACCATGCCACTCCCCTCTTAGAATCCCTCTGTAACTTTTCATGACTTTTTAGACTGTGGGAGTGTGGGTTATATTTTCTAAAAGACAGATTCCCAGGGCTTCCCTGGTGGTCCAGTGGTTAAGAATTCATCTTGCAATTCAGGAGACACGGGTTTGATTCCTGGTCTGGGAAGATTCCACATACCTCGAGGCAACTAAGCCTTCAAGCCACAACTACGGAGCCCACAGAGCCCCAGAGGCCATGCTCTGCAACAAGAGAAGCCACTGCAATGAGGAGGTCAAGCACTGCAACTAGAGAGTACCCCTGGTTCGCCACAACTAAAGAAAGCCCGCTCAGAGCAACAAAGACCCAGCACAGACAAAAATAAAAGCTAATTAATTTAAAAAAAAAGATTCTCAGGCTTCACCCTTAGAAATTCCACTTTGCAGCTCTGAGGGGACCCAGGAATCAGCCTTTTCTCAAGTTCTCTCCCTCCACTCCTAGCTATGTGATAATCACATAGCTAATGGACAGGACACAAGGGGAGACACTCGGATCTTCAATCTGATGTCTGTGTTTCATTTGCCAAGACCCTCAGTCCAGGCCTTACCCTCCATCTCTTCAGTTACATTCATCCTTTCCCAAGCTGCATGCATTTGAGTCCCTTTCAAACTTCTTCTGGTGCTTCCAAAGGGGCCTTTGCAAATACTCTTTCCTTTTCCTGCAGCCTTCCTCCAGACTGCCCACCACTTCATCACTCCCCTGGCTAACATCTAGTCATATTCCAGATGCCAGAGGAAAGGAAACATTCCTTTCCTCTAGGAACATTCCTAGGACCCTCAGATCTGGCTGAGGTGCCCTCCTCGTGTGATCACCTGTATCAGAGAATTGCTGTGTTTACCTGTGTGTCTCCAGTTTAGAAAATGAGCTTCGTGGATATCTATTACTCTTGTTTTCCCAAGACATAGCACAGTGCCTAGTACCCACAGCAAGATTCAGAAAATATTAACAGAATAAGGAAATGAATGAATGACAACTCTTCAAGACAAGTATCATCATCCTCATTTACTGGCATGTCAATTCAGACTGCTCAGGGGACATAAGTAGATTTTTACAAAGCCTCCCGCAAGTGGCAGAGGAAGGATTCAAACCCAGGTATTCTCAGCTCACAAGTTTCCCTCCAGGATCCCAGAGATTCCCGAGGTACAAGTCACTCAGTGAGACCACATCTTCCCACTTCTCATTCCTTATTCCCTCCACCACTCTTAGGCCTCTGTGATGTGTTAAGTCACTTCAATTGTGTCTGACTCTTTGCGAACCCATGGACTGTAACCCATCAGGCTCCTATGTCCATGAGATTATCTAGGCAAGAATACTGGGGTGGGTTGCCATATCTCCCCCCTTCAGGGGATCTTCCTGACCCAGGGATTGAACCTGTGTCGCATGTCTCCTACATTAGCAAGCAGGTTCATCATCACTAGCGCCACCTGGGAAACCCTCTTAGGTCTCTATCCTATAGGAAAAGTCCAGTAAAAACAACACATCTCTCCTAATGCCCAGCTATAATGCACAAATCCAGGGCTTTGGAGTCAGCTGAACTTGAATTCAAAACCTGCTTTCTCTCTCACCAGAGGTGTGAGTCAGGGAAGGAAGCTTCCCCACACTGCATATCTTAATACTCAATCCATGAGATAAGCATAGAGAATAAAATGTGATAATGCACATAGGAATTTTCATAGCATCTGGCCCCCAGCAGTTCCCCAGTAAATGTCCATCCTCACTGTCCCTTCCTCCCTATGGGTGATGGTTGGGTGGGGGCCTTGAGCAAAAGGCCAAGTCTGGCTTTAAGTTCTCTACACCCTCTCCCCCTAGTCCATGGTATTCCCTCCCTGGATCTCACTCTCCCTCTCCTCCCCCAGACTCCCACCCACCACATTCTCAGAACTTGATATACTAAATGCTTTGTCCATGAGCTTTAAGAAACTGTTGTAAAGTTCAATGTGTTACCTCCACCTGGGGCATCCACATGGTAACAGAAAATTCAGCCTTAAGTCAAAGGTACGAAGTTCTAAGAGTGGAATTACATCCAGAGGGAGACTTTTACCCAGCGGGGTGGGGTCAAGGTGGTAACTGCCTTGTGGAGGCTGTGGCGGCTGCCCCCACCCCTGGGACTTTCTGTGAGCCACCCCCCTGCTTACCTAGGCTCTCCCCACCAGCTCTGGTGTTGCGGTCTTTGTGAGGTCACCATGACTCAGAGTTCCCAGCCAATGAGGCCCCTTCTATGCCTACACAGTCGGAAGAAGCAGGGAGATGTCCTTTCTAAGGAGACATCTTCAGACCCTCCACCACTGCCTGGAAATGACCTAGCTCTGTCTAGCTCAGACAAAGTCTGATTTCCTCACCTGGCACTCAAGTCTTCTTATAAAATCCCCTCACCCTGCAGCTCTATTGTTGTTGTTTTTCAGTTGCTAAGTCAGGTCCAACTCTTTGCGACACCATGGACTGCAGCACGCCAGGTTTCCCTGTCCTTCACCATCTCCCAGAGTTTGCTCAAACTCATGTCCATTGAGTTGAGGAAGCCATCCAACCATCTCATCCTCTGTCGTCTCCTTCTCCTCCTGCCTTCAATCTTTCCCATCATCAGGGCCTTTTCCCTGATGAGTTGGCTTTTCACATAAGGTGGCCAAAGTGTTGGAGCTTCAGCATCACTCATTCCAATGAATATTCAAGGTTGATTTCCTTTAGGGCTCACTGGTTTGAACTCCTTGCTGTCCAAGAGACTCTCAAGAGTCTTCTCCAGCACCACAATTCAAATCATCCATTTTTCGATGCTCAACCTTCTTTATGGTTCAACTCTTACATCCATACATGACTACTGGAAAAACCATCGCTTTGACTCTACAGATCTTTGTTGGCAAATTGATATCTCTGCTTTTAAATATGCTGTCTAGGTTTGTCATAGCTTTTCTTCCAAGGAGCAAACGTCTTTTAATTTCAAGGCTGCAGTCACCATCCACAGTGCTTATGGAGCCCAAGAAAACAAAGTTTGTCACCCAACTCTACCCCATTCATCCTGGCTGAGCGCCTCAATGTCAGAAGCCCAGACTCTGGCCCGTCTTTTCAGTAATGTCCTGCAGAACAGGCTCTCCCCTCTGCCAGTCACCTCCAACCTACAGCAAGGTCATGTCCATGCTTCTGGTCTGGTCTCTTCACAGTCTGCTTTTGCTGGCCTATCTGCCTTGTTTCTGCTTCCTTTTCAACATTTAAAGTATGCACTGAAGCATTATATACATGTCAGATTCCCTGGTGGTTCAAACGGTAAAGAATCTTCCTGCAATGAGGGAGACCCTGGTTCAATCCCTGGGTCAGAAAGATCCCCTGGAAAAAGAAATGGCTACCCACTCCAGTATTCTTGCCTGGAGAATTCCACAGACAGAGCCTGGTGGGCCCCGGTCCATGGGTTGCAAAGTGTAGGACACAAGTGAATGGCTAACACAAAGCATGATATACAGGCAGAAAATCGCACATACCAAGTCAATTTTGGATGACTCTTCACCAAGAGAGCACACCCGTGTAGCAGGCACCCAGATCTAGAAACAGAAGCTACCAGGATCCCAGAAATCCTCCAGTCAGTACCTCCTGCACCAAGGGTAATGGCTAGCCTGATTTCTTACAGATCTTTTAGACTGGCCTGCTTCTACACTTTATACAAATGGGATTATACAGCACAAACTCTTTTGCTTCTGGCTTCTTTGATTCAATATTAAGTTTGTGAGCTTTTACATATTTTTGCACATGGTGGCTGTCCCTTCTAAATGTTGGCTCTCTTCTAGTTTCTTCCTCCTTTTAATCTCTTTCCAGAGCCTCCAGGTAGTTAGTTGTTCTTCATATTTTGTCCAAAGTTCATAATTGTTATCTCTAGGGGGTTGGTCTGATAGGAGCTACCTTGACATTACTGGAAGTAAAATAGAATCTCTCCTCTTTAATATTTTTTCTTTTTTCCTTTCTTTAGGATTACTGATTTTGCCTTTAGGATTACTGATCACTTCTTTTTTTCCCCCTTTTCTATCTGTATGAAATTTACATATTCTATGTCTATACCTTACAATTACTCTAGCCATTTTAATATGCATACTTTAAATAGAAAAATCAAAATTATACTTCAAAATATAACAGATAATACTGTTATCTGCTATCCTCTTTCAGAAAAATCAAGAAACAAGAGACAGCAGAAGAGTTTAATACTAATTAGCCAACTTACATACCATTGTTATCTTTTATTTTAGTCCTGTTCTGATTTTTAAATCCTACCAATTAGAAGTATTGGTAGCTGAAGCGTCAATACTTTGGCCACCTGAAGCAAAGAGTCAACTCATTGGAAAAGATCCTGATACTGGGAAAGATCTAGAGCAAAAGAGAAGGGGACGGTAGAGGATGAGATGGTGAGATAGCATCACCAACATGAATTTGAGCAAACTCCAGGAGATAGTGAAAGACAAAGGACCCTGGCATGCTGCAGTCCATGGGGTCACAAAGAGTCGGACATGACTTAGCAATTGAACAACAACAATGATTAGATATCATGGTTTTATGCAATCAGTGTTCAGATTTAACCACTGTGTGTGCACGTGTGCTAAGTTACTTCAGTTAAGTCTGACTCTCCTCAACCCTGTAGACTATAGCCCGCCAGGCTCCTCTGCCCATGGATTCTCCAGGCAAGAATACTGGAGTGGGTTACTGTGCCCTCCTCCAGGGGATTTTCCCGACACAGGGATCGAAAGGAGGTCTCTTACATCTCCTGCCTTGGCAGATGTTCTTTACTACTAACGCCACCTGGGAATCTTCAGATTTAACCACTATCCCACAAATATTTTGCCTGATCATGTAAGCAGCAGGACTCATCGGGCCTTCCTGGGACAGAACCATCCCCTCCTTTCCCTTCACCTGTCTCTTGTTTATAGAAAAACTTTAGTCTCCTAGGCTACCCAAGTTCCAAAGAATAGTTAATTAGAGAAGTGAGAAAGTGCAGAGGCAAAGGAAAAGCCAAGCAAGATGAAATAATAAGTTTAGTCATTAAACAAAGGGCTTCCTAGGTGGCACAGTGGTAAAGAATCTGCCTGCCAAGGCAAGAGACACAGAGTCTAGGGTTCAATCCCTGGGTCAGGAAGATCTCCTGGAGAAGTAAATGGCAGCCCACTCCAGTATTCTGGCCTGGGAAAATCCCATGGATAGAGGAGCCTGGTGGGCTACAATCCAAGGGGCTGCAAAGAGTCAGATACGACTGAGTGACTGGGCAGATTAAACAAAGTCAAGGACCTTTCATTCCTCCTCAAGGGCTATAGATGATACCCTGAGCCATGTCCTTGGAGCTGCTTTGCAGAGAATAAAACCTCCACCAGGTGGAAGAAGTTAACCCTGTGCTGCCCACAAGCATGAAGACCCCAGACTGCTTGGAACCAGAAGGTTGGTGATGTTGACTCCCCACTACCTCACCATCAACCAATCAGAAGAATGTCTACCAGCTAATCACACACCCCACAATCTGCCTCCCTCACCCTGTCTTTAAAATCCTTCCCCTAAAGCCATTGGGGAGTTTGGGTCTTTTAAACACTAACTGCCTAAACGCCTCACTTGGTGCTGGGTAATAGATACTGCACTTTCCTTCACTGCAACCCACTGTCAGGAGGTTGGCTTTATTGCACACAGCGGGGTGAGTGGACCCAAGTTTGATTCAATAATGATCATTTTTTAAAATTTAATCTCAGATCTCCTATCTGGGATCAATTTCCTTCTGCCTGAAGAATGAAAAGTGAAAGTTTTAGTCACTCAGTCGTGTCTGACTCTTTGTGAGACTGCCAGGCTCCTCTGTCCATGGAATTCTCCAGGCAAGAATACAGGAATACTGGAGGCATTCCTGAAAGACCTGGAGAATAGCCTTAATAAATTCAATAAGAATTTATTAGTGATGGGACTTCCCTGGTGGTCCTGGGGTTGAGAGTCAGCCTGCCAATACAGGGGACTCAGGTTTGATCTCTGGTCCAGGAATATGAGCCCCTGCACACCAACTGCGGAGCCTGCGCTCTAGAGCCCAGGAAGTGCACCTGCTGAGCCCAAGAGCTGCGACTACTGAAACCCATGTGCCCTGGAGCCCCTGCTCAGCTACAGGAGAATATAAGAGAAGCCGTGCACCCCAATGAAGAGCAGCCCCCACTTACTGTAATTAGAGAAAGCCCACACGCAGCAATGAAGGCCCAGCAAAAATAAAATAAACAAATAAAATTTTTAGAAAACAATTTATTAGTGATAAACTCTTTTAGTTTTTGTTTACAAAAAAATATTTTATCCTCATTCTTGAAAATATTGTCACTGCATGTAGGATTCCAGGGTGTCTGTTATTCTGTTTTAGCACATCAAAGTGAATCTCCCACTGCCTTCTTGCTCCCATTGACATATCTAGTTCATTATTCCACTGGAATCATTTCCCAATCTCATCTCCTACCATTTCCTCCTACACAGCTTCTGCTTTAGCAGCACAGTGGTCTCCCTAGACTCACAGTAACATTTCTTACTTTTATGCCTTTTCTCAGGTTGCTCCTTCCGTCCAGAATGCTTTTTTCCTCCCTTTCACCCCCATTTCATCTGTATGATTCCTACTTATGCAAAACCCAGAGGTATCTTCTCTAGGAAGCCCTCCTTGAGCCCCTCCCCACAGCTCAGTAGGACTTTCTCTCCGCTCTTGCAGCATAGATCAGAATCATATTACAGTGTGCTATAAATCTCCAGAAACTTGATTGTTTCCCTCTCTACACTGAGAATGCTTTAAGAATGGAGACCATGACTTATTCATCTTTGCACACCAGGTACCCGAGGCCTGGCCTATACGTGGTGCCAAATATACTTGGCAAGCATTTCAATTCTTCAGTAAGTATTTCCTGAAGAAATGTTTTACTCTCACTCTGGCCTCCCACACCTCACTCCCTGCCCTGTTCTTTAACACTTAATCTGTTCTCTGCCACCTCCTCTCCACTGAGGCTCTGCCTCTGAGGACATGGCTGATTTGCAAGTCTTGTCCTCTGTCTTCATTCTCTGCCTTCCCTAGAGCATCTGCTTTACCATGCTCCAAGTTTAAGCCATTCTCCTTCCTTAGTTCCTGGGGCACTTCACTCTGCTGGTTCTCTCCCTGCCCCAGATTCTTCTTCTCTCATGTCCCTTTCACTGTCCCCATCCTCCCCCTGCCCCCCAGTACTTTACATTTGTGTCCCCTGGGATTTTAGGCTTGGGTCTCCTCTCTCTCACTTGGGACCTTGTCCATACTCCTTCCTTTAAAACGGTATCCATGCTTGTGACTCCTGGTTCAGTCAGGGTCCGTCCTGGAAAATAAGAAACCACACTATGTATTTAAAACAGAGGTAATGTTTAAAACAGAAGAAGCAGGGTCTTCCCTGGCGGTCCAGTGGTTAAGACTCCTGTTTCCACTCCAGGGGACATAGGTTCGACCCCTGGGTAGAGAACTAATTTTGCATGCTTCTTGACCAAAAAATAATTTAAAAAAGAAAACAGTTTCATGGTGATAGCTGAGGAGTCAAATGAGCAGGAGGCAGGGATCCCAGAGAAGGAGTGTGAGCCATTCCTTGCTAGACATGTTCCCTGAAGCAGAGGGAAAGAGATGACAAAATACACTGCCTCTCCCTTTTCCCACCCTCCTACTGACACGGAGCAGGATCTTATGGTCCTTGCCCCCCAGCCCTCACCATGTTCTCTGTCTGCCTTTTGTCTGTGGAAAACTTCAGTATATTATATTAATCAGAGAAGTGAGAAATGCTGAGACAAAGGAAAACAGTCAAAGGAGACTAAATAATAATAACATAGTCATTAAGCATATGACTTATGAGCCCAAGAATCTTCAGTTCTTTCCCAAAGGCTATGGATAATATTCTGAGCCATATCCTGTGAGCTGTCTTACAGATACCAGAACACCAGGTGGAGAAGTTAACTACATGATGACCAGACTATACCCAGGACTTGAGCTGCCACAATTCTGAGAACTGATGCCAAGAAGTGCGGACAAGTGCACCCCGGAACTGAAGACTAACTGTACCTAAAACAACCAAGATGATGCGATGATGCTAGTCAGATGACCAATTTGAAGATGACTGTTAGAGATGACTGTACTGTTTCTGCATGTAACCCCCTCCCCCCACCCTGCCTATAAAAGCTCTCACCCCCTGCTTGCCATGGGGTGAGTTGGCCTTTGGATCTGCCACCCTCCCCCCACCCTCAATTGCCGGCATCTGAAATAAAGCAAACTTTCCTTTCCACCAGCCTGGCCTGTTTACTGTCTTTTGAGAGGTGAACAGCCGGACCCCTCAATGCACACCTTTGGTAACACTACTCCTGCCAGTACCGCCCCTTGGTTGGCACAGCTGGAAGACAGAAACAAGGAGGCAGGGTTTAACTCAGTGCAGGGCCAGGGAAGAGCCAGGAGTGGATCTGTGGATAGCCTGGGCTGAGACTAACATAGCCCCATCCCTGGGCTTCCTGCCCCAGCTTGTTCACCATCTACATACCCCACTTGTGACTTGTCTTACTTGAATCTTCATCCCACAAAACAGTTTTCTCCTCCCAGCTTTCTTATTTCTATCAGCGATCCCTGATTCTCCAAGAGACAAGCTGAAACCTTCCAGCAAAGCTTCTGACTCCTCCCTCACTCCCCTCCTTTCTCCACGTGGTATCAGTTTCGAGGTCCAAAAGACTCTTTGATGAAAATATACACAGATCCTCCCCTTTCCTCACACCCAATTCTGATCTACTCTTTTGCTTGTTTTTTGCATGTGTGTGTGGCATGAGGCTTTCTCTAGTTTGGGCACACAGGGGTACTTTCCCCACAGCATGTAGGAGCTTAGTACCCAGACCAGGAATCAAACCTGTGTCCCCTGCGTTGGGAGGTGGATTCGCAACCACTGGACCACCAGGGAAGTCCCTTTTCTGGCTTCTAACAAGAGCTTCTTCGCTGGCTTCCCTACTTCCGTTAACCTTTTCCTGATTCATCTACACCCTAGCCTGCCCATCTCCAGTGAATCAAATATGACTTTTTCCACCCTGCAGCCTTGTTGCCCCACCACAGGCTCACTCAAACCTCATGACTTAACAGCCTTCTCCCAGTTCCCCTAGGGGGACCTGTCCTCTCTCCTTCTGAGCCTTGGGTCATCCTGCTGGTTATCTGGAAAGGCACTTGCTCTTTGCCTCTCCCCCAGTGGAAACCCCACCCAACCCTGCAGCTCCACATTGATGTAAATCTTAGGGAATGAAATTTTAACAGAGATTCCAAAAGTCTTAAAAATATGTATTCCACTTCTGAGAATCTGGCCTGAGAACATCGTCAGGAATATGGCCAAAGAGGCTCATTGGAGCATTTGCTCATTAGTAAAAGACTGTAAACAATCCAGGTATCCGACATGGAAGGTAATGGTTCCAAAAACTAGGGAAACAGCCATTGAATGAGATTTTATACATCTATTAAAAGTGAAAATTGCGCTTTCTGACCCGCACCACTGCGTTGGTTGCGGCAGGGAGTCCTGACCCGAGTCAGTAATAAACTTCCCTTCCTGCGAGTTGCATTGTCTTGGAAGCTTTCTCTTCCCACTCGGGGATTCGAACATCGGGCATAACATTTGGGGGCTCGTCCGGGATCCCTTTACCGGGGGAAGAGAACACTTCCAGGACAGAAGGGAAAAAAAAAAAAGTGAAAATTGGGGGACTTCCCTGATAGTCTGGTGGTTAAGACTCTGAACTCCCAATACTGGCAGCCCAGCTTTGATCCTTGGTCAGGGATCTAGATCCCACATGCCTAAAAGAAGACGGAAATCCTGTGGGCCACCAGTAAGACCCAGTGCAGCCAAATAAATAAATTTTTTTACTGATAAATGTAATCATATAGGGAAATGCTCATATTATGTATGTGTGGAAAAAAGCAGATTACAAACTCATATTTTATAAATTACGTCATGTACAACAACGCATCATCTTTATCAAGCACTTGGTTGATACCAGGTACTGTCCCGAGTGATTTACATGTGTTTATTCATTTAACCCACACAACAACCCTGCTGCTGCTGCTAAGTTGCTTCAGTCGTGTCCGACTCTGTGCGACCCCATAGACGGCAGCCCACCAGGCTCCCCCGTCCCTGGGATTCTCCAGGCAAGAACACTGGAGTGGGTTGCCATTTCCTTCTCCAAGGCATGAAAGTGAAAAGTGAAAGTGAAGCCGCTCAGTCGTGTCTGACTCTTAGCGACCCCATGGACTGCAGCCTACCAGGCTCCTCCGTCCGTGGGATTTTCCAGGCAAGAGTACTGGAGTGGGGTGCCATCGCCTTCTCCAACACGACAACCCTACAAGATAATAAATGAGGAAACTGATATACAGAAAGGTGAAGTGACTGCCCTAGGTCACACAGTTAGAGGGTGTCAGAAGAAAGGACAGGCAGCCCAGAGCCCATGCATTTAGCCATGCTGTCTCCCACAAGCAGTGGAACCCCAACCATTTTTTTTTAAACAGGCAAATTTAAATATTCTGCAGCAGATTATACTACCTTAAAACCAAACAAGTACGATAAATGTTGGGATGTGGTACAGAACAGTATCACAAGGCAATTCCTTTTTTTTATTCCCTTGTTTTTTTCTTTTGTTTTACATAAGAATTCTTTTTGAAGGTTACTTTTTGGTTTTAAAAACTTATATACTACATATGCCTGGAAAAAATCTAGAACAATATCCATCACAACTTTAACAATAACTTTATCAGGATGGCAGTATTATTATTTTTTCTTTCCTTTTTTACTACCTTTGGTTTTTCTTCAAAATCTACAATATGTATATATTATTAGTTTACTATTGTTTGGTTTCAAAAACAATATACGATCTAACTAGGGCAGCAGCTGTGCCATGCTGGTATCTCTGTCCCCGACATCTAACACAGTGAGTGGCATAGAGTAGGTGCTCAGTAAAAGTGACCTGAATGTCCTTTAGTCGTAGATCCTGCCTCCTGGACAGTCACCCTATAAAGGGATTTCAGGACAATGTGAGTCCACAGAGCTCAAGGATATGAAATGACAGCAGGCAATTTTCACAGGAAAGAGGCTTCTACGTATAGGAAATCATTTCAAAGCTGCATTCTTAGGAATCGGTAACCACGTTTCTCTTTGAAACTAAGCATTTTGAGTGATTTATTACAAATTTACAGTGACAGTTGTGAACACCAGTTGGCTTTTCTTTTCTTTTTTTTTTTCGGCGTGAGGAAAGACTCTATGATTGCCTTGCTGCTCAAAATAAAATAAAAAGGGGAAATAAAAGCTAACCCTTGCCATGGCAGGTAGAATAATGACCCCCCAAAGACAGCCACATCTTAACCCCTGGAACCTGTGACCTTACTTTATATGCAAAAGGAATTAAGATTACAGATGGAATTAAGGTTTTAACTAGCCAACCTTAAAGTGGAGAGATGATCCTGGATTATCTGGGTGGGCCTAATTTAATCATAAAGGTCCTATTATAAGTGGAAGAGGGAGGCAGAAGCAAGTGAGACTGAGAGATGATAATTTGCCCAACCTTGCTGGCTGTGGAAATACAGAAATAAGACTGAGAACCAAGGATGCAGGCCAGCTCTAGAAGCTGGAAAAGACCAGGGAACAGATTCTCCCCTAGGGCCTCAGAAAGAAACTCAGTCACACCTTATGTTGATTTTGGCCTAGAGGGACTGGAAAATTAAAAATGTGCTCTTTAAGCCAGTAAATTAACACAACCACCAAAAAAAGCCAAAATTCTGGTAATAAATGGGCACTAAAAAAGGCTGAAAAAGTCTTGAATTGAATGAAAGCAACCAGTTAAAACTGCTTGGTGAAACTCTTTTTAAAGAATGATCACTTCTTTTAGGGGAAAATTCTCAATAAGAAATCCTACCCAACCTTCACTCAGTAAGTTCAGTCGCTCAGTTGTGTCTGACTCTTTGCAACCCCAAGGACCGCAGCACACCAGGCCTCCCTGTCCATCACCAACTCCCAGAGTTTACTCAAACGCATGTCCATTGAGTCGGTGATGCCATCCAACCACCTCATCCTCTGTTGTCCCCTTCTCCTCCCGCCTTCAGTCTTTCCCAGCATTGGGGTCTTTTCAAATGAATAAGTTCTTCTCATCAGGTGGCCAAAGTACTGAAGTTTCAGCTTCAGCATCAGTCCTTTCAGTGAATATTCAGGACTGGTTTTCTTTAGGATGGACTGGTTGGATCTCCTTGCAGTCCAAGGGACTCTCAAGAGTCTTCTCCAACACCACAGTTCAAAAGCATCAATTCTTTGGCATTCAGCTTTCTTTATAGTCCAACTCTCACATCTCACATTAAAGGATGCTTACTCCTTGGAAAAAAAGTTATGACCAACCTAGACAGCATATTAAAAAGCACAGACATTACTTTGCCAATAAAGGTCAGTCTAGTCAAGGCTATGGTTTTTCCAGTGGTCATGTATGGATGTAAGATTTGGACCCAAACTTCAAGGTCCAGGTCAAATGCCACCTCCCCCAGGAAGCCTCCCAGATGCCTTAGCCTTGGTCAGGGGCAGCCTCTCTTCTCCCACGGCCTTAACACTGCACCCAGATTCTAAACGCCTCAGAGGAATCCATGTCGTGTTCTCCCTGTGTGTCAGGGGCCCCAACTGGTGAGTGTTGATTGTTTAGGAACACTCAGTCATCTTCCCTCACTGAGGGACCTCCAGGCTGTATTTCCCCACTGCCTCTCTCAGGACACAGTGGGCAGAACTCCCTGCAGCACCAGTTCTAAAGATCACTGTTCCACATCTGAAACGCGGGCGCTTCCTCACAACCTCCATTTCTATCCTTACCGTATAGGAGGAAGGTATAAGCAGATATGGTAGGGGAGACATGCCCAGAGAAAGAGAGCTGGGCTTGACTGTCTTGACATAAGAAAAGCCATTTTGTGATCTAAGCCTGGCCACAATGCTTGGCCTTGAACATATCTCAGTTATCTACAATCCTAAGGGAAGTCAGGGAATGTAGGAACAAAGGAAAAACCCTCAAGAAACAATAGTTCAGATAAAACAGAGCCCTAGTTCTCTCTCAAGGGATATGTGTAAACAATCCGACAGGGAATTCTGCCAGGACTAAGGCTTGCACCCAGGTGGAAGATGGGATGATGCTGACCTTCCCTTATCTTCAAGATTTCACTCAACTAAAACTTAGATTCTGTCAACATTAGCCCCAATTCTATGCAGAATTTTCCTCTGCACAAGCCCCTTCATGAATATACTTGTGTCCTTTCTTACTAGCTGCAAATAATAAATCCTTCCTTCTCTGAATATTTGGCTTGGTTGTGTCTTTTGACTTGGCACCAATGAGAGGTGAACCCAGTTTTCCAGTAAGGGGCAAGGTAAATGAAGTAACCCAAGAAAGAGAGGCTGGGCCTGGGTGGACCTGGGTGGTTTTGAGTGGAATGGACTGGGAGGTCATGCAGCTCTGTGGTAGGGAGTGGGAGGATGGGAGGTGTGGAGGGGTGCTGAACCTGGGTGGCCCCAGGGCTAGGGACAGGAGGAGCCCCCTCCAGCCACTCCTCAATAGCAGTTTCCAGAATCATTCTCCAAAATGCAAAGCTGAGCCTGTCTCTCTCCTGCTTATCCCACAGACGAACCCTCCTGGTTGGAGTCAAGCTCTTTATCAGGGTGCCCCAGCCCTGCCAGCCTTTCCAGCCTTCTCTCCCCAGCATCCCTGTCTCCCACCTGGCAGGGTCCAGTCCCACTGCACTGCTGCCCTCCCGAGCAAGCCCTTCTCCCACATGCTCTGCTCCCTCCACACACGCTGCCTCCTCATCTAGAACATTCTTCCCTAGCCCTGGTCCCCTATGGCTCTCCAAGTCCTCCACATCTCCCCTGAAAGCCACATGGTCCACCCAGGAGGCTGGGACTTCTTCTCCCCTGTGCTTCCAGTTCCTCTGTGTCTCTTGATCCATCAGGCTCCACCTCACAGGTCCTGCTATTAACCATCCTTTACAGGCTGTAAACTCACTCCCGCAGCATCAGCTCTAGAACAGCGGCTCCACCTAAGAGATGCTGGAGTCCCTGACAACCCCCATGTTCTCCTCTCCTACCATATGTCACAGGGGGCTGGTGGGTCCCCAGAGCTAGCATGGTAGCGGACACAGAGTGGGGCTCAGTACCATCATCAATTATCTGTCTCATGAGGAGTGTCATAGGCAATGGGGTCCTTTGTGGCCTGAAGACCAACCCAGAGCTCTTCCTCCTGCCAAAAGCCAGAGTTGAATAAAGTCCCTCTTCCTCATGGAGACTTCCCTGGTGGTTCAGACGGTAAAGTGTTGCCTACAATGCGGAAGACCCGGGTTCAATCCCTGGGTTGGGAAGATCCCCTGGAGATGGAAATGGCAACCGACTCCAGTATTCTTGCCTGGAAAATCCCACAGACGGAGGAGCCTGGTAGGCTACAGTCCATGGGGCTGCAGAGCCGGACACGACTGAGCGACTTCACTTTCTTTCCTCAAAGACAGCCTGCAGAGGCCACAGAGCCAAGAGAGGCAGCTAAACTAAGTGCCTCAGAATCCACCAGCATCCTTCCCAAGGGTGGACAATACACAGCCTGCTGGGCAGAAAGACTCAGGTTCATAACCCAGCTCTGCTGCTGACAGACTCTGGCTCCCTTATCTGAAATGTAGAAGTGATGCTTCCCTCAGAAGAGTGTCACGAAGACCAAATCAGCTCACAATTCTAAAGTTGATAGCAAGCAGCACCCTGTGGGACTCTTGGGAACAGAGGCCTTTATGTCCATCATTTCTTACAGGCCAGACCCAGGCTCCATGACCTTGTCTTGGCTCCAGCTGTCAGAACAGCTGCTAATGAAGGGAGGAACGGCAACAAAACCACCTGAGGCAAGATTAAAGGGACCATAGAAGCTTATCAAAGTGAGGAGACCAGACCACGTAAGACCCTTTTGTTGTTCAGTCTCTCAGTAGCATCCGACTCCTAGTGACCCCATGGACTGCAGCACCCCAGGCTTCCCTGTCCCTCACCATCACTGTGTCCACTGAGTCGGTGATGCCATCCAACCATCTCATTCTCTGTCATCTCCTTCTTCTCCTGCCTTCAATCTTTCCCAACATTAGGGTCTTTTCCGATGAGCCAGCTCTCCGCATCAGGTGGCCAAAATATTGGGGCTTCAGCTTTAGCATCAGTCCTTCCAATGAATACTCAGGGTTGATTTCCTTTAGGATCAACTGGTTTGATCTTGTTGTCCAAGAGACTCTCAGGAGTCCTCTCCAACACCACAGTTTGAAAGCATCAATTCTTCCGTGCTCACCTTTCTTTATGGTCCTACTCTCACATCCGTACGTGACTACTAGAAATACCATAGCTTTGACTATATGGACCTTTGTACTGCACACACCCTAATCTTGCCAGCCACCTCACCCTTTTGAAACTTTGCAGAAGAAGAAATGAAGACTGTTACTGCATTGATCCTTATCACATACCCCTGCCTGACTATGTAACCTCTCTTGACTCATCAGGAAGGGGGACACAGTTCTTGAGGTGCTAGCCTTGGGATCCCCCTTTACCAGGCAAAGTAATAAAGCCACTCTTTCCTTCTCCTCAGTAACTCTGTCTCCATATTTTTGTTTGGCATGGTGCACAGAGAGCCAAGATTTTGGCAATAAAATGATGGCTGTTCGTACATGGAGAGCCTAGTTAATTGTACGAGCTAATTTCTAGATTTTTCTTTCAAAAAAGAGATTTGTCTAGTGTTAGATATTGTAACCAAAAAAGTGACCATCTCACTGTAAATGGAGTGTGGACACGGCCCTCTACAACATCACCTTTACTCTTATTGTCAAGTTTGGCAGCCTCTTGCTGTCCTTACGGGCCTCCATCTCCAGGCACAGGTGACCGCCCCTTTCTTCTCTAAGCGACCCTTCTATGGGCTCCCTGAACCTTCCCCACTTCTTGTCATTCTATCCCACAGCACTTAACTGGTTTCTCTTCCCCCACCATCCCTAAGGTCTGTAGTCCCCAAAATCTGCCTCCATTCCCTTCTCTCTTTGCTTTGAGCAGGAAATGATGCTCACAGCTTTGTGTTTTGTCCAGAGTCCTAGACCTCTACATCCAATTCCTTCCTGAGCAGCTCTTAAGAGATGATCCAGAGGAGGCCTGAGCCAAATTCCCTCCCGAGCTTCTCCTTACTTCCCAGATTCCCTGAATCTTCCCACCTGGGTATCCTTCTAGTCACTCCTACATAGACACACATAGACACACTTGAGTAACCAGGGGCTCTACTGGATTTTTCTATGCACCTCTGTAATCCCCAAACCCCATGCACATGACAGGTAATTCTTGCACAGATTTAAATTCCAGGGTCCCTGAAACAGGGACAATCTCTAACTGCCTTCCTATACCAGGGACCGTACGTAGGACACCCTCTGTGCCAGGCAGTGACCAGTCCCTCCCCTATGGACTCAGGAGTGGCCTGCAGCAACCCAGGCCAGCATGCCAGTCTTATCAATTTCAACCCCAGGTAGATAATCTATCTGGGATGGAAGGAAAATTCATGTTCCCTGGGCGGATCTAATCTGTTCCTGTCACTCACCCTTGCCTGAACTTCGTGACTCTCTGGAATAGGGCAGAAAGAAGGAAGGACCAACTAGGTGACTCCTTTTATGCAGGGGAAGAAAACCTCCACGTCTTCAGGAAAGCAAGGTCAAGCTGGGTCCAGATCCCTAGGCCCCCAACTCTCAGGCTGGAGCAGACAGGCAGCAGGTTGCTGGGGGGGAGGGCGGTGGTGGGCTCCATCTAATATCTGTTGCTGTCTCTTACTGTGCTCAAAGGTCATTTTGGAGGTGGCAGGATTTTCTGCTTGACTTGTTAAGATCCTGGGGGAGAGAGAGGAGGAGGAGCACAGGAAGGTAGGCGGGGCCTCCAAAGCTGTCTTTTGGACATTCCAGGCCTGCAGGAACTGTCCTGCCAGGGGAAGAATTAGGTGCTGCTAAGGCTCCTACCTCCCACCTGATCCCAGTTCTCAGAGCCTCAGGAGACACTACCCTTCAAGGGGTATTCTCCCCAGAGGGTCATCATGGCCAACAAGAAGGGGTGCTGGAAGTGGGCGATTGTCGGCGGGGTCAGTGCAGCTGTGGTGTTCGCCATCGCAATGGTCCTGGGCTTCTCGCTACAGAAGCACACCGTCCTGCCAGGTAGGAGCACCCATCATGCCATCTGCTTGGCTCCCTCCATCCCTCACTCTTTGCCCCCAGAAGGTTCTGTCCCCATCAACAGCCCTGATGACCTCCACTCTCCTCCCTGTTGTTGTTCAGTTGCTAAGTTGTGTCCACCTCTTTGTGACGCCATGGACTGCAGCACACCAGGCTTTCCTGTCCTTCGCCATCACCATGTCCATTGAGTCGGTGATGCCATCCAACCGTCTCATCCTCTGTTGCCCGCTTCTCTTCCTGCCCTCAACCTTTCCCAGCATCAGAATCTTTTGTAGTGAGTCGGCTCTTCTCATCAGGTGACCAATATATTGGAGTTTCAGCTTCAGCATCAGTCCTTCCAATGAGTATTCAAGGTTGGTTTCCTTCAGGATTGACTTATCCTCCATCCACAACTCTACTTGCCCCTCCCATCACCAACCCCACCAAGATTTGATCTCCAACAAACAGTCTCATTAACTTTTTTTCCCTTCCTCCTTTACCAGGCTTCAGCTATCCTTCCATGCTCCCAGATGAACTCTCCTTGGAGGTCACTCAGGCATC
This sequence comes from Muntiacus reevesi, assembly GCF_963930625.1. NCBI lineage: Eukaryota > Metazoa > Chordata > Mammalia > Artiodactyla > Cervidae > Muntiacus > Muntiacus reevesi. The sequence continues at coordinate 150,509,534 of NC_089249.1, forward strand.
ACACTCAGTAGACTGGGCTGAACTTACCCTCACCCCCCTGCACACTCTCCTGATGAAGGGTCCTCCATCTACATGAGGACCTGGAAGCAGCCTCCTCTCCTGCCTCATGCCTGTATCTTCAGTCCTGTGCCTCGAGGCTTCTTCCTTCCCATCCTCTATCTCCATTCCCTGCTCACCCTAACCTCTCAGCTCCCCCTCTCCTGCTGGACTCCTGCCTCAGCCTGCCACTTCCCACACAGTCTCTGCCACCAGCCTGCTCTTGCCCATCCATTCTTGCCCTGACACTAAGGAGCACTTTCTAAACACAAACCTGTTTGCTATCTCCAGCATATACCCCACATTTTTTTTTGCTGGAACCCAGGGAATACCAGACCACCTTACCTGCCTCCTGGGAAATCTGTATGCAGGTCAAGTAGCGACAGTTAGAACTGGACATGGAACAACAGACTGGTTCCAAATCAGGAAAGGAGTACGTCAAGGCTGTATATTGTTACCCTGCTTATCTAACTTATATGCAGAGTACATCTTGTGAAATGCTGGGCTGGATGAAGCACAACCTGGAATCAAGATTGCCAGGAGAAATATCAATAACCTCAGACACACAGACGACACCACCCTTATGGCAGAAAGCCAAGAACTAAGGAACCTCTTGATGAAAGTGAAAGAGGAGAGTGAAAAAGTTGGCTTAAAACTCAACATTCAGAAAACTAAGATCATGGCATCTGGCCCCATCACTTCATGGCAAACAGATGCGGAAAAAATGGAAACAGTGACAGACTTTATTTCTTTGGACTCCAAAATCACTGCAAATGGTGACTGTAGCCATAAAATTAAAAAACGCTTGCTCCTTGGAAGAAAAGCTATGACCAACCTAGACAGCATATTAAAAAGCAGAGACATTACTTTGCCAACAAAGGTCCGTCTAGTCAATGCTATGGCTTTTCCAGTAGTCATGTATGGATGTGAGAGTTGGACTATAAAGAAAGCTGAGTGCCGAAGAATTGATGCTTTTGAACTGTGGTGTTGGAGAAGATTCTTTGATCTCCTTGGACTTCAAGGAGATCAAACCAGTCAATCCTAAAGCTCCAATACTTTGACCACCTGATGTGAAGGACTGACTTATTTGAAAAGACCCTTATGCTGGGAAAGATTGAAGGCAGGAAGAGAAGGGGACGACAGAGGATGAGATGGTTGGATGGCATCACCGATTTGATGGACATGAGTTTGAGCAAGTTCCAGGAGTTGGTGATGGACAAGGAAGCCTGGCATGCTGCAGTCCATGGGGTCTCAAAGAGTCAGACATGACTGAGCGACTGACTGAACTGAGGGTCACTTACGACTGGATCATATGCCTCTTTCCCAATCTTGTCCTATCCCATTTCTCTGTATCTGTACCAAAGCAATGGCCATTCTTTTATGCAACCACAAATTTCCTATGACCATACCTTTGCTTATACTTTCTCTCTGTCTGGAATAACCTAGATCCCCTCTTTTATCAAATTTACACAGCCATCCTTCTAGGCCTCCCTTAAATGTTCCCTTATCAATGAACTTTCCAATGTCCCCAGGCTGGTCCAGAGCATCCTTGTGCTCAGGACCCCACATGTTTCTCTCTCACAGCACTGATGACTCTGGGGTCCACTGTCTATGCTAGATGGCAGGCTGAACATGGCCCTAGGGCCCAGAGAGGGTTACTAGGATGTACAGACAAGATTCTTGGGCTGGGGCAAGAATTGATGCTAACAGCCTCCTTGGCCTTGATTCCAGACTGTGAACAAGATGGGACCTGCCGCTCTGACGCAGACATGTTGGACTACCTGCTGAGCTTGGGTCAGATCAGCCAAAGGGACGGCCTGCTCGTCACCTGGTACCACCGTGCCAACAGCAAGGAGCAGATGCAGGCTGCCCTCAGCAGTAAGTCCAGTTGCCAGGATGGGGCAGGCTGGGGCAGAGGTGGAGAAGATGGAGGGAGAGTGGAGGCAGGGCTAAGACAGCATTTCCTGTGAGGTAGCATTAGGATTGGTGTGGCCGTGTTCTTGCCATCATCCACTTGAGAAAGTGAGGGCTCACTGGTTATGTGACTGGCTCAGGTTGTAGGGAGATGTTTGGGCCCAAGGTCACATCCTGCTCTCCCTCCCAGGCCTTGCCAGGAGACAACTTGCCTGCTAAGGAGGCCTTTGCTCTCAAATCTGAGGAGCCAGAAGATGTGTTTGAGTTCTAGCACTACCAAAACGAGTGTAAAAGTCTGAGCGAGTTGTCTTAATATAACTCCTGCACCGCCGATCCACAATGATGATGACGGCAACCAGTCAGCCATGCTCCCTGCGGGGACACACTCACTCAGTCACGCTGGGGCTCCTGGAACCACAAGCAGCCTGTTTTGTCGGTGCCATCCCACAGAAGGAAAATGGAGGCTCAGAAAAGCTAAGTTACTTACCTAACTTCACACTAAGGTCACACTGTTTGCAAGTGGCTAAGTCAACATTGTGGGTTTCCATGGTGGTTCGGTGGTAAAGAATCCGCCTGCCAACGCAAGAGATGCAGGTTGAAATCCCATAGACAGAAGAGCCTGGTGGGCTACAGCCCATGGAGTCCCAAGAGTCAGATAGGATTTAGTGACTAAACAATAACAGCAAGCCAGCATCGGAACCCCCAGGGGTTAGCCCCCATACTCTGAATCACTGCATTATGCCTGGCCCAGTTCAACAGAGGAGACCACTTTTTCAGCACTGGGGGAAAGCGTGTTAAATCATGTTCATGAATGTGCGTGTTAATTCTAAAGCAGTGACTATTTGAGATGAAAAGAAGGGTCCCCACTTTGAGCATGCTTCAGAAGAGAGTTTCAGATTCAGTGGCTCTGGGGTGGGGCCTGAGAGTTTGCATTGCTAGTAAGTTTCCAGGTGGCGCTGATGTTGCTGACCCCGAGATCACACCTTGAGAACCACTGCTCTACCCAAACCCCTCAGTTTTAGAAAAGTGAGATTCTGAGTGGGAGAGGGTCTTGTCCAAGGTCACACAGTCGGTCTGAAGCAGAATAAGACCCAGGCTCAAGGCCTCTGACTCTTACCTCCTTCAGAATCACCAGGGCCTGGGAGTAAGTGACTGGAAAAGGTTTGCTGAGTGAATGAATGAGTCCTTAGAAAGACTTCCTGGAGGAGGCAGGCTTGGTGGTCAGCAGAGGGGAGGGCATCGCAGGCTGGGTGGAGCCAGTTTGCTGCTGCTTCAGGAGTAGGAGGCTAATGGTCAGACTTGGGTGAGAAGGAGGAGAGAGAATTCCCTGGCAAGATGAGGACTCTTATCTGGGAGATAAGGCCTGAGGGAAGGCAAGAAGGCTCTGCCAGCCCCAGGCTCATCTCAGGTAAGTCCTGGGGCAGCAGATAGGGATCAAGCCCCACCAAGCTGTGACCTTGGCCAAGAAGAAAGCTAAGGGCCCCAACGAGGTGGTGCCCAACAGAGCGGCCAGCCAGTACCGCCACAGGGGTGGGAAGGACCTGAGGCCTTCCACAGGTCTATGGGAGGAGGGGGGCTCCACAGCTGGGGGAGGGATCCTAAGGGGAAGCAACGGTAGGCCAGAGTGAGGCTGGTGAAGTCACACCAGACATCTATGTGGATGGGAGGGGCCAGAGCAAAGGCCTGGGAGGCAGACAGAAGTGGGCTCCAATTCTACATTTTACCATTTACCAAAGGAGTGGTTTGGGACAAGTGACTTCACCTATCTGCAGCTCAAACCACTTCTGCCAAATGTGGACAGGTAGGATGAAGCCAGGGCACTTTTGGTCATGGAAGAGGTCATTATTAGTAATTATGCTGAAACAACAGGAATACACCAGATTATCCCAGCAAATAGGGACATGTGATCACCCTAGTTAAGTGAGTTGCTTGTCAAGTAAAAAAGATGCACAACTTGAGAGCTGCAAGTGTTCAAGTCCTATTTTGGTCAACACAAGTGTTAACGAAAAAGATGCACAATTTAAGAGTTATGAGTTAAGTTTTATCTGGAGCAAAATGAGAACTGCAGCCTGGGAGGCATCACCGCACATAGCTCTGAAAGACTGCTCCAAAGAGGTAGTGGGGGAAGGTCGACATAAAAGATTTTGGTGGAGGGGGAATTCAGTGCAACCAAATGCTTACTTTACAAGAGGTTTTCTCCTAGTCACGAGGATCTGATGTCATCGTGAAGGGATTTAGTGCTTCTATTGATATGAGGAGATGAAAGGATGGGGATCACAAAATCAGTTCCTAAAAATACCCACCTATCCAAAGACCTGTCAAACCAGGTTCCCTGGAGCACAGGGTAGCTCACTCCACCCTGAACTCCCTCAGCGGGTGTTGAAGGGCCACCAGCTGCAGCAGCACCGGGTTCAATCTCCGCAGAAGCAGAGGGCAAATGTCCTCGTCCAGTCAACGCCAGTGCTCTTGGCAAGTGCCAGTTTAGAGTTGACAACGCCCCCTTGTGGCCATAAACCAGCCATACTTGGTGACAGTTTCCTCGCTAAGTCGGGTCCAACTCTTGCGACCCCATGGACGGTAGCCTGCTAGGCTCCTCTCCTCTGTCCATGGGATTCTTTAGGCAGGAATATTGGAGAGTGGGTTGCTATGTCCTTCTCCAGGGGATCTTCCAGACCCAGGGTTGGAACCCAGGTCTCCTGCATTGCAGGCAGATTCTTTACTGACTGAGCTATGAGGAAACTTGGGAAGGCATTTCATGATCATTTTGTCCCGTATCTAGGATGGCTCATTCCCAATTCTGAAGGTTTTTGTTGATAGGCCACACAATGCACTATTACTGGACTAGGTGTTAATAGTCAAAGATCTCTGGACACCTGTCTTCTACTTATGGTCCAAAAATGTAAGATTCCCTCTCGTATCTTCCCATATCTAGAGTTACACTATTATAATCATTGATCACATATCAAGCTACACATTTGATCAACTGCTTCAAGTTTAGTCAACATTATTTTCATTGGAGGTTCAGTCATACACTTGGTAATACAAGAAAAAATAATCCTGTAAAATAGGCAAAATACAAATAATACAACTAACAACAGTAGCAGAATTACAAATAAATATTTCAGCCATGAGCCTCCTGCACCAAACCAGTTTCTTTTCTTTTTTTTTCCAAACCAGTTTTTTAAAAGATCATCAAGAATAGGGAATGGATCACTTATGGCAGAAAACTGATTTTTCATGTGGTTCATCAAATGTGTTACATTAAAGGATTCATCAGGTATGAAAACACAGCATTCAGTTTGAATTATGGCACAGGTACCTCGCTGAGATGCTGCAATGATGTCAACAGCCGTGGGTTTTGTAGTACCACCTTTCTCATCATTGAGACCTCAGAGTTCAATAGGCTAATAGCCTGGTTACTATCATTTTAAGTTTGTTGAGTGAAAGTTTTTAAGGCTTCAATATGATCAATTACACCCTCCAATCCCACTGAAGTCACGAAAAATAGCTTCTAAATGATCATACCAGTAGAATACAGATGTCTTGATTCATCGAGCTTGCATCAGTGTTAGATTGGCTTGAGTTACCTCTAACTTGCTATGTATATGAACTTGAGTTCATGGTAATCCCAGGCTACACCTTCCTATCCATTCCAAATGCCAAGGCCATTAATTAGAACCACAAACCCACCAAGTTCCATATCAGTCACTCTAAGGGTAATAGTAGGCATAATTCATAAGACACCCAGCCTAGTTTCATAATATTACTAGGTTGATTATTCTTAGAGGAGCTTTTAAACTTAAGTGACCATAGCTTGGTGTTAACCATATAGATCCATTGCATAATTGTGCGAGTTTTCCTTTTACTAGACAAGAGGTTACAATTTTTGATTGAGACTTAGCTTGCCATTCTAATTGGAGTCTGAGTGACCCTAAGAGAAAACTTAAATCTATGGCCAGGGTCAGAGCAGGTATTATTAATTGGCCAAGTGAGAGGATCCCATCTAGCAATGCCATGAATAGACAGAACAGGACTAAATTATTTTCTAAAATATATTTGCTAGGGGGTATCCAATCAGAGCCCTGGAGGGGAACAATCCACCAAGGTAATCCAGAAGTTTTAGACACAGGTAATTGGCTACAAACCCAACAGTTGGATTTAGTTTTAAACTAGCATAGAATCATGTCCATGATAGAAAACATTTGATTTATAGGCAAAGGTCCAAGAAGTCAAGAAAATATTATAACTGATCATATGATTCAGGTCCAGCATCTTGGGCAAGCTGTCTACTTCTGGTGTCACTTTCTTTTCATCCTAGCATACTGCAGCTTCCTCTGATAAAAAAAAAAAAAAAAAAAAAAAAGTCCTTCCATCCAGGTAGGAGACGGTTCCTTAAATTATGTCTTTTTCTGGTCTTGGTTGCAAGTCATGAGGCATCTGATTTTCATTCAAAGATTACTGAGATAAGCTTCAGAAAAGAATTTAGAGTGTCCTTTAAAAATTCAGTTAAGTTTTACACTGTGGTGGTGGTTTAGTTACTAAGTCGTGTCCGACTCTTGCGACCTGTGGACTGTAGCCCACCAGGCTCCTCTGCCCATGGGATTCTCCAGGCAAGAATACTGGAGTGAGTTGCCATTCTCTTCTCCAGGGGATCTTCCCGACCCAGGAAACAAGCCCAGGTCTCCTGCATTGCAGACAGATTCTTTACCAACTGAGTTATGAGGGAAGCCCAAAATTTTACATTAATACAGCATAACAGCAAAGAACTACCAGGAAATGAGTCTTAGTAGATACAGACCTCCATTAACAAATTGGGATTTAACAATCATTGAAACATCTTTTTCTCCCTAAATTTACCCTTGTTTTTACCAAATATAACCGAATTAAGATTAGTTTATTTGTGAAATAGGTGTGGTATCAATAAATTTGGTCTGATGATTTATGTAACCATAATTGACCATAGGCTTTTTTGCTTTGCCAAAGCTTTTGTAGCATCTCAGACTGAACTTTTAAAATAAAACCTTTCGGAGCTAGGAAAGTCACACCAAAAGCTGATCACAGATTTCACCTTTAACCTAACAGATCTAGGTGTATTCGTCCCTTCTCAAGGTCTTCAAAATTCCTTGAGATTTTTGTAGCTGTTAGTGATATAGCTTTCCTAACTTTAGTTACTAGAAGCAGAGTTTCCAATTTCTGGAGGGGTCAGAGAGAGAGAAAAGATAAATGTTTCAATTTGTTTCTAAAGTATAATTTTACCAAATTACTGTCATAATTAATTTGAAGGGAAGGTTTTTCTTACACCTGGAAAACACAGGTTCAAACCAGTAACTTTTCATATGGAAACCATAAAAGTTATTAGCATGTTCGCCAGTTCATTCAGTCCTTTTGTTAACCTTTGTGAAGTCACCAGGTTAGAATCCTTTAATTACTTACCCAGTTTAGAAACTTGTATTTATCCAAAAGTTCTTTTTATAAATCTTCCTGAAGAGGAAGCATTTTTGCAAAACTTGGTTGAGTGCTGTGACACTTTAAGATAGTAGCTAAAATTATGACTGATAACATTTACCAAGATATATCAGAACTTTAGGAACTCCATATAGTTTCTAATATATCTAAATTAGTAACATTTACCATACAATGTAACCTGAGACTTATTACTCACTTAATACTTCCCATGTGATTCTGCACTCAATATGAATCTAGTGTAACATTTCTCTTTGGGATGTTTCAGGGGCCCTCTGAAGCATCCCAAAGTTAGCTAGACACCAAAAGTGCGTCATTAGAATTATTTAGGAAGTTTTGTCAACAAATATCAAAAAGGCTTAGAACATTCAGTCAGGTAGGATTATAGGTCACTGTGAAAAAATAACTATTCTATAATGAAGGATTTAAGAGATAAAGAAACTTAAATTTATTACCAAGGCAGTTCAACATCTGAAGATAGAGAAAAGTCAAATTCAAGCTTTTGTACCAGCTTACTTTTAACTGCATTTAAAAGTAAACTTAATTAAATGTATTTTAAACTTAGTCCTAACCACGCACAAAATTCTTTTCTCAGGGTCTGCTTTCCACAAATCTTCTTATCACTTTCTGTACCCAATACTTTGTTCTCCCATTCTGAAACAGCCACCTGTAAGTCAGACCTACTTGCTTTCCCCTTCATAAAATGCAATTCCGTTCCTCATACCTTCTTTGCTGAAAATACACATCCTACTTTCCTTAAGCAACCAAGAACTGACCTTTATATTATCATTCTGTAGATCAGTGAGCATAAATACCAGTGATAATTTCCCAAAACCTTTTCTTTCTTAGAGAGAACATTTTAGGAAAGCGCCAAACATTATTCATTAATAGTCCCAAATCTCTTGAGTTTTTCTGTAGGAGGAAATTAGTGTTCAGTGATAAATGCTTCAAAATTTTATTTTATTTGGAAATGACCTAGCTATTCAACAGACTCCCATCACTTAGTTTAGTATAGCCCTTAGAATTTCAAGCTACCCCAATCTAGAGGGTATTTTAGACAGACATTCCTAAAGCATAATTATTCTTAATAGAGTTTATCTAAAAGTTCACCTCATTTACACTTTTTAGAAGTTTTTTCACTTGAGGAATTTTGCTTGCTGACAAAATTGTAACAGATATAATAATATTTAACTTAGATTAAACCTAGACACAATGAAAATACTCTGCTTAATGTTAGTGACTCTTAGAATTAGGTAGATTAACAAACAAACATTAATGCCAGGTATTTAATACTTGATATGCCAGCAAATTTGGAAAACTCAGCAGTGGCCACAGGACTAGAAAAGTTCAGTTTTCATTTCAATCCCAAAGAAAGACAATGCCAAAGAATGTTCAAACCACCACACAATTGCACTCATCTCACACGCTAGCAAAGTAATGCTCAGAAGTCTCCAAGCCAGGCTTCAACAATACATGAATCATGAACTTCCAGATGTTCAAGTTGGATTTAGAAAAGGCAGAGGAACCAGAGATCAAATTGCCAACATCTATTGGATCACCAAAAGAGCAAGAGAGTTCCAGAAAAACATCTACTTCTGCTTTGTTGACTACACCAAAGCCTTTGACTGTGTGGATCACAACAAACTGGAAAATTCTTAAAGAGATGGGAATACCAGACCACCTGACCTGCCTCCTGAGAAATCTGTATGCAGGTCAAGAAGCAACAGTTAGAACTGGATATGGAACAACAAACTGGTTCCAAATCGGATAAGGAATATGTCAAGGCTGTATATTGTTACCCTGCTAATTTAACTTATTTGCAGAGTACATCTTGTGAAATGCCAGGCTGAATGAAGCACAAGTTAGAATCAAGACTGCTGGGAGGAATATCAATAACCTCAGATATGCAGATGACACCACCCTTGTGGCAGAAAGTGAAAAACTAAAGAGCCTCTTGATGAAAGTGAAAGAGGAGAGTGAAAAAGTTGGCTTAAAACTCAACGTTCAGAAAACTAAGATCATGGCATCCGGTCCCATCACTTCATGGCAAATAAATGGGGAAACAGTGGAAACAGTGGCTGACTTTATTTTTTGGGCTTCAAAATCATTGCAGATGGTGACTGCAGCCATGAAATTAAAAGACGCTTGCTCCTTGGAAGAAAAGCTATGACTAACTAGACAGCATATTAAAAAGCAGAGACATTACTTTGTCAACAAAGGTCTATCTAGTCAAAGCTATGGTTTTTCCAGTAGTCATGTATGAATGTGAGAGTTGGACTATAAAGAAAGCTGAGTGCCAGAAAATTGATGCTTTTGAACTGTGGTGTTGGAGAAGACTCGTGAGAGTTCCTTGGACTACAAGAAGATCCAACTAGTCAATCCTAAAGGAAATCAGTCCTGAATATTCACTGGAAGGACTGATGCTGAAGCTGAAACTCCAATACTTCAGCCACCTGATGCAAAGAACTGACTCATTGGAAAGACCCTGATACTGGGAAAGATTGAAGGCAGGAGGAGAAGGGGACAACAGAGGATGAGATGGTTGGATGGCATCACCGACTTGATGGACATGAGTTTGAGTGAGCTCTGGGAGTTGGTGATGGACAGGGAGGCCTGGTGTGCTGCAGCCCTTGGGGTTGAAAAGACTGAGCAACTGAATTGAACTGTACTGATTTAATACTGAATATTTCCCAGTTCACATGAACTTGAAATTCTTTTAGGTTGATTTATCTTTTATTTAGAATTGCTTGATCTGTAAGCACTTCTGTTTTTTAAGTTATGACAAACCTAGACAGTGTATTGAAAAGCAGAGACATTACTCTGCTGTTAAAGGTTCTTATAGTCAGGGCTGTGGTCTTCCCAGTGGTCACATAGGCTTGTGAGAGCTGGACCATAAAGAAGGCAGAGTGCCAAGGAATTGATGCCTTCAGACTGTGGTGCTGGAAAAGACTCCTGAGAGTCCCTTGGACAGCAAGGAGATCAAACCAGTCAATCGTAAGGGAAATCAACCCTGAATACTCACTGAACCATGGGGTCGCAAAGACTTGGACATGACTAAGGGACTGAACAACAAAAATGGTTTTTCTAGTAGTCATGTATGGATATGAGAGTTGGATCATAAAATAGGTCAAAAGCCAAAGAATTGATGCTTTTGAACTATGGTGTTGGAGAAGACTCTTGAGAGTCCCTTGGACTGCAAGGAGATCAAGCCAGTCAATCCTAAAGGAAATCAATCCTGAATATTCATTGGAAGGACTGATGCTAAAGCTGAAGCTCCAAAACTTTGGCCACCTGATGTGAAGAGCCAACTTATTAGAAAAGACCGTGATCCTAGGAAAGATTGGAGGCAGGAAGAGAAGGGGACGACAGAAGACAAGATGGTTGGATGGCATCACTGACTCAATGGACATGAGTTTGAGCAAGCTTTGGGAGATGGTGAAGGACAGGGAAGCCTGGCAGTCCTTGGGGTTGCAAAGAGTCAGACACTAATGAGCAACTGAACAATAACAGATAAGTTATCTAGAGAACTCTGGTCTCAGGGCATAGGAGGAGTTATTTCCTCAGGGCAAGAATTCTTAAAGAGATTTTTTTTCTTACGCTTTCTCTGGAGTCTAAAGAATATTGTGACCACACTGTCAAAAATCGTCTTTATTTTTCTGTGATCATAGTTTTATAGCCAGAATTTAGAACTGATATTGCTCAAATTGGCCCTGATAACAAGGGCAGATTGGTCCCAACAGGGATTGTTCTTCTGGGGAAGTGGCAGGGGGGCGGTGGGGGGGTGGGGGGGTGGGGGGGCGGTGTCTTAGTTTGCTTAGCCCCAGGCTGTTGATTATAGGAGAAAAGTCCTGGATATAAAGGAACTTCAGTCCACTTCTCTATCCTGTGTCAATAAAGATCTGTTATTTTTAGGTCATTTTTCTTGTCATTGGATCATAGCTATAGGTTGACCAGTCATTTGAAATTTTTTCCCAAGGGGTTCCCAGGTGGGGTGTAGAACCTTAGAGGAAGCGCTTCCCATATAAGCTCAAGCAGTTTGTACCAGATGTCTGCATGCTCAAACCAAACCAGAACCTCACCAGCCGGGAGTCACACTCCAAATAAAATAATAAGGCAAAAGGATGCCCAGAAATCAAAAGCCAAGTGGTAAGAGTGCCCCCAAAAGATGGCAAACTGACTGCCCAAAAATCAAAAGTCAAATGGCATAAACGCCAAATGTGACTTCCCAGTCCCACTAGACCTGTGACCTGGCAGAGTAAGTGCTAGCAGCCTTTTTTAGTTCTGATATAGTTTCAAGCAATTTCTTGTTGATTTCCTGCGAAGAAATTACTCTATAGTTTCCTTTCTTAGACACTTCTAGATACCAAGCAAAGTAGTATGGCTGGCCTTTTCTAATCGTGAGCACAAAGTTACCAATTTTGGAATATCGAAAGAGCCCCAGTTTGGCCATTTTAGGTTGAGAATTCTTTTAGTATAATTTCCCCAATTAACTAGGTCCTTGCAAATACCAGCTCCATACATATTGTACGTGAATCTGGCTGGAATGTTAGTCAGAGGTTGGCTTTCTGACACCCCTTTGTGTTTGAGATTCTGTTTCCCACTTTAAGCTGAATTTTTCAGGGATAAAAATCACTAGTGAAATTGTGTGGTGGGCCTGTGTGCTGTTTGTGAGTGGAACTCCTCCAGGAGTCACCTCAGAGTCATTTTAGCTCCTCTTATGTGCCTTAGATTTTCCCTCCAGCACTCTAAGATCGCTGCTCAGGTTGCTGAATGGCCAGTTCTTATGTGCGACCCCCAGATGAGCAAGCATTTTAATTTATAAGTGAGTTTCCCTATGGGACCACTGTGCCGTACGAGGACTAGGCCTTCACCACTCCCATAAATTTCTCAGTCACCTGAGAAAACCATAACTGGCCAGTAGAAGCCTTGTCCCTTTTCTTCAGAGCGAAGCTCTCATATATTCTCACTTTTAGCCCGACAAATTCTATAAAGGCAGTCTAATTGAGGTAAAGTGTCAGATCAGTCTCTTACCTAACCACTCAGCCAAGACCACTCAGTTCCCTACAACGGAACGACCTGGCATCTTTCAGCTAAGCCCTGGGTATTCCTCAATTTTTTTTCAATCAAGGCCCTCTCTCTCCCCCAGGACCTTTTCACTGGATGAGTATTCTCTGGCATCTTTCAGCCAGTCTTTCCACTGTGTGGAAATTTCTTGATATTTTTCAGCCGAACCCCAGTCAGTGTCTAGATCATGAGTGGGTATACCCCGAATATTTCACTGGGACCCCCTCCAGTATCTTTCCAACTGGAAGTGGGCAGGTAACATGCTCCACAACCAAATAAAACTCAGAATCTCAACCAATACAGGAGATTTGAAAACCAGGAGAGGCTTACCCAAATTTGTCTGCACTCCCCGAGGAGGCAGATGGGCTCAAGGGGCCGCTGCTGGTACGAAGGCTCTGGTTCCACGTGGAGTTCAGGCGAGGAGGGACGTCCACTCTGGGTCCTTCATCAGTCATCATAACTGTCAGCTAAAAGAGATGCACAGCTTGAGAGTTGTGAGTTAAGCTTTATTTGGGGCAAAATGACAACTGCAGCCCAGAACGCATCACCTCAGATAGCTCTGAGAGATTGCTCCAAAGGGTAGTGGGGGAAGGTCAACATATAAGATTTTGCTGAAGGTGGAGTTCAATGCTATCAAGGGCTTACTTTGCGAGAGCTTTTCTCCTAGTCACAAGGATCTCTTGTCATTGTGAAGGGATTTAGTGCTTTTCTAGATTTGTGAAAGTGTTAGTCACTCAGTAGTGTCTGACTCTTTGCAGCCCCTCGGACTGTAGCCCGCCAGGCTCCTCTGTCCACGGGATTCTCCAGGCAAGAGCACTGGAGTGGGTTGCCACTCCCTTCTCTAAGGGATTTACCCAACCCAGGGATCAAACCCCAGTCTCTTGCATTGCAGGAGGATTCTTTATCATCTGAGCCACCAGGGAAGCATGTCAAATTCCCCTATATGCAAGGATTGGGAACATAAAACCTGTTCCTGAAAATATTTCCCTGATAGCTCAGCTGGTAAAGAATCTACCTGGAATGCGGGAGACCTGGGTTCAATTCATGGGTTGGAAAGCTCCCCTGGAGAAGGGAAAGATTACCCTCTCCAGTATCGGCCTGGAGAATTCCGTGGACTGTATAGTCCATGGGGTCGCAAAGAGTCGGACACGACTAGGCGACTTTCACTTCACTTCAAAGACTTGTCCCGCCAGCGTCCCTGCAGCAGACTGCCTCGCTCCACATGAACTCCTTCAGGGGGTGCTGAAGGTCAACAGCTGAGCAGCACACTAGCAGTCTTGGGTTCAGGGTCTGCACACTCAGCCATGGCACCCCTCTGCCGGATGTGATGTGTAGAGCTCCTGATGTGTGAGGGAAGGGAGGGAAGGCCTGGGAACGTGCTGTGAGCTCCCTGTGGAGAGCAGCACTCTTCACCCGACTGCACCTCTGAGGACCAGGGCTCCTATTGTGGAAGCAGGCACCTGCTCCTTTCCTCATCTCCTCTTTCCTCATATCCCACCCCCCACCAATCCACCCCAAGTTGACTCCCAGATTCAGGATCTGGAAAGCCCCGAACAGGTGTGAGTGGTCTTGCCAAAGGAAGCTGGATCCAGGAGCTGATCACCAGGAGGCAGATTAGGTCCATCCATCTTTAGTCCCCCTCACTGAGCATTTGCTGGGCCCGTGCTCTGCACCCAGCTTGAGAGGCGGTGTAGAAATGAGTGAGATGTGGTCCTGAGTTCAGGGGCTGCCAGCATCTCAAGGGAGGCAGCTGGTGCAGGCCAAGCAAGGCAGCAGCTTCAGACAGTCATCAGGACTGAGACCTGGGTTCCAGCCCTGGCTCCCTCCCAGTGTACCACCGCCTTCCCCAGGCCGGACCTGGACCCTGTTAGGTGAGGGAAGAGACCCCTCAGCACCTATTCTCCTTAGCTACCCTCTTATCTGCCCAGCTACCTGCCTCGGGCCTGACTTCTCTGGGCCTTGCAGGGCCTCAAACCCTTCTGGATCCCTCGAGGCATTTCTGGGTAACCAAGTTAAGACAAGAAAACCATAGAAATAAAGGCTATCTTCATATAGCACCTCACAGTTTACAACCTGTTTTTGTTTTTTTTTGTTTGTTTTCAGTTCAGTTCATTTCAGTTGCTCAGTCGTGTCTGACTCTTTGTGACCCCATAGACTGCAGCATGACAGGCCTCCCTGTCCATCACCAACTCCAGGAGTTTATCCAAACTCAGGTCCATCGAGTCGGTGATGCCATCCAACCATTTCATCCTCTGTCGTCCCCTTCTCCCCCTGCCTTCAATCTTTCCCAGCATCAGGGTCTTTTCAAATGAGTCAGGTCACATCAGGTGGCCAAATTATTAGAGTTTCAGCTTCAACATCAGTCCTTTCAATGAACATTCCAATGAACATTCAGTGAAAAACAACATTTTTTTTAATTTTTATTTTTTAATACAACAAATTTATGTCCATGTGCTGTTAAAGCCCAGAGAGATTCATCGCTATCTTGCCAGTGAGGATGCCAGGGAGTCCGGAGCGCTGGGTCAGAGATATGCGGATGAAATGAGACAGTGTAAAGTGCCTGAATCAGTGCTGGGGACAACCTGGCACTCAGCTTCCTCTCCCTTCTAGAAATCCAGACACCTAGGCTTTAGAGAAATTTGCAAAAATTCTCTGCAACTTTATGCAAGCTCTTTTACTTTTCTGGACCTGGGCTGGTTGAACTTAACTTTTTTCTCTTTTGGCTGCACTGTGAGGCCTGTGGGATCTTAGTTCCTCAACCAGGAATCAAACCTATGCCATCTGCATTGGGAAGACAGAGTCTTAGCCACTGGACTGCCAGGGAAGTCCCTGATCTCAGCTTCTTCTATCATTCATTTATTCAGCCTTTTCAGTTCAGTTCAGTTCAGTCGCTCAATCATGTCCGACTCTTTACAACCCCATGAACCGCAGCACCCCAGGCCTCCCTGTCCATCACCAACTCCAGGAGTTCATCCAAACTCAGGTCCATCGAGTCGGTGATGCCATCCAACCATCTCATCCTCTGTCGTTCCCTTCTCCTTCTGCCCTCAATCTTTCCCAGCATCGGGGTCTTTTTAAATGAGCCAGTTCTTCACATCAAGTGGCCAAAGTATTGGAGCTTCAACTTTAACAACAGTCCTTCCAATGAACACCCAGGACTGATCTCCTTTAGGATGGACTGGTTGGATCTCCTTGAAGTCCAAAGTACTCTCAAGAGTCTTCTCAAACACCACAGTTCAAAAGCATCAATTCTTTTGCACTCAGCTTTCTTTATAATCCAACTCTCACATCCATACATGACTATTGGGAAAACCATAGCCTTGACTAGGCGGAACTTTGTTGACAAAGTAACGTCTCTGCTTTTTAAAATGCTTTGTAAAAAAAAATAATAAATAAAATAAAATAAAATGCTATGTAGGTTGGTCATAACTTTCCTTCCAAGGAGTAAGTGTCTTTTAATTTCATGGCTGCAATCACCATCTGCAGTGATTTTGGAGCCCCCCCAAAATAAAGTCAGCCACTGTTTCCACCGTTTCCCAATTTATTTGCCGTGAAGTGATGGGACCAGATGCCATGATCTTAGTTTTCTGAAAATTGAGTTTTAAGTCAACTTTTTCACTCTCCTCTTTCACTTTCATCAAGAGGCTCTTTAGTTCCTCTTTATTTTCTACCATAAGGGTAGTGTCATCTGCATATCTGAGGTTATTGATATTTCTCCCAACAATCTTGATTCCAGCTTGTGCTTCCTCCAGCCCAGGGTGTCTCATGATGTACTTTTCATATAATTTAAATAAGCAGGGTGACAGTATACAACCTTGACATACTCCTTTTCCTATTTGGAACCAGTCTGTTGTTCCATGTCCAGTTCTAACTGTTGCTTCCTGACCTGCAGAATGTGGTCCACTGGAGAAGGGAATGCCAAACCACTTCAGTATTCTTGCCATGAGAACCCCATGAACAGTATGAAAAGGCAAAAAGAGAGGACACTGAAAGATGAACTCCCCAGGTCAATAGGTGCCCAATATGCTACTGGAGATCAGTGGACAAATAACTTCAGAAAGAAGGAAGGGACGGAGCCAAAGCAAAAACAACGCCCAGCTGTGGATGTGACTGGTGATAGAAGCAAGGTCCAATGCTGTAAAGAACAATATTGCATAGGAACCTGGAATGTTCGGTCCATGAATCAAGGCAAATTGGAAGTGGTCAAACAGGAGACGGCAAGAGTGAACGTTGACATTCTAGAACTCAGCGAACTAAAATGGACTGGAATGGGTGAATTTAACTCAGATGACCATTATATCTACTACTGTGGGCAGGAATCCCTTAGAAGAAATGGAGTAACCATCATAGTCAACAAGAGTCCAAAATGAAGTACTTGGATGCAATCTCAAAAACGACAGAATGATCTCTGTTCATTTCCAAAGCAAACCATTCAATATCACGGTAATCCAAGTCTACACCCCAATCAGTAACACTGAAGAAGCTGAAGTTGAACGGTTCTATGAAGACCTACAAGACCTTTTAGAACTAACACCCAAAAAAGATGCCCTTTTCATTATAGGGGACTGGAATGCAAAAGAAAAAAGTCAAGAAACACCTGGAGTAACAGGCAAATTTGGCCTTGGAGTACAGAATTAAGCAGGGCAAAGGCTAATAGAGTTTTGCCAAGAGAACGCACTGCTCATAGCAAACATCCTCTTCCAATAACCCAAGAAAAGATTCTACACATGGACATCACCAGATGGCCGACACCAAAATCAGATTGATTATATTCTTTGTATCCAAAGATGGAGAAGCTCTATACAGTCAGCAAAAACAAGACCAGGAGTGGACTGTGGCTCAGATTATGAATTCCTTATAGCCAAAATCAGACTTAAATTGAAGAAAGTTGGGAAAACCACTAAACTATTCAGGTATGACCTAAATCAAATCCCTTACGATTACACAGTGGAAGTGAGAAATAGATTTAAGGGACTAGATCTGATAGAGTACCTGATGAACTATGGACAGAGGTTCATGACATTGTACAGGAGACAGGGATCAAGACCATCCCCAAGGGAAAAAAAAGAAATTCAGTCTTTTACCATCCAACAAACATTTCTGAAGCTCCTTTCTTAGGCCTGGTACCATCTTAGCACTGGAAATCCAAATGATGGGCCGCACAGAGCTGCAGCCTGCTCCTAGCCCTCAGGCTCAGGAAGGAAGGTGCTAAATGAGTAGTTACATGGGGCCTGAGTGCTCAAAGGATAAGCTGTCAGCCTGACTTTGACTGAGTGTGTGATTTAGGGATGGCCTCCTTGATATTTTAAGCCAACACCCACAAATGAGCTGGAGGTGGCCTAGTAAAACTGTGGAGGGAAGAGTGTTGCTGTGGCAACAGCCAGGTGTAGGAGCCCAGAGATGGGAGACAAGATATTTGAGCTTCGAGGCTCAAAGTGTGGTCTGTGGACCAGCAGTCTGGGCATCACTGGGGAGCTTGGTAGATGTCTTGGGCCCTACCCCAGATCTGCTGAGTAGAACTTGCATTAGGACAGTCCCTGGCTGGTTTGTGTGCACACTGATGTTGGAGAAAGAGGAGTGGATGGAAGTGAGATATTGAGGGAGAGAGGGACTCCAGGTGAGATGGCAAAGTTTCCCAGGCCTGGTCCTACAGGACCTCACAGACTATGGGCAGGCATTCGGATTGGATTCTCAGGGCTAAGGGCAGGGCTGTTTTGATTTTTTAACAGAAGTGACAGGATCAGGTATGTAGAACACTTACTCTATCGGCTATACGCTGAATGGACAAGGAGGGGAGCAGGGCTGCAAGTATAAAACAGAAGAGACCCCTCTGATGCCAACTGTCTTCGATGGAGCAGGCGCTCTTAGCAACCCCACCCACCCTCCACTTCACTCCTTGATCAGAGAGCCTGGCCTGCTCTTTCCAGTCTGCGTCTCATTCAAAGTCCTTGACTCCCTTCTGGACCGAACTCTCCCAGTGGGCATCACACAGCCAATGGGGGTGTTCAACTGTGTACATTTAAAAGACAAAAATAGCAATTCTCAGTACTGTATGGGTGCCTGGAGATGGACCAGCTTATGTATTTCTGGCAGGAGTATGAGTTAGATGAATTTTTCTAACAGTACTTTGATAATGTGGGCGCTAAAAATGACCCTGCAGACTTCCCTGGTGATACGGTGATTAAGAATCTACCTGCCAGTGCAGGGGACACGGGTTCCATCCCCAGCTCAGGACTAAGCTGATGAGCCACACTGAGCCTGCGTGCTGGGACAACTGAAGCCCGTGCATCTAGGGCCTGTGCTCCACAACAAGGGAGGCACTGCAGTGAGGAGCCCACACACAGCAATGGAGAGGAGCCCCTGCTTGCCACAACTAGAGAAAGCCCGCTCCCAGCAATGAAGAGCCAGCACAACCAAAAATAATGAATTAATTTTTTTAAAAAAAAGACCCAGCATAGCCCTGACTCAGATTCCTCAAGTCATGGTAAAAAAAAAAAAATAACCAGAAAGTCAGAATAAAATATACATCATTATCTGTTAGTATTAAAAACTCAGAGACTACTGAGTCTTCCTAAAAATTGAGCATCTCAGGAATGGCAGAGGAGTGGCTAACTGAAACGGGATGACTGCCCTCAATCAGGGCTTTTGCAGCTTTTTTCTTTTTTCATGAAACAGAAAAGACTGGGAAAATGTGTCCAAATCGAAAGAAAAAGATTAAAACTATAAGTGCTGAGTGGTCTCAACTGTGGAAAAACTATGCATAGGTAAAAAAATAGAAGAAAATGCATCAAAAAGTGAGCTATGATGGAAATGTAGGTGAAGATTTCCCTTTCTGCTTTTCTGTATTTTCCAAATACTCTATAATAAGTGTGTAATAACTTGATGATGAGAAAAATTGCTTTAAAAAGTTTGTCTGTCCAATGCAACAGGTAACGTCATGGTCCTGGAGGCAGACATCACAATAGAAGGGCTTGGCACAGTCAACGAGACCGGAGTCCCCATCATGGCGCACCCCCCAGCCATCTACAGCGACAACACCCTGGAGCAGTGGCTGGAGGCTGTGCTGGCCTCTTCCCAGAAGGGTAAGGACTTCTCTAAGCCCCTGCCCACCCCTCTGATTCTCAAGCCACATGTGCAGGGGTCCCTCTACTAGGAGACAAGTCCAATCCCTATCAGGAGTTGCTCTTGCCTCAGCTTTCCACTCTAGAGACCTGGGCTCAGGGAAGATGGGTGACACAAGGGATGTAAAAGTGCAGGGTAAGCTGCAAAGGGCCAAACACGAGCATTCAGGCTCTGAATCCATGGAACTGGATACAACATGCTCAAAGCCAATTCCACCTTCCCCTCCCATCTCCTTGTCGGTTACAGTCAGAATCCAGGCATCACCCTAATAGCTCTCCCTCATCCCCTGCATTTACCCAGCTGCTGCTTCTGCCAATTCTAACCCTGATGCCTTCCCCCGACCCAGTCCCACTTACATCATCTTTCTCCTGGACCTCCTTCCTCACTGGCTTCCTGCCTCCAAACTCAGCCCCTACCTGGGTGAGTTTTCCAAAATGCTGTCGTGTCACTCCCCTGCTTTAACCCTCCATAGCTCCCCATGTCATCAACATATTATGATCTCCTTGGCCTGGCTTTCAAAATTCTTCTCTAATTCTTCAGCCTGACTTTGTGCTATTCAGGATCGGGTGGCTTAGGATCCTCTGAGCCTGCCTGTTCAAAAATCACAGTCTCAAAAAAAAAAAAAAAAAAAAAATCACAGTCTCTTTTTATCAGATGCTTGACAACATCTGCACCAGCCCCAAGTCCCAAGCCCTTAGCCATCATTTGCTTCCTCCCCTTGGGGATGAGGGATGCAAGATCACTCCTACTCAGGCAAGTCTTTCCAGGAGAGCTCTGCCTGTTTGAAGCCTTCTTCACACCCACCCAGAATTCCATCCCTGTCTTCCCTCCCATCCCTGACACACACAGCATACCTGCTCTCTCTGTCCCAGGAAGTCATGTCTTCTGTTTCCTTCTTCCTTGAGCACAAGAGACCAATTTCCCAAGCCCTTGGCCCTCTCCCCACAGGCATCAAACTAGACTTCAAGAGCATCAAGGCTGTGGGCCCCTCCCTGGACCTGCTTCGGCGGCTGACAGAGGAGGGGAAAGTTCGAAGGCCTGTGTGGATCAATGCCGACATCCAGAAGGGTCCCAATGTGGGCATCTCAATAGAGATCAATGCCACACAGTGAGTGTTTGCCTCTCTGCTCCAGCTGTGTCCAGTCTGTTTTCTTCAATGTCTGGTACAGCAGGTGCTCACGGGACCTGTGCTGAGTTTGCCTCCAGCCACACCATATCCTCTGACCTCAGCCTTCACACATCCTGTTCCCTCTGCCTTGAATGCCCTTCCACCATTTCCTGGTGAACCAGCCATTACCTGCCCCAGAAACGTCCCTGACGTCCAAGACTGCTGAGGACCGTCCCTCACACTTTCTCCTAACAGTCCTGGTTTCACTGCGCTCTCACTGTGAGATTATGGATTTGTGCCCTACTGGAGTGTTTATTCCTGGACGGCAAACAGTGACCAGGGCAACCCTTGGCCTGCTAGAAAAGTCTGAAGCACTAACTCCTTCCCCAGCCTCCCCCTCCCACTCCACAAACAACCCCCAGATCCCAACACTGCCAACAACAGCACTTCCATAGCACCAGCTGCATGGTGCACTCAAGTTTACAGAGGGCTGCATAAAAGGAGAGAATACATTTGAGTTCATCTTCCCATAGAAATGCCAGGTTAGGAGCAATTTTTCCCCCATTTTGCAGATAAGAAAGCTGACAATAATTGAGACTCAGTCTGTTGAATGTTTATTATCTGTCACACACACTGTTTTAAGTAGTCTAGTTGCAGAATACCATTTAACTCTTAGAATGAGAATGAGGTAAGTACTATTATTTTCATTTTAGAAATACAGTATATCCTACTGAGGTTAAATGACCTGCCTAAGTCTAATAATTGGCAGAGAAAACATACAAAGCCAGGTCTTTCTGACTCTAAGCTCCAGCTCTTCACTGTCCATCTCCATTCATCCATCCACCCATCCATCCATCTTTCCAACCAGTCAGCTAACAATCCATCCATCCAATATTGATCAAGTCCCAAAGTGAGGTGCATTTGGTAAGCAGCAATTTGAAACTGTAGTCAGTGGCCCAAGATTAAAAAAAAAAAAAATGGTTGATCTTCTTGTAGTGAGGTTACTCAATAATCTGGGGAAGGGGAGAGGGTAACATTATTTGCCTATTAACATTTGTAAGAGTTCAAAATCTGAATGAAATTTTTAAATAATATCTGAAAGTTCAGAGACTCTCACAGCTGAAAGAGCCCAGATCCCACACCCAAGGCTTTGAATTGCATCTCCACATTCACATGAGGATGTTTGAGAAGCCCTGTCCTGCCTGAAAGGATGCCATTTTTAAGAATCAAAGAGGTTGGGTGAACTGTCCAAGATCATAAAGTCAGGATTCAAATCCAGGCCTCCCCAATTCCAAAGTCCATGCCCTAACATGGGACTTGAAGCAACTCGTAACCCACCCTGTTCTTCAAGACTGTGCTCTAATATCTAGATGTGATAGACCCTGCCTCTTCCTAGCACTCTGATGAGAACTCAGGAGATGAGGAAGGGCCTCCAAAAGACCAGCATCTCTGATTCTCTGCAGGTTCCTGGCCTTGGTCCAGGAGAAGTATCCCGAGGCAACCCTGTCTCCAGGCTGGACCACCTTCTACCTGCCCATTTTCCCAAATGTGACATACACACGGGCCATGGTGGAGAAGATGCAGGAGCTGGTGGGAGCACTGCCACAGAAAGTGACTTTCCCTGTGCTGGCTGTCATGGCGAGGGCTGCCTGGCCCCATTTCAGCTGGCTGCTGGCCCAGTCTGACAGGTGAGGACTCCCAGGCCCCTGCCCTGGCCCCCTCTCCCTCCAAACCCACTCCCAGTCCTGATGTCCCAGCAAGATCCCAGATGCTGATGGTTAGAAGGGTCTTCATGATCATCTGGCCCAACCTCTTCTGGTGCTCACATCCTCTACAATATCCCTGCTTTCTGCTTGTGCACCTCTGGGACAGGCAGGTCACTATCACCTAATGCAGCCTTCCATTGGAAAGTGTTGCTTTTTTATTATTATTATTTTCTGTTTATTTATTTTGACCGCACTGTACAGCATGCGGGATAAACAGGCGTTCCCTGCAATGGAAGCACAGTCTTATCCACTGGACCACCAGGGAAGTTTGAGAAAGAGTTTATATTGAGACTCAGTTTGCCTCCCACAGCCTGCTCCCTTGGGAACCACCCATTCCCTGAGGGTACACAAACTGCACCAGTAGCTCTGTGGGATTGAGGAAGCCCACCCTCCCCCTGGCTCTTCACTGCCCGCAGCTGCCCAGCACCACCCTTCTCAGACTCTCCCCACTGGAGGCCACTCCCTTTCCTCTTCATACCTGACCGCTAATCCACCCCCACCACTCCCAGCCCCATGCCCATCTCTTCTGTCTTTGTCTCCTTCCTAAGAGAGGACCCACAAATAGACACTCCAAGTGAAGAGGCAGGCCAGTCCTTCTCTCGTCCTTCTCAGCCTCTGCTCTCGGTTACCCAAGGCCTCTGTGGCTTCTTCTGCCCCCAGGAAGGGGGTAGTGCCCACCACTCTCCCCCCAGCTCAGGTTCACTTCTGAGCCTGGGAGAGGGGCTGAGGGCTGCTGGGCCCAGGCAGGCCCTAAGCTGACTCTCTGGACCCCAGGTACACCCTCACAATGTGGCAGTCCGCCTCGGACCCCGTGTCAGTGGACGACCTCCTCTACATCCGGGACAACACCGCCACCCACCAAGTCTACTATGACATCTTTGAGCCTTTCCTGTCGCAGTTCAAGCAGCTCGCCAGTAGGGAGGGGTCTGGGGAGGGTGGGAGAAGGTCTATGTGTATGCATGCTCAGTTGTGTCTGACTCTTTGCGATCCCATGGACTGGAGTCCACCAGGCTCCTCTGGCCATGGGATTTTCCAGGCAAGAATACTGGAGTGGGTTGCCATTTCCTCCTCCAGGGGAAAGAAAAGGTGGTTTGGTGGAGTGGATTCTGCCCACAAAAGCACTGAACTAGGTGGGGCAGAGCGTTGGAAAGGGAAAATCCCATATGAGATAAGAGGAAGGAATCATTTGAAGCATACATTGTATGCCAGACCCTGGGATGGAATGAGAAGCTCCATAGATATGAGAAGCAGGGATTCCATTTTACAGATAGATAAACTGAGGTTCAGAACAGTTATGTAATTTATACGAAGTTGTTCAGCTTGAACATGGCACAGCTCCTACTGGAAGCAGCAAATTCCAAACCCCAGATGCTTCCCCTTGCAGTACCGTTCTCTGAGGGTTGCTCTAGCATTTCAGACAACAGCTCCTCCATTGTACCTGCTAATCAGTGATGCTTGTTCCTTTGTCCAAAGCCCCTTTTACCTTGACTCCAAACCCAGGAGAGCCTGCAATCAGGCCATCTCAAGGGGGCCCATCAGACCCAACATTCCTGCTCTAGGAGCCATCTGGGTGAGGGGGAGGAATACCAGCTTTGGGGCCTGACTGACCTGGCTCCATCAGGCTTCAATCCCAGCAAACTTGCCCACTGGCTGTAGGACCTTGGGCAAGTCACCCGGCATCTACAAAACAAGGAACTCCAGCTCCCTGGAAGTTCGCTGTGAGGCTTAGAGAGGACTCATGGTGTACATAAGGCCTCGTGACTGGTGGCCTCTTCATCTTGGCAATCTGACCCACAGTGAATACTTCACGGAAGCAAAGCTACTACACCGGGGGCAGCCTGATCCCTGCTCTCCAGCACCCTGGAGATGAGGGTCTGAGCGTGGAGTGGCTGGTTCCTGACATCCAGGGCAATGGAAGCACAGCAACAGTGCAGCTCCCAGGTAAGGGCTGCATCCAGCCCCTGTGCTCCTAGCTCAACTGCAAGGGTTACCTCGGGGAAGCTACCTCAGGTCTCTGTTACCATAGCAACACGGCTGCAAGGTAGGGGAGCAGTGTTGTCAATAGTGCGGGGCTCCTGGCCGTTGGACCAGCACTTGTGAGGCTTCAGCCACATGGTGCTGCAACAGAGGCAGGCACAGGCCCAGAGCTGAGCCAGCGGCTTACTGGGCCATTCTGATGAGCCCCGGGCACATTCACAAAGTAGCCCTTCCACCTGGAACCCAGATCCAATCAGCACACCCCATTAACCTCCTGCTGTCCCTTTTAACTTCAGCAAGGGCCTCTCACACCCCATGATAACCCTAACCCCAGACACTGTTGCCTCCACTGCCTCTTCCAGACCGAGAAGGCATGATCCTGCTGGACGTGGGCCTCCAGAAGCCTGCAGCTGGGGACCCCGTGCCCATCGTCCACACCCCAGATGGCCGTGCCCTGACGCTGGAGTCCTGCCTGCAGCAGCTGGCCGTGCACCCCGGACGCTGGGGGGTCCACGTGCACATAGCAGAGCCCGCCGCCCTGCGGCTGTCCCTGGCCACGCTGGCCACCCTCTCCACCCTCGGCCGCCTGTCTAGGCCCGTGTGGGTCGGGGCCACAGTCTCCCACGGGAGTTTCATGGTCCCTGGCTACGTGACTGGCAGGGAGTTGCTTACAGCTGTGGCCGAGGTGTTCCCCCATGTGACCGTGGCCCCAGGCTGGCCCGAGGAAGTGCTGGGCAGTGGCTACAGGGAACAGCTGCTCACAGATATGCTGGAGCTGTGTCAGGGCCTCTGGCAACCCGTGTCCTTCCAGCTGCAGGCTGGACCTCTGGGCCAGAGCCCCGCTGGAGTCGTGGCCCGGCTGCTGGCAGCCTCCCCCCGGGCCACGGTCACGGTGGAGCACAGCCCTGGCCGGGGCCACTATGCATCTGTGCGGGCAGTGCTGCTGGCAGCCAGGGCCGTGGAGAAGGCCCGAGTCTACTACAGGCTACCCCAGAGCTACCGCCAAGACTTGCAGGCAGATACTGGCAGACACTGAGCACCCAGGGGTGCTGGCCCGGTGGACCCAGATTCCCTCGGGGGAGGCAGGAAGGAATAAATGCCTCTGCTTCCTCAGTGCACTGCACGCATGTACTTGGGGCAGGATGGAGTGGGAGTGGACGTGAGGTGGCCAGGGAGGATGCTTAGAGGGTCTGGAGGCTGGGGGCCAGGTCGTTCCGGTTGTCCAAGAGGAACTGTTCACAAGCCTTGAAGGTGGTGTAGAACTCAGAGGAGAGGCCGGTCACATTGGTGGTCACATACTTGAGAACGCCCGGGGTGGCCTGGTTGTAGTAAGACACCTGCAGGACAGGGAGCCACAACCAGGGAGGGTGGGGAGGGGTGGGGGGGGGGCACCGAGTGAACATGAGGCAGGGGGACGGCAGCCTTGTTGCCTGCCCTGAAGGCAGCAAACACCAGTCAGCACCTGGGCCACCCAGGACTGCGTTACTGGCAGGCGTGACCAGCTGGACTCCCCTGACCCCTCCTCTGGGGGCTGACGACCCTGGCTTCCCTCTGTCTCCACACACTATACTCTCATCATGTGTCTCCCCTTTCAGCTGGGAGGCTGTCCCCGAACTGAGACCCAGAGTGGAGGTGACTTACCCATGGTCACATAGTTAATTGGGCCAGGCGCCCAACTCCAATTCCAGGCTCAGTCCCTTTCCTGAGGGCTCAGAATATCCTTGACTCAGATACTCACGTAACACACAACCACAGTACCTCCCTTCCCAACCCCCACTCCTAGCTAAAAGCAGGGGCCCAGTGTAGTGGGGGATGGCTCAGAAGGAGGAGACACCTCAGGGCCCCTTCCCCACCCCACCCCCCGGGACCCCCAACCTCACCGGCAGTGCTTGTCCCACTCAGGCCTCCGGCGGAGGTCAGAGAGCAGCAGGAAGGCCTGGGCTGTGTCCACGTGCACCAGCATCTCCATGTAGAAGGAGAGGAACTTGTCCTCCTCTAGAGTGTACAGGCGGACCTGCATGGGACAGAGGGCAGCCTCGTTCCCTCGTCTCCTCCTCAGACTATGCTGGGGACCCGGGCTGGAAGTCAGGGCCTCACTGACTGCTGTGTGTCTGTGAACAAGTGACTCAACCTCTCTGAGCCTTGGTGGCTCGGAAAAAATGTGAAAAACGTGAAAAACGGGAGATTCAGCGCAAAGTGGATAGTCTGAAGAAGCAGGGACTGCATGGAAAAACACTAGTCAGATGGAAAGGTACTCGATGTGAAACGGAACATACTCATCACACAAGTGAATGCACTCTGCCTAAGGAAATTCGTCAAAAGTTACATACTGTATGACTCCCTTTACTGGACATTCTCAAATAGACCAAATGAAAGGTATAGGAAACTGGTTTGTGGTTTCCAGGGATTGGGATGGGAAGAGGCTTGAACACAAAGGAGACAGAAAAATTGGGGTTATTATGGAAATGCTTGTATTTTGATTACTGTAGTGATGAGGTAACTTCATGTGTTTTCCACAATAGTAGGATTACACACTAAAAATGGGAAGTTTTACTGTATGTAAATTATACCTCAATTTTTTAAATGTTGAAAATTTTCTTTCAAAAAGAAAAATATAAAGAAGCAGTAACTAATGCGGAACCAGAATGGATCCTGAGAGCCAGGCATCCAGCCAGCCACTGGTGTCACTGTGGGGAGGTGACCCATCCCAGGACACAGGCAGAAGCAGCAGAGCTCAGCCCACCCCTGCCCCCAGCCCCCATCTGAGCCACACCAGGCCTTGAGGGGACAGGTGGGCTTCTATAAGTGGGTTGGTTTCATGACTCACCCAGGGCCTCTTAGGGAATCCCCCTCTGACTTCTGTGGTTCGAGAGGGTTTCACAGCTCACAGTCAACCCCTCTGGCTGCTCAGAGGAGGAAGGAGAGCTGGGAGGGTGGGGTCCGCTACCTGGTTGCTCTCCGAGGACAGCACCCAATCGTCCTTGG
Organism: Muntiacus reevesi; assembly: GCF_963930625.1. Taxonomy (NCBI): domain Eukaryota; kingdom Metazoa; phylum Chordata; class Mammalia; order Artiodactyla; family Cervidae; genus Muntiacus; species Muntiacus reevesi. Next base: position 150,536,969 of record NC_089249.1, read on the forward strand.
CCACGAGCATCTTCAGGGAGGAGACGTTGTTGTAGCTCAGGTACACCTGCACAGACACACAGCAGCCTCAGCACCCCCTTCCTCGGGGCTCCGTGCCAGGCCCACTCTGATGCGTGGAGAGGGAACTGCACATGAAGGAAGGAGCCCTGGGCTTTGGGAAAGGAGGCCGGGCTGGGCCAGACTCCTCCTCCCCTTGGGGCCTCAGCTCTCTCCTGCCAAGCAGGGGGACACAGCAAAGCCCTTGGCTCACTGAGCCAGTCCTGAGGCAGAGTATCCTGTCCCCTTTGTGCCTCCTGCAAGAAGGGGGGATTGGGGGTCCCCGACAGGTCTGAGGACTGTCCGCACAGAGCAGAAGGCCTTACCTGGTTGCTAGGATCCCAGGGGACAGACAGGGGCATCTCCGCCTGCTTACAGGACACGATGTACTTCCTGGGAGAGAGGGAAGATGACAACCTTGGTCCCTCTGTGGCCCACCTCTTCTCAGCAGGTTTACTGTGTGCCAGGGTTCGATCCCTGGGTTGGGAAGATCCCCTGGAGGAGGAAATGGCAACCCACTCCAGTACTCTTGTCTGGAAAATCCCATGGATGGAGGGGTCTGGTAGGCTACAGTCCATGGGGTCGCAAAGAATCAGAGAAGACTGAGCGACTTCACTTTCTTTTCTTTTTTTCTAAAGTGTCAGACAGGACTTATCAACTCAACAACAACAACAATTAGATATCACTGTTTCATGCAATCAGTTTTTGTTTAGATTTAACCACTATCTCACAAATGAATATTTTGTCTGATCACGTAACTGAGCAGGACTCTATGGGGCTTTCCCAGGAAAGAACCACCTCCTCCTTTTCCTCCACCTTCTCTTGTTTATAGGAAAACTTTAGACTCCTAGGCATTCCTCAAGTTCCAAAGGGTAAATTTAATCAGAGAAGTGAGATAATGCAGAAGCAAAGGAAAAGAGTGTAATAAGACAAAATAACAATTTTAGCCATTAAACAAAGTCATAGACATTTTGTTCCTCCTCAAGGGCTATAGATAACATCCTGAGCCATGTCCTTTGAGCTTTTTTGCAGAGAATGAAACCTCCACCAGGTGGAAGAAGTTAACTGTGTGCTGCCCACAAGCATGTAGACCCTAGTCCACTTGGAATGCTGACTCCCAATTACCTCACCATCAACCTATCAGAAGAATGTCTACCAGCTGATCACACACCCCACAACCTCCCTCCCTCCCTCCCTAACCCTGTCTTTAAAATCCTTTCCCTAAAGCCACTGGGAGTTTGGGTCTTCTAAGCACTAGCTGCCTAAAGTCCTTGCACTTTTAAGCACTAGCTGCCTAAAGTCCTTGCACTTTCCTTCACCGCAACCCAGTGTCAGGAGATTGGCTTTACTCCACACAAGGGGGCAAGTGGACCCAAGTTTGGTTCAGCAGTGATCATTTTTAAAATTCAATCACAGACCTTCCATCTGGGATCAGTTTCCTTCTGCCTGAAGAATAGCCTTCATAAATTCCTCATAAGAATTTATTAGTGATGGGGCTTCCTGTGGTTGAGAGTCTGCCTGCCAATACAGGGGACTCGGGTTCGATCCCTGGTCCAGGAATATCCCGCATGCTGCGGAGCAACTAAACCTCTGCACACCAGCTCCTGAGCCTGCACTCTAGAACCTGGAAAGTGCAACTGCTGAGCCCAAGAGCTGCAGCTACTGAAGCCTGTGGGCCCTGGAGCCCCTGCTCAGTGACAAGAGAAGAGCAGCCCGTGCACTGCAACAAAGAGTAGCCCCCACTCGCTGCAACTAGAGAAATCCTGTGTGCAGCAACAAAGACCTAGCACAGCCGAAAATAAAATAAAATTTTTAGCAAATAATTTATTAGTGATACTCAGTTCTTGTTTACAAAAAAAATATTTTATCTTCATTCTTGAAAATACTGTCACTGCACGTAGGATTCCAGGATGTCTGTTTTAGCACATCAAAGTGAATCTCCCACTGCCTTCTTGCTCCCATTGACATATCTAGTTCATTATTCCACTGGAATCATTTCCCAGTCTCATCTCCTACCATTTCCTTCTACACAGCTTCTGCTTTAGCAGCACAGTTGTCTCCCCAAACTCACAGTAATGCTTCTTACCTTTATGCCCTTTCTCAGGCTGTTCCTTCCATCCAGAATGCTTTTTTCCTCCCTTTCACCCCCATTTCATCTGCATGACTCCTACTTATCTGTCAAAACCCAGAGGTATCTTCTCTAGGAAGTCCCCCTTGAGCCCCTCCCCACAGCTCAGTAGGACTTTCTCTCCGCTCTTGCAACATAAATCAGAATCATATTACAGTGTGCTATAAATCTCCAGAAACTTGATTGTTTCCCTCTCTACACTGAGAATGCTTTAAGAACAGAGACCATGACTTACTCATCTTTGCACACCAGGTACCCTAGGCCTGGTACTTTACCATACATAGTACCAAATATACTTGGCAAGCATTTCAATACTTCAGTATTTCCTGAAGAAATGTTTTATTCTCACTTTGGCCTCCTAAACCTCACTCCTTGCCCTGTTCTTTAACACTTAATCTGTTCTCTGCCACCTCCTCTCCATTGAGGCTCTGCCTCTGAGGACATCGCTGAGTTAAAAGTCTTGTCCTCTGTCTTCATTCTCTGCCTTCTCTGGAGCATCTGCTGTTTACAATGCTCCAAACTTAGGAATTCTCCTTCCTTGATCTCTGGAGCACTTCACTCTGCTTGTTCTCTGCCTGCCCCAGATTTTTTTTTCTCTTGTGTTGTTTTCAGTGTCCCCATTCCCTAGCCAACCCCACCAAAAAAACAAAAAAACTCCTTACATCTGTGTCCCCTGGGATTCTGGGCTTGGGTCTCCCCTCTCTCATTTGGGACCTTGTCCATGCTCCTTGCTTTAATTATGGTATCCATGCAGGGGGCTCCTGAATAAGTCAGGGTCCAAGGTGGAAAGCAAGAAACCACACTACGTATTTCTTCCCAACCCAGGGGTTGACCCGGGTCTCCTGCACTGCAGATTCTTTACCATTCTTTACCAGCAGGGAAGCCTCATTTAAAACAGAGGAAGCAGGGACTTCCCTGGCAGTCCAGTGGTTAAGATGCTTCCATTGCAGGGGACACAGGTTCAATTCCTGGTCAGAAGCGAATCTCGCATGCCTTGCAGCCAAAAAAATGTAAAAAAGAAAATAGTTTCATGATGATAGTGAGGAGCCAAATGGGCAGGAGAAAGGGATATCAGAGTGGGAGTAGGAGCCGTTTATTGCTAGACACATTCCCTGAAGCAGAGGGAAAGAGATGACAAAACACACTGCCTCTCTGCCTCGCCCACCCTCTTACCCCAGCCAATGCCTCCCATTTGCTGACGCAGCTGGAAGGCAGAGACAAGGGGGCAGGGTTTAACTCAGTGCAGAGCCAGGGAAGAGCCAGGAGTGGATCTGCGGATACCCTGGGCTGAGATTAACATAGCCCCATCCCTGTGCTTCCTGCCCCAGCATGTTCACCATCTACATACCCCACCCGAAACTCAGCACGTGTTAGTTAAATCTCCTTCCCACAAAACATGTTCCTCCTCCCAGCTTTCTTATTTCTATTAGTGGTCCCTGATTCTCCAAGAAACAGGCTGAAACCACCTAGCAAAGCCTCTGACTTCTCCCTCCCTGTCTCCTTCCTCCATGTGGTGTCAGTTTCCAGGTCCAAAAGATTCTTAGATGAAAATGCGCATATGTCCTCCCCTTTCCTCACACCCAATTCAGATCTCCTCTTCTCTCGCTTTTTTTTTTTTCTTTTACGTTGCAGCATGTGAGCTTTCTCTAGTTGTGGCACACAGGGGTACTTGCCCCACAGCATGTAGGAGCTTAGTACCCAGACCAGGGATCAAACCTGTGTTCCCTGCATTGGGAGGTGGATTCGCAACCACTGGACCACCAGGGAAGTCCCTTGTCTGGCTTCTAACAAGAGCTTCTTCGTTGGGTTCCCTACTTCCGTTAACCTTTTCCTGATTCATCTACACCCCAGCCTGCCCATCACCAGTGAATCAAATATGACTTTTTCCACCCTGCAGCCTTGTTGCCCCACCACAGGCTCACTCAAACCTCATGACTTAACAGCCTTCTCCCAGTTCCCCTAGGGGGACCTGTCCTCTCTCTTTCGGAGCCTTGGGTCATCCTGCTGGTTATCTGGAAAGGCACTTGCTCTTTGCCTCTCCCCCAGTGGAAACCCCACCCAACCCTGCAGCTCCACATTGATGTAAATCTTAGGGAATGAAATTTTAACAGCAGATTCCAAAAGCCTTAAAAATGTGCAATTCAAAAAAAAAAAAAAAATGTGCAATTCTACTTCTGAGAATCAGGCCTAGAACATCATCAGGAATATGGCCAGAGAGGCTCATTGGAGCATTTGCTTATTAATAAAAGACTGTAAACAATCCAGGTATCCAGCATGGAAGGTAATGGTTCCATAAACTAGAGAAAGAGCCATTGAATGAGATTTTATGCATCTATTAAAAAAGAAAATTGCAATCATATGGGGAAATGCTCATATTATATATGCGAGGGAAAAGCAGATTACAAACTCATATTTTATAAATCATATACATACATGAACAGCAACACATCATCTTTTTTTTTTTTTTTTTTAACACATCATCTTTATCAAGCATTTGGTAGGTACCAGGTACTGTCACAAATGATTTACATGTGTTTTTTCATTTAACCCTCACAACAACCCTACAAGGTAATAAGTGAGGAAACTGAGGTACCGAAAGGTGAAGTGACTGCCATAGATCACAGAGCCAGTGAGTGTCAGGGCTAGAAGGGAGGACAGCAGTGCAGAGCCTATGCATTTAGACCTGCTGCCCCCCACAGGCAGTGGAAACCCAACCATTTTTTTAAACAGGCAAATATAAATATTCCACAGGCCAGATTATACGACTTTAAAACCTAACAAGTACAATAAATGTTGGGATGTGGTACAGAGCAATATCACAAGACAATTCTTTTTGAAGGTTGTTTTTTACATATGCATAGGAAAAATGTAGAACAATATACATCACAACTTTAATAATAACTTTCTCAGAAGGACAATATTATTATTTTTTTCTTTTCTTTTTTACTACCTCTGATTTTTTTTCAAAATCTGCAATATGTATACATTACCAGTTTCCTGGTTTTTGGTTTTAAAAACAATGTATGATCCAATCAGGGCAGCAGCTGTGCCATATTGGTGTCTCTGTCCTCGACATCTAACACAGTAAGTGGCACAGAATATGTACTCGGTAAAAGTGAAACGAATGTCCTTTAGTTATAGATCCTGCCTCCTGGATGGTCACTCTAGAAAGGGATTGCAGGACAATGTGAATCCACAAAGTTCAAGGGTGTGAAACAACAGCAGGCAATTTTCACAGAAAAGAGGCTACTAAGTATAGGAAATCATTTCATAACTGCATTCTTAGGACTTGGTAACCACTTTTCTCTTTGCAACTAAGTATTTTGAGCGGTTTATTATAAATGTACAATGACAGTTGTAAACATCAGTTGATTTGGGGGGGCGGGGCAGGCAGTGGAAGCTTGAGAACTGAGTATGTTGATTGCCTTGCTGCTTAAAATAAAATGAGCTTCCCTGGTAGCTCAACTGGTAAACCATTCCTGAGTCAGGAAGATCCACTGGAGAAGGGATAGTCTACCCACTCCAATATTCTTGGGCTTCCTTGGTGGCTCAGCTGGTAAAGAATCCACCTGCAATATGGGAGACCTGGGTTGGAGCCCTGGGTTGGGAAGATCCCCTGGAGAAGGGAATCTGTACCAGTAATCTGGCCTGGAGAATTCCATGGACTATATAGTCCCTGGAGTTGCAAAGAGTCAGACAGGACTGAGTGATTTTCACTTCATACTTCCTTAAATAAAACGGCCACAGTGCTTGCCCTTGAACAGGTCTCAGTTATCAACAATCTTAAGGGAAGTAAGGGAGTGTAGGAACAAAGGAAAAGCCCTCAAGAAACAATAGTTAAGATAAAACAGAGTCCTAGTTCTTCCTTAAGGGATATTTGTAAACAATCTGACAGGGAGTTCTGCCAGAACTAAAAGACTTCCAGCCAGGTGGAGGATGGGATGTTGACCTTCCCTGATCTTCATGATTTCAATCAACTAAAACTTGGACTTCATCATCATTTGCCTCAATTCTACAGGGAATTCTCCTCTGTTCAAGCCCCTTCCTAAATAAACATGTACCCTTACTTACAACTTCTCCTATTTTGCTGTTCCTGGAGACGTTGCTTTGGGAAAGTAATAAATCCTTCTCTGGATCTTTGGCTTGGTTGTGTCTTTTGACTTGGCACCAACAAGATGGTGAACCCAGTTTTCAGGTAAGGGGCTGGGTAATTGAAGTAACCCAGGAAAGAGAGGCTGGGTCTTGGTGGACCTGTGGTTGTTCTGAGTGGAATGGCCTGGGAGGTCACGTGGCTCTGTGGCAAGGAATGGGGAGATAAGAGGTGTGTAGGGGGCCCCCTCCAGCCATTCTTCAATAGCAGCTTCCAGAATCATTCTCCAAAATGCGAAGCTCAGCATGTCCCTCTCCTGCTTATCCCACAGAAGAAGGTTCCCTATGCCCTCCTGGTTGGACTCAAGCTCTTTATCAGGGTGACCCAGCCCTGCTAGCCTCCCCAGCCTTCTGCCCTGAGCACCCCTGTCTCCCACCTGTCAGGGTCCAGCCCCACGGCTCTGCTGCCCTCCCGAGCAAGCCCTTCTTCCACATGCTCTGTTTGCTCCACACACGCTGCCCCCTCGTCTAGAACAACCTTTCCTAGCCCTGGTCCCACATGGCTCTCCAAGTCCTCCACGTCTCCCCTGAAAGCCACATGGTCCACCCAGGAGGCTGGGGTTCCCAGTTCCCCTGTGCTCATCAGGGATCCATCAGGTCCCACCTCGGAGGCCATGCTATTAGTCCATCTTTACAGGCTGTAACCCCACTCCCACAGCATCAGCTCTAGAACAGCGGCTCCACCTAAGAGATGCTGGAGTCCCTGACAACCCCCATGTTCTCCTCTCCTACCATATGTCACAGGGGGCTGATGGGTCCCCAGAGCTAGCGTGGTATCGGACACAGAGTGGGGCTCAGTACTGTCATCAATTGTCTGTCTCATGAGGAGTGTCATAGGCAATGGGGTCCTTTGTGGCCTGAAGACCAACCCAGAAGTCTTCCTCCTGCCAAAAGCCAGAGCTGAATAAAGTCCCTCTTCCTCAAAGAGAGCCTGCAGAGGCCACAGAGCTGAAAGAGGCTGCTATGCTGAGTGCCTCAGAACCGGTCAGCATCCTTCCCAGGGGTGGATAACACACAGCCTGCTGGGTGGAAAGACCCAGGCTTATACCTCAGCTCTGCTGCTGACCAAATCCCACTCCCTTATCTGAGATGCAGGAGTGATACTTCCCCTACAAGACTGTCACAAAGACTAAATAAGCACACATTTCTAAAGCCGATGCCAAGCAGGGCCCTGTGGGGTACCTGGGCACTGAGATCTCTTTGTCTGTCATTTCTTATAGGCCAAACTCCAGGCTCCATGACCTCTTGGTTCCAACTGGCAGAACAGTTGCTAATCAAGGGAGGAACAGCAACATAACCACCTGAGGCAAGATTCAAGGGACCGTAGAGACTCATCAAGATAACAGACTAGATCACCTGAGGCCCTGAAAACCCTAATTTGCCAGCAACCCCAGCCTTGAGAAACTTTGCAGAAGAAGGAATGAAGACTGTTACTGCCTTGATCCTTATCACATACTGCTGCCTGACTAGGTAACCTCTCCCTAGTCACCAGGGAGGGGAGCACACTTCTTGAGCAGCTTGCCTGCTGTGCTCCTCCTTTGCCTGGCAAAGTAACAAAGCCACTTTTTCCTTCCCCTCCATAACTCTGTCTCCATATTTCTGTTTGAAATTGGTGCACAGACAGCCAAGATTTTGGCAACAAAACAAGGGCTGTTTGTATGTGGAAAGCCTAGTCAATTGTAAGAGCTAAGTTCTAGACTGTCTCCAACATCACCTTTACTCTTATTGTCAAGTCTGGCAGCACCTTGCTGTCCTTATGGGCCTCCATCTCCAGGCATAGATGACCACCCCTTTTTCCTCTAAGTGACCCTTCTATTGGCTCCCTGGACCTTCCCCACCTCTTGTCATTCTGTCCCACAACACTTAACTGATTTCTCTTCCCCTACCATCCCTAAAGTCTGCAGTCCCCAAAAGTCTGCCTCCATCCCCTTCTCTCTTTGCCTTGAGCAGGAAAAGATGCTCACAGCTTCATGTAAGGTCCAGAGTACCAGACTTCTACATCCAATTCCTTCCTGGGCAGCTCTTCAGGGACACCCAGAGTCCCCATGACCCGAGGACACCTGAACCAAACTCCCTCCCAAACTTCTCCTTACTTCCCAGATTCCCTGGATCTGCCCACCTGGGCATCCTTCTAATCACTCCTACACACACACACACACACACACACACACACACACTCGAGTAACCAAGGCCCCTGCTGGATTTCTCTGTATACTTCTGTAAGCCCCAATTCTCCGTGCACATGACAGTTGGCTCTTGGACTGACAAACTCCAGGGTCTCTGAAATAGGGACAGTCTCTGTTTTCCCACACCGGGAACCATAGGACACCCTCTGTGCCAGCCAGTGACCAGTTCCTCCCCTGTGGACTCAGAAGTGGCCTGTAGCAGCCCAGGTCAGCATGCCAGTTCTATCTATTTCAATCCTAGGTAAATAATCTATCTGAAAGTGGAGTCGCTCAGTCATGTCTGACTCTTTGCAACCCCAGGGACTGTAGACCACTAGGCTCCTCCATCCATGAGATTTTCCAGGCAAGAATACTGGAGTGGGTTGCCATTTCCTTCTACAGAGGATCTTCCCAACCCAGGGATTGAACCCGTGTCTCCTGCATTGCAGGCAGACTCTTTACTGTCTGAGCCACCAGGGAAGTCCAAAGTAGGGCTCGTCTGGGGTTTGAACCCGGGACCTCTCGCACCCTAAGCAAGAATCATACCCCTAGACCAACGAGCCACTAACCTCTCTGGGATAGAAGGAAAATTCGGGTTCCTCTGGCAGATCTAATCTGTTCTTGTCACTCACCTTTGCCTGACCTTCCAGACTCCCTGAGTCAGGGCAGAAAGAAGGAAGGCCTCCTTTTATGCAGGGGAGAAAAACCTCCAGGTCTTCAGGAAAGCAAGATCAAGCTGGGTCCAGATCCCTGGCCCCCCAACTCTCAGGCTGGAGCAGACAGGCAGCAGGTTGCTGGGGGGGAGGGCGGTGGTGGGCTCCATCTAACATCTGCTGCTGTCTCTTACTGTGCTCAAAGGTCATTTTGGAGGTGGCAGGATTTTCTGCTTGACCTGTTAAGATCCTGGAAGAGAGAGGGGAGGAGGAGGAGGGTGGGAGGTAGGCGGGGCCTCCAAAGCTGTCTTTTGGGACATTCCAGGCCCGCAGGAGCAGTTCTGCCAGGAGGAGATTTAAGCGCTGTCAAGACTCCTTCCTCCCTCTGGATCCCAGCTCTCAGAGCCTCAGGAGACTCTGCCCTTTGAGGGGTATTCCCCTCAGAGGGTCATCATGGCAAACAAGATGGGGTGCTGGAAGTGGGCCATGGTTGGCAGTGTCAGTGTGGCTCTGGTGTTCATCATCGCGATAATCGTGGGCTTCTCGCTGCAGAAACGCACCATCCTGCCAGGTAGGAGCATCCAGCTGTGCCATCTGGTTGTCTTCCCCATCCCTCACTCACTCTTTGCCCCCAGAAGGTCCTGTCCCCACCGACAGCCCTGTTGGCCTCTGCTCTCCTCCCCATTGCTGCTGCTGTTCAGTCGCTAAGTCGTCTCTGACTCTTTGTGACCCCGTGGACAGCAGCACACCAGGCTTCTGTCCTTTCCTCTCTCCCGGAGCTTGGTAAAAGTCATGTCCTTGAGTCCATGATTCTATCCAACCATCTCATTCTCTGTTGCCCCCTTCTCCTCTTGCCTTCCATCTTTTCCCCTCATCAGAGTCTTTTCCAGTGAGTCCCTCATCAGGTGGCCAAAGGGTAGGAGTTTCAGCTTCAGCATCAGTCCTTCCAATGAGTGTTCAGAGTTGGTTTCCTTTCAAATTGACTACCAAGACTTATCCTCCATCCACAACTCTACTTGCCCCTCCCATCACCAACCCCACCGTTTCCCTTCCTCCTTTACCAGGCTTCAGCTATCCTTCCAGGCTCCCAGATGAACTCTCCTTGGAGGTCACTCAGGCATCACACTCAGCAGACTGGGCTGAACTTACCCTCACCCCCCTGTACCCTCTCCTGATGAAGGGTCCTCCATCTACATGGGGACCTGGGAGCAGCCTCCTCTCCTGCCTCATGCCTGTATCTTCAGTCCTGTGCCTCGAGGCTTCTTCCTTCCCATCCTCTATCTCTATTCCCTGCTCACCCTAACCTCTCAGCTCCCCCTCTTCTGCTGGACCCCTGCCTCAGCCCGCTCCTTCCCACACAGTCTCTGCCGCCAGCCTGCTCTCGCCAATCCAAGCTCGCCCTGCCACTAAGGAGCACTTTCTAAACACAAACTTGTTTGCTATCTCCAGCACATACCCCCCTTTTTTTTTTTTTTGCTGGCACCCAGGGTCCTTTACAACCAGATCACAGCCCTCTTTTCCAATCTTGTCCTATCTCATTTCTCTGTATCTGTACCAGAGCAGTGGCCATTCTTTTAAGCAACCACATTTCCTATGGCCAACCCTTTTTCTTATACTTTCCACTCTGTCTGGAATAACCTAGTCCCCTCTTTTGGTTAAATTTACACACCCATCCTTCTATGTCTCCCTCAAATATTCCCTTATCAGTGAACTTTCCAATGTCCCCAAGCTGGTCTGGAGCATCCTTGTGCTCAGGACCCCACATGTTTCTCTCTCACAGCACTGATGACTCTGGGGTTCACTATTTCTCTGCTAGATGGCAGGCTGAACGTGGCCCTGGGACCCAGAGAGGGTTAGTAGGATGTACAGACAAGAGTCTTGGGCTTGGGCAAGAACTGATGCTAACAGCCTCCTTGGCCTTGATTCCAGGCTGTAAACAGGATGGGACCTGCCGCTCTGATGCAGACATGCTAGACTACCTGCTGAGCTTGGGTCAGATCAGCCAAAGGGACGGCCTGCTGGTCACCTGGTACCACGCTGCCAACAGCAAGGAGCAGATGAAGGCTGCCCTCAGGAGTAAGTCCAGTTGCCAGGATGGCGCAGGCTGGGGCAGAGGTGGAGAAGATGGAGGGAGGGTGGCAGCAGGGCTGAGACAGTATTTCCTGTGAAGCAGCATAGGATGGGCATGGCTGTGTTCTTGCCATCATCCACTTGAGAAAGTGAGGGCTCACTGGTTATGTGAGTGGCTCAGGTTGTAGGGAGATGTCTGGGTCCAAGGTCATATCCTACTGTCATCTTTTCAAGATGAAAGGAAGGGGCCCCAAATTTGTGCACTCTTCAGAAGTGAGCTTCAGATTCAGTGGCTCTGGGGTAGGACCTGAGAATTTGCATTGCTAGTAAGTTTCCAGGTGGCGCTAATGTGGTGAGCCCAGGACCACACTTTGAGAACCACTGCTCTACCAAAACCCCTCAATTTTAAGAAAGTTAGATCCTGAGTGGGAGAGGGGCTTGTTCATGGTCACGCAGTAGGTCTGAAGCAGAACAAGACCCAGGCTCAAGGCCTCTGGCTTTTACCTCCTGCAGTCACCAGCAGAGGGCCTGGGAGTAAGAGACAGGGAAAGGTTTGCTGAATGAATGAATGAATGAGTTCTTAGACTTCTTGGAGGAGGCAGGCTTGGTGGTCAGCAGAGGGGAGGGCTTCCGCAGGCTGGGTGGAGCCAGTCTGCTACTGCTTCAGGATTGGGAGGCTAATGCAGACTTGGGTGAAAAGGAGCTAGAGAACCCCTTGGCAAGAGGGAGAACTCTTATCTGGGAGATAAGGCCTGAGGGAAGGCAAGGAGGCTCTGCCAGCCCCAGGCTCATCTCAGGTAAGTCCTGGGGCAGCAGATAGGGATCAAGCCCCACCAAGCTGTGACCTTGGCCAAGAAGAAAGCTAAGGGCCCCAACGAGGCGGTGCCCAACAGAGCAGCCATCAGTACAGCCACCGGGGTGGGAAGGACCTGAGGCCTTCCACAGGTCTATGGGAGGAGGGGGGCTCCACAGCTGGGGGAGGGATCCTGAGGGGAAGCAATGGTAGGCCAGAGTGAGGCTGGTGAAGTCACACCAGACATCTATGTGGATGGGAGGGGCCAGAGCAAAGGCCCGGGAGGCAGACAGAAGTGGGCTCCAATTCTACATTTTACCATTTACCAAAGAAGTGGTTTGGGACAAGTGACTTCACCAACTGCAGCTCAAACCACTTCTGCCAAATGTGGACAGGTAGGATGAAGCCAGGGCACTTTTGGTCATGAAAGAGGTCATTTTTAGTAATTATGCTGAAACAATAGGAATATCCCAGACTGAGTGATTTACTCCATGTAGATGATAATTAAAACACAGTGAATGCAACACAAAGGATATTTTATTATTTACCTCTAGTAAATGAGGGAAAGGAGGCACAGAGAAGTCAAGTAACCTGCCCAAGGTCACACAGCTTGCAAGTGTTAAAGCGGGGGACTGGAAGCTAGCAGTCTTGGGTTCAGGGTCGGCCATGGTGCTCCTCCTCCCGGATGTGATGTGTAGAGCTCCTGGGTGGGCGGGGAGGGGTGGGGGGTGAAGGGGAGGGAGGGCCTGGGAACTTCCTGTGGGCTCCTTGTGGAGAGCAGCACTCTTCACCTGTTGGCACCCCTTAGGACCAGGGCTACTACTGTAGCTGCAGGAACATGAATCTTCCCTCATTTCCTCTTCCCTCATACCCACCCCCCACCCCCTAAACAAGTTAGCTCCCAGATTCAGGATCTGGAAAGCCCCGAACAGGTGTGAATGGCCGTGCAGGAGGAAGTTGGATCCAGGAGCTGATCACAAGGAGACAAGTTAGGTCCATCCATCTTTAGTCCCCCTCACTGAGCATTTGCTGGGCCCGTGCTCTGCACCCAGCTTGAGAGGTGGTGTAGAAACGAGTGAGATGTGGTCCTGAGTTCAGGGGCTGCCAGCATCTCAAGGGAGGCAGCTGGTGCAGGCCAAGCAAGGCAGCAGCTTCAGGGAGTCACCAGGACTGAGACCTGGGTTCCAGCCCTGGCTCCCTCCCAGTGTACCGCCGCCTTCCCCAGGCCAGACCTGGACCCTGTTAGGTGAGGGAGGAGACCCCTCATCATCCATTCTCTTTAGCTACCCTCTTATCTGCCCAGCTACCCGCCTGGGGCCTGGCCTCTCTGGGCCTTGCTGGTCCCCAAGTCCCTCCACATCCCTCTCTTAGCATCCCCAGGTAATGAAGTTAAGAAAGCCAAAGAAATAAAGGCTACCTTCATATAGCCCTTCACAATTTACAACCTGTTGTGTTTTTTTGTTGTTTTTGTTTTTTTAATTTTTATTTTTTACTACAACTTAATTTTATTTCCATGTTTTGTAGTTAAAACCTAGAAGAATTCATCCCCATCTTGCCAGTGAGGACACCAGGGAGTCCGGAGCGCTGGGTCAGAGATATGAGGATGAAATGAGACAGTGCAAAGTGCCTGAAACAGTGCTGGGGACAGCCTGGCACTCAGCTTCCTCTCCCTTCTGGAAATCCAGACACCTATGCTTTAGAGAAATTTGCAAAAATTCTCTGCAACTTTGTGCAAGCTCTTTTACTTTTCTGGACCTGGGCTGGTTGAACTTAACTTTTTTCTCTTTTGGCTGCACTGTGAGGCCTGTGGGATCTTAGTTCCTCAACCAGAAACCAAACCTATGCCATCTGCACTGGGAAGGAAGGTGGTCCACTGGACCACCAGGGAAGTCACTGATCTCAGATTTTTCTATCATTCATTTATCCAGTCTTTTACCATCCAACAAACATTTCTGAAGCTCCTTTCTTAGGCCTGGTACCACCTTAGCACTGGAAATCCAAATGATGGGCTGAACAGAGCTGGAGCCTGCTCCTAGCCCTCAGGCTCAGGAAGGATGGTGCTATATGAGTAGTTACATGGGGGCTGAGTGCTCAAAGGATAAGCTGTCAGCCTGACTTTGACTGAGTGTGTGGTTTAGGGATGGCCTCCTTGATATTTTAAGCCAACACCCACAAATGAGCTGGAGGTGGCCTAGTAAAACTGTGGAGGGAAGAGTGTTGCCATGGCAACAGCCAGGTGTAGGAGCCCAGAGATGGGAGACAAGATATTTGAGCTTCGAGGCTCAAAGTGTGGTCTGTGGACCAGCAGTCTGGGCATCACTGGGGAGCTTGGTACATGTCTTGGACCCCACCCCAGATCTGCTGAGCAGAACTTGCATTAGGACAGTCCCTGGCTGGTTTGTGTGCACACTGATGTTGGAGAAAGAGGAGTGGATGGAAGTGAGATATTGAGGGAGAGAGGGACTCCAGGTGAGATGGCAAAGTCTGCTGGGCCTGGTCCTACAGGACCTCATAGACTATGGGCAGGCATTCGGATTGGATTCTCAGGACTAAAGCCAGGGATATTTTGAATTTTTAATAGAGGTAACACAATCAGATATAGGTGAATGAACTTGGAGGGGAGCAGGGCTGCAAGTATAAAACAGAAGAGATCCCTCTGATGCCAAATAGCAACTCCACCCAGGCTTTTTACTCCACTCCTTGGTCAGACAGCCTGGCCTGCTCTTGCCAGCCTGCTTCTCACCCAAAGTCCTTGAATCCCTCCTGGACTGAACTCTCCCAAAGGGTATCACACAGCCACCTGAGGAGTTAACTGTATGCATTTAAAAGACAAAAATAATCACAATGCTCAGTGCTCTTAAGGGTGCCCAGAGATGGGCCATCTTATGTACTTCTGGCAGGCATATGAGTCACAAGAATTTTTCTAGACACTAATTTGATAATATGGGCTTTAAAAACGATACTGCAGCCTTCCCTGGTGGTATAATGAAGGCTGAAGGTAGAAGAACTTATGCTTTCAAACTATGGTGCTAGAGAAGACTCTTGAGAAACCCTTGGACTGCAGGGAGATCAAACCAGACAATCCTAAAGGAAATCAACCCTGAATATTCACTGGAAGGACTGAAGCTGAGGCTCCAATACTTTGGCCACTGGATGAGAGAGTCTGCTTATTGGAAAAGACCCTGATGCTAGGAAAGATTGAGGGCCAGAGGAGAAAGAGGCAACAGAGGATGAGATGGTTAGACGGCATCACTGACTCAATAGACATGAGATACTGAAGGAGACAAAATCTTGGCATGCTGCAGTCCATGGAGTCACAAAGATCCACGCATGACTTAGCGACTGAACAACGAGAGTGGATAAGAATCCATTGGATCCAGGGTTTAGGAAGGAAGATCCCACATGCTTTAGAGCAACTAGGCCCATGTGCTACAACTACCGAGCCTGTGAGCTTTTGGACTCGAGAGTCGGGACTCGCTGCTCCACAAGAGAAGCTGCTGCAATGAGAACCCTGGGCACAGCAATGAACAGTAGCCCCTGCTTGCCAGAACTAGAGAAAACCTGCTCCCAGCAACCAGAAATAAATAATTAAAAAACAAACAAAAAAACGACCTTGCATGGCCCTGACTAAAGTTCCTCAAGTCAGGACAGAAAATAATCAGAAAAATCAGGAAAAAAATATGCATCCTTATTTGTTAGCAGCAAAAGTTTAGAGACTACTGAAATGTCTCAGGAAAGGTCGGGGAGTAGCTAACCGCAACAGGGTGACCACCCTCAATCAGGGCTTTTGTAGCTTTTTTAGTGAAACAGAAAAGATAATAAATACTGAGTGGCTTCAACTGTGTAAAAATTATACATAAAAATGGGTGGAAATGTGGGTGACTATTTCCCTTTCTGCTTTTCTGTATGTTCCAAATACTCTATAATAATTGTGTAATACCTTGATGATGAGAAAAATTGCTTTAAAAAGTTTGTCTGTCCAATACAACAGGTAACGTCATGGTCCTGGAGGCAGACATCACAATAGAGGGGCTTGGCACAGTCAACGAGACCGGAGTCCCCATCATGGCGCACCCCCCAGCCGTCTACAGCGACAACACCCTGGAGCAGTGGCTGGAGGCTGTGCTGGCCTCTTCCCAGAAGGGCAAGGACTTCTCTCAGCCCCTCCCCAGCTGCCAAGCCCTCCAGTCCTCAGGCCACATGTGCAGGGGTCCCTCTACTAGGAGACAAGTCCAATGACTTGCTCTTGCCTCAGCTTTTCACTCTAGAGACCTGGGCTCAGGGAAGATGGGTGAAACAAGGGATGTAGAAGTGCAGGGTAAGCTGCAAAGTGCCAAACACAAGCATTCAGGCTCTGAATCCATGGAACTGGATACAACATGCTCAAAGCCAATTCCACCTTCCCCTCCCATGTCTCTTTGCCAGTTACCGAAAGAATCCAGGCATCACCCTAATGCCTCCCTCACCCCCTGCATCTACTCAGATGCTGCATCTGCCAATTCTAACCCTGACCCCTATCTTGGATTCAGTCCCACTCACATCATCTTTTTCTTGAACCTCCTTCCTCACTGGCTTCCTGCCTCCAAACTCAGCCCCTACCCAGGTGAGCTTTCCAAAACGTCAACTGTCAAGTCACTCCCCTGCTTTAACTCTCCATAGCTCCCCACTGTCCTCAGGACAAATTATGCTCTCCTTGGCCTGGCTTTCAACATCCTTCTCTAACTGGTGAAGAATCTGCCTGAAATGCAGGAGACCTGAGTTGAATCCTTGGGTGGGGAAGATCCCCTGGAGAAAGTAACGGCAACCCACTCCAGTATTCTTGCCTGGGAAATCCCATGGACAGAAGAATCTGGGCTACAGTCCATGGGGTTGCAAAGAGTCAAATACGACTGACCAACTGACTCTTTCTAATTCCTCAGCCTCATCTGCTTTTTAGGTTTGTGTGGCTTTGGACCCTCTCAGTCTGCCTGTCCAAGAATCACAGTCCGTTTTCATCAGATGCTTGACAACATCTGCACCAGCCCCAAGTCCCAAGCCCTTAGCCATCATTTGCTTCCTCCCCTTGAGGATGAGGGATGGAAGATCACTCCTACTCAGGCAAGCCCTTTCTCTCCAGGAGAGCTCTGCCTGTTTGAAGCCTTCTTCACACCCACCCAGAATTCCATCCCTGTCTTCCCTCCCATCTCTGACACACACAGCATACCTGCTCTCTCTGTCCCAAGAAGTCGTGTCTTCTGTTTCCTTCTTCCTTGAGCACGAGACCAATTTCCCAAGCCCTTGGCCCTCTCCCCACAGGCATCAAACTAGACTTCAAGAGCATCAAGGCTGTGGGCTCCTCCCTGGACCTGCTTCGGCGGCTGACAGAGGAGGGGAAAGTTCGAAGGCCTGTGTGGATCAATGCCGACATCCTGAGGGGTCCCAACATGGTCAGATCAACAGAGGTCAATGCCACACAGTAAGTGTTTGCCTCTCTGCTCCAGCTGTGTCCAGTCTGTTTCCTTCAATGTCTGGTACAGCAGGTGCTCACGGGACCTGTGCTGAGTTTGCCTCCAGCCACACCATATCCTCTGACCTCAGCCTTCACACATCCTGTTCCCTCTGCCTTGAATGCCCTTCCACCATTTCCTGGTGAACCAGCCATTACCTGCCCCAGAAACGTCCCTGACGTCCAAGACTGCTGAGGACCGTCCCTCACACTTTCTCCTAACAGTCCTGATTTCACAAGGCTGTCACTGTTGGATTACGGGTTTGTCCCCTTACTATAATGTTTATTCCTGGATGGCAAATGGTGACCAGGGCAACCCTTGGCCTGCTAGAAAAGTCTAAAGCACTAACTCCTTCCCCAGCCTCCCCACCCCCGACCCCCAGATCCCAGCACTGCCAACAACAGCACTTATATAGCACCAGCTACATGGTCCAAGTTTATGGTTTACAGAGGGCCGCATAAAAGGAGAGAATATTAGAAATGCCAGGTTAGGAGCATTTTTTCTCACCATTTTGCAAATAAGAAAGTAGACAATAATTGAGGCTCAGTCTGTTGAATGTTTATTGTCTGTCACATACATTGTTTTAAGTAGTCTAGTTGTGGAGTACCATTTAACTCTCACAATGAGAATGAGGTAGGTACTATTATTTTCATTTTGTAATATAGGAATTATCTCACTGAGGTTAAATGACCTGCCTACATCTAATAATTGGCAGAGCAAACATACAAAGCCAGGTCTTTCTGACTCTAACTTCCAGCTCTCTATTGTCCATTTCCATCCATCCTTTCTCCCATCCATCCATTAAACCATCTTTTCAACCAGTCAGCTAACAATACATCCACCCAGTATTTATCTAGTCTTTAACTCAGGTGCATTTGGAAAGCAGCAGCTTGAAAATGTAGTCAGTGGCCCAAGATTGAAAAAAAGGGTTGATCTTGGAGTGAACGTTACTCAGTAATCTGGGAGGGGGAGAGGGTAACATTTGCCTATTCAAGTTTGTAAGAGTTCAAACTTCGAATGGCATTTTTAAATATCTGAAAATTCAGAGACTCTCACAGGTGACAGCACAGATCCCACACCTAGGGATTGGATGCATCTCTGCATTCACCTGGGGATGTTTGAGAAGCCCTGTCCTGCCTGAAAGGATGCCATTTTTTTTTTTTTTTTTTTTTTTTTTTAAGGATGCCATTTTAAAGAATCAACAAGGTTGGGTGAGCTGCTCAAGGTCATAGTCAGGACTCAAACCCAGGCCTCCCCGGCTCCAAAGTTCATGCCCTAATATGGGACTTTGAGCAAGCAAACATGTGCTTCAGGACTGTGCTCTAATATCTAGATGTGATAGATCCTGCCTCTTCCTAGCACTCTGATGGGAACCCAGGAGGTGAGGAAGGGGCTCTAAAAGACCAGCATCTCTGATTGTCTGCAGGTTCCTGGCCTTGGTCCAGGAGAAGTATCCCAACACAACCCTGTCTCCAGGCTGGACTACCCTGTACCTGCCCTTGTTCCCAAATGGGACATATACCCAGACCATGATGGAGAAGATGGAGGAGCTGGTGGGAGCACTGCCCCAGAAGGTGACCTTTCCCGTGCGGGCTGTCATGGTCAGGGCTGCCTGGCCCCAATTCAGCTGGCTGCTTGGCCAATCTGACAGGTGAGAATGCCCAGGCCCTTGCCCTGGCCCTTTCTCCCTCGAAACTCACTCCCGGTGCTTGAATCCGTAGCAAGATCCCAGACGCTAATGGTAGAAGGGTCTTCATGATCAACTGGCCCAACCTCTGCTGGTACTCACAGTGTCTACAGTATCCCCGCTTTCTTCTTGTACACCTCTGGTAATGGGCAGCTATCACTTGAGGCAGCCTGTCCAATGGAAAGTGTTTTTTTTTTCTGCTTATTTGTTTTGGGCCCCACTACACACCAGGCAGTCTCTTAGTTCCCCACCAGGGATCAAACCAGCAACCCTTGCAGTGGAAGCACAGTCTTTCCCACTGGACCACTAGGGAAGTCCCAGAATGTGTTTATTCTGAGAGGCAATTTGCCTCCCACTGCTTCCTCCCTGGGGAACCAGCTATTCTCTGAGGCTGTACAGACTGCACCTATAGCCTCTGCCCCAATAGTTCTGTGGGATTGGGGGAGCCCACCCTCCTCCCACCTCTGCACTGGTCCCAGCTGCACAGCACCACCTTCCTCAGCCTCTCCCCACTGGGGGCCACTCCCTTCCCTCTTCATCAGTTCAATTCAGTTCAGTTCAATCGCTCAGTCATGTCCAACTCTTTGCAACCCCATGAATCTCACCACGCCAGGCCTCCCTGTCCATCACCAACTCCCGGAGTTTACTCAAACTCATGCCCATCGAGTCGGTGATGCCATCCAGCCATCTCATCCTCTGTCGTTCCCTTCTCCTCCTGCCCCAATCCCTCCCAGCATCAGGGTCTTTTCCAATGAGTCAACTCTTCGCATCAGGTAGCCAAAGTATTGGAGTTTCAGCTTCAGCATCAGTCCTTCCAATGAACACCCAGGACTGATCTCCTTTAGGATGGACTGGTTGGATCTCCTTACAGTCCAAGGGACTCTCAAGAGTCTTCTCAAACACCACAGTTCAAAAGCATCAATTTTTCGGCACTCAGCTTTCTTCACAGTCCAACTCTCACATCCATACATGACCACTGGAAAAACCATAGCCTTGAGCAGACGGACCTTTGTTGGCAAAGTAATGTCTCTGCTTTTTAATATGCTATCTAGGTTGGTCATAACTTTCCAAGGAGTAAGCGTCTTTTAATTTCATGGCTGCAGTCACCATCTGCAGTGATTTTGGAGCCCCAAAAAATAAAGTCTGACACTGTTTCTACTGTCTCCCCATCTATTTCCCACGAGGTGACAGGACCAGATGCCATGATCTTAGTTTTCTGAATGTTAAGCTTTAAGCCAACTTTTTCACTCTTCTTTCACTTTCATCAAGAGGCTTTTCAGTTCCTCTTCACTCTCTGCCATAAGGGTGGTGTCATCTGCATATCTGAGGTTATTGATATTTCTCCTGGCAATCTTGATTCCAGCTTGTGCTTCTTCCAGCCCAGCGTGTCTCATGATGTACTCTGTATGAGTTAAATAAGCAGGGTGACAATATACAGCCTTGACGTACTCCTTTTCCTCCAACCACCCCTCCCGTGCCCATCTCTTCTGTCCTTATCTCTTTCCTAAATTTTTCAGTCACTAAGTCCTGTCTGATTCTTTATGACCCTATGAACTGCACCATGCTAGGTTTCCCTGTCCTTCACCATCTCCCAAAGCTTGCTCAAACTCATGTCCATTCAGTCATTGATGCCTTCCAACCATCTCATCGTCTGTTGTCCCCTTTTCCTCTGCCTTCAATCTTTCCCATTATCAGGGTCTTCTCCAATGAGCTCTTCACATCAGGTGGCCAAAGCATTGGAATTTCAGCTTTTCAGCATCAGTCCTTCCAATGAATATTCAGGACTGATTTCCTTTAGGATTGACTGATTGGATCTCCTTGCTGTCCACGGGACTCTCAAGAGTCCAACATCCCAGTTCAAAAGCATCCATTCTTCAGTACTCAGCCTTCTTTATGGTCCAACTCTCACATCCGTACATGACTAGTGGAAAAACCATAGCTTTGACTACCCAGACTTCTGTCAACAAAGTAATGTCTCTGCCTTTTAATGTACTCTATAGGTTTGTCAAAGCTTTTTTTCCAAGGAGCAAGTGTTTTTTAGTTTCATGGCTGCATTGCCCTTCTTTGGGACTTGAATGAAAACTGACCTTTTCCAGTCCTGTGGCTATTGCTGAGTTTTCCAATTTTGTTGGTATACTGAGTGCACCATTTTAACAGCATTTTTTAGGATTTAAAATTGCTCAGCTGGAATTCCATCATATCACCATCATTAGCTTTGTTCATAGTGATGCTTCCTAAGGCCCACTTGACTTCACACTCCAGGATGTCTGGATCTAGGTGAGTGATCACACCATCATGGTTATCCAGGTCATTAAGTTTTGTTTTGTTTTGTTTTGTTTGTAGTTTTTCTGTGTATTCTTTTTTTTCTCTCTGTATTCTTGCCACCTGTTTTTAATATTTTCTGCTTCTGTTAGGTCCATACCATTCCTGTCCTCAATTGTGCCCAATTGCATGAAATGGTCCCTTGGTGTCTCTAATTTTCTTGATCTCTAGTCTTTCCTATTCTATTGTTTTCCTCTATTTCTTTGCATTATTCACTTAGAAAGGTTTTATTTCTTGTTATTTTCTGGAGCTCTGCATTCAAATGGGATTCTCAGCTATTTGTAAGGTCTCCTCAAACAACCCCTTTGCCTTTTTTGCATTTTTCTTGGGGATGGTTTTGATCACTGCCTACTGTACAATTCTACAAACCTCCATTCATATTTTTCTTCAGGTACTCTGTCAGATCTAATCCCTTGAATCTATTTGTCATTTAAGTCTGAATTTGGCAATGAGTTCATGATCTGAGCGACAGTCAGCTTATTTTTGTTGACTGTATAGAGCTTCTTCATCTTTGGCTGCAAAGAATATAATCAATCTGATTTAGGTATTGACCATCTGGTGATGTCTGTGTGTAGAGTATCTCTTGTGTTGTTGGAAGACAATGTTCGCTATGACCACTGCATACTCTTGGCAAAACTCTGTTAGCCTTTGCCTGTCTCACTTTGTAACTGCCTGTTATTCCAGGTATTTCTTGACTTCCTACTTTTGTATCCAGTCCCATATGATGAAAAGGACATCTTGTTTTTCGTTCAACTTCAGCTTTTTCAGCACTAGTGATTGGGGCATAGACTTGGATTACTGTGATATTGAGTGGCTTGCCCTAGAAACAAACCGAGATCATTCTGCCATTTTTGACACTGCACCCAAGTACTGCATTTTGGACTCTTTCGTTGACTATTAGGGCTACTCCATTTCTTCTAAGGGATTCTTGCCCACAGTGTAGATATAATGGTCATCTGAATTAAATTCGCCATTCCCATCCATTTTAGTTCACTGATTCCTAAAATGTGTCTTTGTGGGTCCTCTTTCCTAACAGAGGGCCCACAAATAGACACTCCAAGTGGGGGACAGGCCAGTCCATCTCCCCTCCTTCTTAGGAGAGATGTCCTCTCCTAACCTCTGCCCTCAGTCAGGGTTCCCAAGGCCTCCCCCCAGCTCAGGTTCACTTCTGAGAATGGAAGAGGGGCTGAGGGCTGCTGGGCCCAGGCAGGCTCTGAGCTGGCTCTCTGGACCCCAGGTACAGCCTGACAATGTGGCAGTCCGCCTCGGACCCCGTGTCAGTGGACGACCTCCTCTACATCCGGGACAACACCGCCACCCACCAAGTCTACTATGACCTCTTTGAACCTCTCCTGTCGCAGTTCAAGCAGCTCGCCAGTAAGTAGGGGTCTTGGGAGGGTGGGAGAGGGTGGTGGAGTGGATTCTGCACAAGGCAGCACCTAGTAGATATGGGAGCAGAGCTCGGGGGGACAGGCCAATGAAAGGGGAAAATCCTATGTGAGATAGGAGGAAGGAATCATTTGAGGCATCCATTGTATGCCAGACCCTGGGATGGAATATTAAGCTCCACAGATCCATGAAGCAGATATTCCATTTTACAGATAGATAAACTGACGTTCAGAACAGTTATGTAATTTACACGAAGTCATTCAGCTTGAATATGGCACAGCTCCTACTGGAAGCAGCAAATTCCAAACCCCAGATGCTTCCCCTTGCAGTACCGTTCTCTGAGGGTTGCTCTAGCATTTCAGAGAATAGCTCCTCCACTGTACCTGCTAATCAGTGATGCTTGTTCCTTTGTCCAAAGCCCCTGTTCCCTCGACTCCAAACCCAGGAGAGCCTGCAATCAGGCTATCTCAAGGGGGCCCATCAGACCCAACATTCCTGCTCTAGGAGCCATCTGGGTGAGGGGGAGGAATACCAGCTTTGGGGCCTGACTGACCTGGCTCCATCAGGCTTCAATCCCAGCAAACTTGCCCACTGGCTGTAGGACCTTGGGCAAGTCACCCGGCATCTACAAAACAAGGAACTCCAGCTCCCTGGAAGTTCACTGTGAGGCTTAGAGAGGACTCATGGTGTACATAAGGCCTCGTGACTGGTGGCCTCTTCATCTTGGCAATCTGACCCACAGTGAATACTTCACGGAAGCAAAGCTACTACACCGGGGGCAGCCTGATCCCTGCTCTCCAGCACTCCGGGGACGAGGGTCTGAGCGTGGAGTGGCTGGTTCCTGACATCCAGGGCAATGGAAGCACAGCAACAGTGCGGCTCCCAGGTAAGGGCTGCGTCCAGCCCCTGTGCTCCTAGCTCAACTGCAAGGGTTACCTCGGGGAAGCTACCTCAGGTCTCTGTTACCATAGCAACACGGCTGCAAGGTAGGGGAGCAGTGTTGTCAATAGTGCGGGGCTCCTGGCCGTTGGACCAGCACTTGTGAGGCTTCAGCCACATGGTGCTGCAACAGAGGCAGGCACAGGCCCAGAGCTGAGCCAGCGGCTTACTGGGCCATTCTGATGAGCCCCGGGCACATTCACAAAGTAGCCCTTCCACCTGGAACCCAGATCCAATCAGCACACCCCATTAACCTCCTGCTGTCCCTTTTAACTTCAGCAAGGGCCTCTCACACCCCATGATAACCCTAACCCCAGACACTGTTGCCTCCACTGCCTCTTCCAGACCGAGAAGGCATGATCCTGCTGGACGTGGGCCTCCAGAAGCCTGCAGCTGGGGACCCCGTGCCCATCGTCCACACCCCACATGGCCGTGCCCTGACGCTGGAGTCCTGCCTGCAGCAGCTGGCCGTGCACCCCGGACGCTGGGGGGTCCACGTGCACATAGCAGAGCCCGCCGCCCTGCGGCCGTCCCTGGCCACGCTGGCCACCCTCTCCACCCTCGGCCGCCTGTCTAGGCCCGTGTGGGTCGGGGCCACAGTCTCCCACGGGAGTTTCATGGTCCCTGGCTACGTGACTGGCAGGGAGTTGCTTACAGCTGTGGCCGAGGTGTTCCCCCATGTGACCGTGGCCCCAGGCTGGCCCGAGGAAGTGCTGGGCAGTGGCTACAGGGAACAGCTGCTCACAGATATGCTGGAGCTGTGTCAGGGCCTCTGGCAACCCGTGTCCTTCCAGCTGCAGGCTGGACCTCTGGGCCAGAGCCCCGCTGGAGTCGTGGCCCGGCTGCTGGCAGCCTCCCCCCGGGCCACGGTCACGGTGGAGCACAGCCCTGGCCGGGGCCACTATGCATCTGTGCGGGCAGTGCTGCTGGCAGCCAGGGCCGTGGAGAAGGCCCGAGTCTACTACAGGCTACCCCAGAGCTACCGCCAAGACTTGCAGGCAGATACTGGCAGACACTGAGCACCCAGGGGTGCTGGCCCGGTGGACCCAGATTCCCTCGGGGGAGGCAGGAAGGAATAAATGCCTCTGCTTCCTCAGTGCACTGCACGCATGTACTTGGGGCAGGATGGAGTGGGAGTGGACGTGAGGTGGCCAGGGAGGATGCTTAGAGGGTCTGGAGGCTGGGGGCCAGGTCGTTCCGGTTGTCCAAGAGGAACTGTTCACAAGCCTTGAAGGTGGTGTAGAACTCAGAGGAGAGGCCGGTCACATTGGTGGTCACATACTTGAGAACGCCCGGGGTGGCCTGGTTGTAGTAAGACACCTGCAGGACAGGGAGCCACAACCAGGGAGGGTGGGGAGGGGTGGGGGGGGCACCGAGTGAACATGAAACAGGCAGGTGGCATCCTTGTGCGTTAGCCCCTCAGTCATGTCCAACTCTTTGGGACCACGTGAACTCTTGTAGTCCTCCAGGCTCCTCTGTCCATGGCCTTCTCCAGGCAATACTGGAGTGGTTTACCATTTCCTTCTCTGGAGGATCATCCTGACCCAGGGATAGAACTGGGGTTTCCGCATTGCAGATAGATTATTTACTGTCTTCAGCCACCATGGAAGCCCAGTCACCTGCTAGGGCAGCAAATACCAGCAGCACCTGGGGCCTTTGAGGACTGCATGATTGGTGGGCATGACCTCCTACAGCTGGACTCCCCTGACCCTTCCTGGGGGCTGACAACCCTGGCTTCCCTCTGTCACCACACATACTGTCATCATGTGTCTCCTCTCTCAGCCCAGAAGCTCTGGAGGATTGGGTCTCCAGAGCCAAGCATATAACCCGTTTAAATGAAGGTGCTACTGTTAGAATATGGCTTCCCAGGTGGTAATAGTGGTAAAGAATCTACCTGCCAATGCAGCAGACACAAGAGACCAGGGTTTGATACCTGGGCTGTGAAGATCCCCTAGAGAACCCACTCCAATATTCTTGCCTGGAAAATCCCATGGACAGAGGAGCCTGGCAGGCTACAGTCCATGGTGTGGCAAAGTAGGACACGACTAAGCCCTTGTCAGCAAATCTGCAGGAAGCAGTTAGAATAACCCCAGGGAACACTAAGTTAGCAAATGTCCAAGTCTCTACATGGGGTGTCTCAGGGCCCTAGCAGCTGTGCTCTGAGGAAGGTGCACTGTTTCCCAGCTAGCCCACTTTCATCCAGCCAGGTAACACTGACTGCCCTGATGAGGCCCCTGAGGGCCTTCCTAGACATGAAAGTAAGAAGATGGAGTTTTAGAGACTTTCCTGTAGCTCAAATAGTAAAGAATCTGCCCACAATGCAGGAGACCAGGGTTCGACCCCTGGGTTGGGAAGATCCTCTGGAGTGGCAATCCACTCCAGTATTCTTGCCTGGAGAATCCCATAGACAGAAGAGCCTGGCAGGATACAGTTCATGGGATTGCAAAAAGTTGGACACAAGTGAGCAAAACACAGGCCTGGTTCAACTGTGGCCTTGGACTTGTCTTTGCACAGATTAGGTCTTATTGAAGGCTCCTTTTTAGGCCCTGACACTCCTAGGCTCTCTACAGCTGGAAGAGAGCTTACTGGCCAGTGGGAGTGCTGAGGTCTGGACAGCACTGAGCTCTAGACACAAGTGTGGCTTTGGGGTGAATCCGGGTGGGAAGGGAAAGGAGACACTCTTGCATCTAGGCCTCACCTTGGTTAACTGGTCCCCCTCGCGCCAGAAGCAGAAGCCTGAGCAGACAGTCTCCCCACGCCGGTACTCTGGGGTCTCACGGTGCGTGGGCAGTGTAACTGACCTCAGCGCAATGACATAGGGTTCCCTGTATGGAAGAAGTGTGCAGGAGGAGCACAGGAAAGAGTGAGGGCCAGCTTCCAGAAATCCCCTCCAGCACTGACCAGGGGTCCCGCTGCAGTGATGCCCTCACCAGAGTCTAAGGCCCACAGCCTGGCTCCAGGTCAAGCTGGAAAGGAGGTTCTAGACAGGAGGTGCCTGTGGGTGAGCAGTTCTGAACTCACCAGGTACCAGGGTGACTGCACTGTGGACCTTCTGGAAACATTCCCAGCCTCCCCCTCCCCGCCCCAGGGAAGCAGTGCTGCACTTTGGATTTTTGTGGTTCATCTTTTTGACTGTCTCTAGCATAAGTGATATGCTAGGGCTTCCCTGGTGGCTCAGAGGTTAAAGCGTCTGCCTGCAATGTGGGAGACATGGGTTTGATCCCTGGGTTGGGAAGATCCCTTGGAGAAGGAAATGGCAACCCACTCCAGTATTCTTGCCTGGAGAATCCCATGGATGGAGGAGCCTGGTGGGCTACAGTCCATGGGGTCGCAAAGAGTTGGACACGACTGAGCAACTTAACTAACTAGCGTAAGTGATGCCATTTCTCCAGCATTCTCACCATGGTACAGCTGGGAGCCTTACCACCCTTCAGGCAACATGGGGCTTTGAGAGGCTGGAGGCCAAGGAGCGGGCCATGTGAGAGTTGGCCCGTCTGTGACCTGGGGCACGGCACCCTCACTATGCCAGGGATGGAGACCACCCTGCTTAAGAGAATGAGTGACTGGAAAGGGCAGTATGTCCTCTTGTTCTCCAGTCTCCCCCCAGTAAGACCACGGCCATCAATTTTACACTGAGGTCCTGAGGCCATAGGAAAGAGGGCTGACTCTACACAGATGTCCCCTCCCTGGGGAGGAAGATGAACCTGCCCACCTCCCACCCCAGCAGGCAGGCACGCACCCGATGTCACAAGGCTTCCGTCGAGAGGCCAGGATGATGAAGTCCTGGGGCTTGGGGTCACCACCAAGGGCGGGGCTGATGACATGGTAGATGGCATCATCCTCGTCCACCTGCTGCACTAGCTCCACGCTCCTGTGCAGGGTCCACAGGGGTCACAGAGGCGCCGCGTGTGACAGCAGGGTTGACCCAGCCGCACCCCCCGCAACACGCTTCAGCCATCCTGAGCACATGCTTGGGGGACATATCACCCCCAGACTGCTCAACAGGGACCACAGGAGGGCAGAAAAGCCTGGCCAAAGTGGACATACACACCTGGGCTCGCAGACTCGTACACAAGCAGATAAGCCCCAGCTGTGGGCACATGTGCACAAACACATGGACACCCACTGATGCACACACAAAACTACAGATGTCTGTCCGTGTGTGTGCAAATGCATATACACAGACGTGTGATGATTTAGTAGCCGTACTGAGTATTCAGTGAGTGCCCACCGTGTGCCAGGCACTGTTCTAAGAGCTTATGGGTATTATCTCATTTAATACCACATCAGCCCATGCAGTTGGACTCTGAGGAAGGGGCTGGGACTCAGAGAAATAACTCACCCACAGCCACAGAGCTAATAAGGAAGCAGGTCTGAGATGTGCACAGGTTGGGTGCCAGAGCTGTGCCCTCAGACGCGGGTACGCTACACACCTGTGCCCAGGTAGACACACCCAGGCTTATACCAACACACACAAGGACATCCTCGCAGAGACAAGATCCTGTCCAAACCTGCCACCTTTCCCTGCATATATCCGTATGAAGAACTGGCAAACTTGGTAAATTGAGCAAACTGGACATTCTCTGAGCTACCCTGAGTCTGGGAGGAGTTCCCACCCACCCCTCCACTTTCCAACCACCTCTCTAAGCAGTCCCCAAGCCCCCTCTCAGAAGGCAGAACTCAGTTTGAAAATCACTAACCTACCCCTATGCAAATACACACCCACACCGCAAATACCCAATTTAAGAGGGGGGAAACTGAGGCCCAGAAAGGACATGACTGGCCCACGGTCACATAGTTAGCTGGGCCAGGCCCCCACCTCCAATTCCAGGCTCAGTCCCTTCCCTGAGGGCTTGGAATACCCATAACTCAGATACTCACCTAACACATAACCATACACCTCCCCTCCCATAACCCACCCTTCGATAAAAGCCAGCAAGGGGCCCAGAGCAGTGGGGGATGGCTCAGAAGGAGGAGATACTTCAGGGCCCCCTTCCCCACTCCCACTCCCCGGGACCCCCACCCTCCGGCACCTACCGGCAGTGCTTGTCCCACTCAGGCCTCCGGCGGAGGTCAGAGAGCAGCAGGAAGGCCTGGGCTGTGTCCACGTGCACCAGCATCTCCATGTGGAAGGAGAGGAACTTGTCCTCCTCTAGAGTGTACAGGCGGACCTGCATGGGACAGAGGGCAGCCTCATTCCCTCGTCTCCTCCTCAGACTCTGCTGGGGACCCGGGCTGGAAGTCAGGGCCTCACTGATTGCTGTGTGTCTGTGAACAAGTGACTCAACCTCTCTAAGCCTCAGTGGCAGCCCCGTGAAAAACGGGAGATTCAGCACAAAGTGGATAGTCTGAAGAAGCAGGGACTGCATGGATAAACACTAGTCAGATGGAATGGTACTCCATGTGAAACAGAACATACACATCACTTCACACAAGTGAATGCACTGTGCCTAAGGAAATTCGTCAAAGGTTACATACTATATGACTCCCTTTACTGGACATTCTCAAATAGACCAAATGAAAGGCATAGTAAACTGGTTTGTGGTTTCCAGGGATTGGGATGGGAAGAAGCTTGATCACAAAGGAGACAGAAAAATTAGAGGTATTATGGTACTGTTCTGTATCTTGATTACTGTAGTGATGATACAACTTTATGTGTTTTCCAAACTAGCAGGATTATACACTAAAAATGGGAAGTTTTACTGTATGTAAATTATACCTCAATTTTTAAACGTCAAAAAAAATTTTCTTAAAGAAAAAGATAAAGAAGCAGTAACTAATGCAAAACCAGAATGGATCCTGAGAGCCAGGCATCCAGCCAGCCACTGGTGTCACTGTGGGGAGGTGACCCATCCCAGGACACAGGCAGAAGCAGCAGAGCTCAGCCCACCCCTGCCCCCAGCCCCCATCTGAGCCACACCAGGCCTTGAGGGGACAGGTGGGCTTCTATAAGTGGGTTGGTTTCATGACTCACCCAGGGCCTCTTAGGGAATCCCCCTCTGACTTCTGTGGTTCGAGAGGGTTTCACAGCTCACAGTCAACCCCTCTGGCTGCTCAGAGGAGGAAGGAGAGCTGGGAGGGTGGGGTCCGCTACCTGGTTGCTCTCCGAGGACAGCACCCAATCGTCCTTGGCCACGAGCATCTTCAGGGAGGAGACGTTGTTGTAGCTCAGGTACACCTGCACAGACACACAGCAGCCTCAGCACCCCCTTCCTCGGGGCTCCGTGCCAGGCCCACTCTGATGCGTGGAGAGGGAACTGCACGTGAAGGAAGGAGCCCTGGGCTTTGGGAAAGGAGGCCGGGCTGGGCCAGACTCCTCCTCCCCTTGGGGCCTCAGCTCTCTCCTGCCAAGCAGGGGGACACAGCAAAGCCCTTGGCTCACTGAGCCAGTCCTGAGGCAGAGTATCCTGTCCCCTTTGCGCCTCCTGCAAGAAGGGGGGGTTGGGGGTCCCCGACAGGTCTGAGGACTGTCCGCACAGAGCAGAAGGCCTTACCTGGTTGCTAGGATCCCAGGGGACAGACAGGGGCATCTCCGCCTGCTTACAGGACACGATGTACTTCCTGGGAGAGAGGGAAGATGACAACCTTGGTCCCTCTGTGGCCCACCTCTTCTCGGCAGGCTTAGTGTGTGCCAGGCCCTGTGCTCAGCCCAGCAGGGTGGGAGGCGCCCCTATGTGGCCAGGGAGACTGGGTGGGCACACAGAAGGCAGCAGCTGAGGACACGCACACTCAGAGGTGGGGACTCCCGGGGAAAGGCGTAGACCGCTAACCCTTGCCGAGTGACTTCACCCTTATGCTCAGTGTCCTCACCTGTAAGATGGGATCAGTAGTCACACCTGACCCCTCACGGGGTCATCAGGAGGAGAACAGCATTTGGCATATGGTGTGTTATTCGCTGAGTCATGTCTGACTCTTTGCAACCCTATGGACTGTAGCCCACCAGGCTCCTCTGTCCATGGGATTCTCCAGGCAAGAATACTGAAGTGAGTGCCAAACCCCTCCCTAAATGCACATTTTTCTTATTAATATTAGATGGTAAACCCTGGTGCATTTACAGCACTTTTCGGCATGTAAAGTGCTTTGGTAGCATCATTCACACCTGGATTTGCATCACAAGCAATTGCTCACCTCCTCTCAGAGCCTTTCTTTCTTCATCTCCAAAATGGGCATCATCGGAAT
This sequence comes from Muntiacus reevesi, assembly GCF_963930625.1. NCBI lineage: Eukaryota > Metazoa > Chordata > Mammalia > Artiodactyla > Cervidae > Muntiacus > Muntiacus reevesi. The sequence goes on from NC_089249.1 coordinate 150,567,965, forward strand.
CAATGGGAGGTACACAAGATGTAAAATTGGCCACACTTGCCAAATTCTCATTCTGCCAATCATTCCTATCTATGTGCCTGTGGACACCTAATCCCTCTGTCCCCAGCATCCTCACCTGTACAGGGGGCCAGTAAGACCGCTGTGTCATGAGGCCAAGACCAGAGACTGCCTGGATGTAAAGACCCAGCCCAGAGGCAGCTCCAAAGACAGGCGAGTTCCCAGAGGCAGGGAGCAGAGAGGGAACTGAGATAGAACTGACGCCGCGTCCCCTCCCACCACCCACAGGCCTCCACTTGCCTGTCCAGGCGGATCTTCTTCCTGGCACTGGCTTCTCGGTACCGCCGCTCGCCATCCTGGGGAGAGGAGCCCAGACAGATTGTGGTGGGGGCAGGACAACCAGCTTGCCCAGCCCCCATTACCGCCTGCCCTCCTCCCCCAAAGGGCCCAAGGAGACCCTCCCTGCAGTCCTGAAGCGGACTTCAGGTCGCACAGGGGCAGTCTGGATGCACAGTGCCCGGCCACTGAGTTCCAGCCCCAGCTTCCCCTCACACCCCTGAGTGACTTGGGGAACACCACCCGCCCTCACTAAACCTTGCGATGGGCAGGCATGCTTCTAAAGTGGTTTCCACACAAAACTTCATCTAAGTCTTCTGAGAACCCTCTGTGTTTGGCACTAGGACTACACACATTTTATTTCGGCCACACCACGCAGCTAGCAGCTACTCAGTTCCTCCCCCAGGGATTGAACCTGCGTCATGGAAATACTTTGGCCACCTGATGTGAAGAGTCGACTCACTGGAAAAGACCCTGAAGCTGGTAAAGACCGAAGGTAAAAGAAGAAGAGGGTGCCAGAGGATAGATGGTTAGATGGCACTTCCGACTCAATGGACATGACCCTGGAGATAGCGGAGGACAGGGAAGCCTGGCGTGCTACAGTCCATGGGGTCACAAAGAGTCAGACACGACTCAGCAACTGAGCAACAGCATGGCAATGAAATCCTGGGATTCTAAACACGAGGCCATCAGGCAACTCCCAGTACTATCCTCATTTTACAGAGGAGGAAACTGAGGCACAGAAACGCTAAGTGGCTCACCCAAGGTCACAGGGCTAAGGAGTGTGGCCAGGAACAGAATCCAGATGGCCTAGCCCGGGGCCCACCTCTGAACCAGTACCTCTAATGTCTCCTCGCTCGTGGACATTAATTGGCAAAGACCTGAGAGGACATCACAGACTGTTTCCCGTCCCACTGTCTTCAGGCTCCCCACTCCTTTGCCCACCACCCGTCTTGACTGCCCAGCGCCGGGCTCTAGAGCAGAGGTTTCACAGTCCATGCTCAGCCTTGTGAGGCAAGGCAGGGCAGGGGACCTTCTGGGAGAGAAGAGGCAACCTCACCAAGGTCAGTCCCCAGACCCTGGAAGCAAGCCCGAGCCTGGCCCTCAGGAGGCACAAGGGAACATTTTATAGGGCCAGCCTGGACCCCTGGTCCCTGAGTCTCATCCCTACTCCTTTTACTCCTCTGTAACCATGGTCAGAGCAGCTGCCACTTAGTCAGCCACAGGATCAGTGTCTCCCCAACAGTCCTATAAGGCAGGAACTGCAGATATGCCCTCTTTAAAGATGGGAATGAAGCTCAAAGAGGACGCCCGTCAGAACGTGGCCAAGGCGGGGTCCAACCCACCTCTGACCCCAAAGCCAGTGCTTTTACAGCTCTGCAGGCTCAGGAGTGCCGGTTAACACCCAGCAACGAGGGAGGCCCACACACATGGTTCAAGTTCTTCCAAAAAGCACAAGGGGCACCCCTGGGGGTCACAGCAGGGCACTCAGGGCCAAGCTGTGCCCCAGCAGAAGGAAAAAGCTGGGTCCATGCTCCCCAGTCCTGCCACCCCTGGGCAGAGGGGGAAGGGGGCTGCTAGCAGGGCACTCACCCCAGGCTGGGGCCGAATCCAGGGCAGCATCTGAGGCTGGTCATCTGCCCCCAGGACCACGAAAGTCATGAAGGCGCTGTTGATGTGCCGCCGATGGGTCTCAGCCTCCTGGCGGTAAGCCTCCACACACACGCCCACCTCCATGCTGAGGGGGAGGGAGGGATGCTGTCAGCTGGACAGACCTTCCTGAGGCCACCCCTCCCCAACACACGTGTGCACGCGAACACACATACACACATACACACACATGTACTCCTGCCGTTCCTCCCACAGCCTGGATCAGAGACCGCTGGGTGGGAAACTCAGAAGCGTTCCCTTTCAACAATGTTTACACAGTACCTGCTGCACCCCTGGCCCATGCTCATCTCTGGGGGTCACAGAAATGAATAAACCTGTGCAGTCCAGGTTCTCATGCGCTAACAGCGAGGGGATGGGGAAACAAATGTCTATATAAAATATGTTTATGTAAAAATAAAGGGTTATGGAAAGACATAAGAAAGGAGGTGGAGGGGCAGGGCCTAATCAGAGAAAATGCTCATTATAAACATATTCACCAGTGCTCTAACAGCCGAGCTCCCGACAGCTCAGTTGCAGCCGTCTCTGCATCTCCAACCGTCTGATGAATTATAAAATAGCAGCCGCCTCCATTCCCCTCACTTAGGAATGCAGACTTCATGCAGATGGGGAAATCAATGCCTAGAACAGGGCACTAACTTGCCCAAGGTCACACAGCAGTCAGGAAGAGAATCTGCACGAGAAACCAGGCCTCACAGATCCTAGTTCAGGACTTTTTGCTCTGCACAACAGCAGAATGTGTGCTTATCAGATGGAATAGTAAAATGATAATGATGATAATAATAATAAAAATAATAGCAGCAGCAATGGCTGACCTTCAGTGAACGTTCTCTCTGTCATTATACTATTAAACAGTAACTTCTCATTGAATCCTCACAATTATGAGGTAGCTGTGGTGAGCCCCGGTTCTCTAAGGTGAAAGAACTGAGGCTCAGAGGGTTAAGTAACTTGCCCAAAGTCACACAGATGCTAAGAGGTAAGCCAAATTTGAACTCAGGCAGCCTGGCTCCTGATCCCTCACTGTTAATGACTACATATTACTGAAAATCACCACATCTCTGAAAGCATCAAAAGAGATACATACTTTAAGTAAGCTTTCGTTGGGTATCAGAATCCATTACAAAGATAAGGGTTCTGGGAACTATTTGCGGTTTTAGGAAAAGGGTGGGGAAGGGTTCGATAAACAACAGAACACTGGCAAGAGGTGCCCCGTGACCGAAGCATCCACAGTGTGGCAGGCTCAGAGGCAGGAGCCAGGGAGAGAGACCAAGACACAGGGCACGTGGTGTGACCCAGGATGGGGAGCCCTGAGGAGGAACATCAGAGGGAATCCTAGTGATGGTGCAGGGACCCAGCAGCCAGAGCTCAGACCCCACAGACCTCGTCTACAGGGGAAACGGCTCCTGACACTTTGAGGTAATGTCCCTTCTCGGGTCAGGAAGAGCCCTCAGTCCCAGGGGCCCCGTCTCGTCCATCCCAGCCCCTCACCTGTGCTTGAAGGCGTTGTTCACGATGGCCTTGAGCACCAGACGGTCCCCAACCTGGGATGGGCCCCGGAAGTGGAACATCTCAATGGCCTTCAGGGTAGGGTGGGCACGGCAGAGCCGGCTGGAGGAGGCCGGGGGTCAGGGGATAGGACAAAGCACCCTCCAGTGCTTCAGTCACTGGCTTGGGCAAGCCAGCCTTCTCTCCCTGCCCCCATCCCCAGACCCTGCCCAGAGACACATGCACCACCCTCTGGCCCACCCCCTCCCACCCAACCCAGTGACAGCTCTACTCAGAGGAAGAGAACTAAAGTCCCATCCCACAGCTTAGAATACTGAGGTCCGTGTATAGCTGGAAAAAAGCTGAATTTGAGGTGACAAACAGCAGGGCTTGCAATAAACCTTTTCCATTCAATGTTTATATCCTAGCACCTGCTGTTCCTACTACCTGGAAGCCCTCCTCTTACCCCAAAATACTTGTCATTTAAGTATTTGAATGGGAGGGTTGAAATGACAGGTAGTATGCATTATTATGGCTTCCTGGGTGGCTCAGACAGTATTCAGCTGACATACTCCTCCTCTAGGAAGCCCTCCCTGACTATCCACACTCTGACCCTTCTCTCAGATCTTATTGTGCTCATAGTCTAGGCTGCCCAAAATGGCATTGCTTATGCACTATGTCCACAGGGTAAACACAGAGGAAGGGCCACTGGAGCTGGGCTCCAAAGGGTGGAAGAATGCGCCTGGCTGAGGAGGATAAGGATTAGGGAAGGCACTCCTATCAGCAAGTACAAAGTCATGCAGGTATGACAGTGTCAGTTAATAAATGCCAGTTGTCATAACTATAAAAATATGCTCCAATACTTGGGGCAGAATACGTCCCAGACAGGTACAGAGGTTATAGGAGAGGGAAGGAATTCTTTCCACCTCTAGGGAGAAGGGGACAGTTAAAGAGGCTTCTTAGAGGATAGCAGGATTTTAGCAAAGAATAGTGGGGCTACAAGGTGGAAGGTCAGCCAGGAGGGGAGACAAGAGCTGGGAGCATGGTGGGGTGAGTGGGAAGGAGAGGGGCAAATGGCTTGCTTTACAAAGAGTATAAAATCCAGGAAGTGAGTGGGCAGGGCCAGGGCAAGGGGAGGCCCTGGTGCCAGCTGAGGGCTTGACATTTCCCCTGGCGAGCTCACAGAAATTCATTCCTCTCTGGCTCCCAGGGTCTGAAGGCCCCAGCTTACCCTATAAGAACAGTCAAGCTTCTGAAGACTTGAATGCCAGCACAATGCAAGCATAATGCCTGCACAATCAAGTCAGGGTTTCTGCCCCAGAGGGAGCTGGCCAAGGGAAGGAGGGGAAGGAGGGGAAGGAGGGGAAGAAAGAAGAGGAGGCACCTGGCTGCAATGGTGGCCACGTTCTCCATCCAGGCCATGATCTGGCCCCCAAAAGTATTGCCCTGGTGATTGGCGTGGGGGGGCAGGACCAGCTCCACACTCTCCACCCGCGTCTTCTCGGCCGGCACCATGTGGCTACAGTCTCTGCTCTCCAGATCTGACCAGGGATAGAGCGAGGGAGGTGAGAAGATTCCCGAGGGCAGACCCCGCCACGGGCAGCCCAGGACACCCCCACCCTCCATACAGCTTCCCTTATTCACTCAGCACCAAGGAGGTGCCACGTATCTCCCAGGGGGAGAGAGCTCACGGGGGAGGCCTGTGAAAGAGGAGGTCTTTCACTTGGTGTGCAGGCTACTCAGTGATGCCACAGGCAGGGAGGAGAGCAGGTGAAGCCCTGAGCCAAGGTCTGGAAACCAGACAGGCAGGACAGTCATAGGGAGCAGCAAGACTCTGGCTTAGCTGCAGCTGAGGACAACTAAAGGGACAGCATAACATAAGGCTCAGATAAGGGCCCAGACGCCAGGCTAAGGCATCTAGACTGACCCTTGGGTAGAAGGACTGTCATGACAGGAGGGATCCACAGGGGCTGCAGTGGGATGGATGCTGCCAGGGGCCTTGACAACTATAGGAAGAGCTGGGCCTGCCATGGCCTCCAGACTCCGCATAAATAGGGCACATGGAATCTAGAGCATAGCTCACTGCCTTCACTGGGGTTCACTACTACTACCTGCTCTCTCTCCACTCTGAGCAGCTGAACTATCCTTGATGGGTCCTAAAATTGCCTCCTTTAGGTTTCCAGGAAGACTCTGCATTCTCATTTTCTGGAGATCAGAGAACAAAACCAAGGTCACCCCTCTAGACCTTTCCCCTCAGCCTGTGTCCTGTCAGAAAAACCTTGCTTCATCTCTCCACCTGTCAAAATCCTCCCAGTCCAAAGAAGATCTTGTGTGCTGGTATAGGACAATCTGCAGGATATGCTTTTAGGGGGAAAGGAGAAAGATATAGGACAGTAGGTACCATTCCCCTATGGGGTAAAAAGGGAGGGTTGAAATGATAGGTAGTATGCATTAATATGGCTTCCTGGGTGGCTCAGACAGTAAAGAATCTGCCTGTAATGCAGGAGACCCAGGTTTGATCCCTGGGTCAGGAAGATCCCCTGGAGAAGGGAATGGCTACCCACTCCAGTATTCTTGTCTGGAGAATTTCATGGACAGAGGAGCCTACAGGTGGGCTACAGACCATGGGGTTGCAAAGAGTCGGACACAACTGAGTGACCAACACTTTCACTTTGTTTTTATGCATAAATATGCAGGGAATACTTCTGGAAAGATGCCCCCAAATGAGTAATAGTAGCTGCCTTTTTGGAGGGGCAGAAGCGAGTAGAAGCGAGTCTTGCTTTTTATTCTATCTTTTTTTTATCCCTAGAGCTATCTCAATCTATCTACCTATCTAGCTACCTGTCTCCTGAGTTGGCCCAAAGAAGGAACATCTTACAGAAAAACCTAAATGAACTTCTTGGCCAACCCAATATATGCTTTTCTTTTTTAAAGTCCTAGGGTCCTCAAGGCCAAGCTCAATACTACCTTCCCAAATACCTTGACTCCTAGAGACCCAAATGCATTTAGTGGATGACAAAGTGTTTTCCATGTGTCCCAGCTTCATCTTCACAGCCCCTGGGAGCTGGGTGAGAGGTCCAAATGCTCCCTTTTCCCCTAAGGGGCCTTGAGGCAAGAGGGTTATCCAGGCCTGAGGCCATCATTGGGTGATATCCCAGGGAGACTTCCTTCCTCTCTCTCCCCCAGACAGAGGGGAGCACGTAGGACACGAGCTGCCCTCCCCACCCATGACACTCACCGTCCTGAATGACGCAGTTGGCGAGGAGGTCCTTGATGGTGTCGGCGTAGACCAGCCGCATGCGCCGGCGCTCGGCTGCCACGCTGTGCTCTGTCTTCTCCTCTTCGGTCCGTGGCAGGGTTGGCTTCAGCTTCACCTGTGGCAGGGACGGAGTGGGGGGTTTCAGGACAAATTCCCTGAAATAGCATGAGGGCCCGTCCCCCCAGGATTGCAAGGAGATCAAACCAGTCGATCCTAGAGGAAATCAACCCTGAATATTCATTGGAAGGACTGATACTGAAGCTGAAGCTCCAATACTTTGGCCACCTGATGGCAAAGAGCCGACTCATTGGAAAAGACCCTGATGCTGGCAAAGATTGAGGGCAGGAGAAGAGGATGGCAGAGAATGAGATGGTTGGACAGCATCATCGACTCAATGGACATGAATCTGAGCAAACTCCAGGAGACAGTGAAGGACAGGGGAGCCTGGCATGCTATGGTTCATGGGGTCACAAAGAGCTGGACATGACTTAGTGACTGAACAACAACAACTGCCCCCCTAGTAATCATCTCACACCTAGGGTTCCTGGATGGTCACAAGTCTTGTCCCCACTTTGTCCCCATCTCCCATCTCCATGTTGACTGACACATCACTTTCATCCTCCAGGATCCCCCCCGCCCCCCCAAACTTGAGCAAAGGAACTGTGGATGAGGAATGTCAAGGCAGGACATGGAAGGCAATGGAAAGACCTGGAGAATCCTGGAGTGAGGTGCACGGGGAGAGCAGGGGAAAAGCAGAGCAGGGAGGTACTTGGGGTTCAACTGCAGTGGGGGATGGACCTTCTTCTGGAAGCTGTGGATTCCCTGCTGCGCCCCCATCTCTACCACTCCACCAACCCCCCAGAATCACCGCCCTGGAAAGGCACCCAGGTGGCCTGGCAGCATAGAGCGGTGAGGTATAGCCACCTACCTTGGAGAGTTCCCTGTGGGCCACAAAGGTGGCTAAGGCCTTGCACACACACCACTGCTTCTCAGAGCACAGGTCCTCAGAGGCCACCTGGATACCCACCTGGAAATGAAGAGCAAGGTGGACAAGTGAGGTGGGAGGAACGAGAATCCTACAGCTTGAGATGGGACGCGTCACCAGGCCTGGCCTCCGGTATTTCTGTATCACCAAATCCAGGGGGCTAGAGACCTGGGATAGGCTCTGATGCTGGCCCTGGCTCCCTGGGGAACCTTGGGCATGTCAGTTCCTTTCTCTGGGCCTCAGTTTCCTCATCTGTAAAGTGGGGATGATTGTACCTACCCTCACAGGGTTATTGAGAGGATCAAAATGAGAATGTGTTATGAAAGGGCTTGAAGTAAGTTAATATAAGTGTTGGCTAAATTGGAAGGACAGACAGCTTGGGGGTCCATAGGGAGACCTTGAGCACTTATGGGGTGTCCAGAGCTACAGTCAAGATTCTGCTATCCAAGCCTCAGTGGTGCCTCAGCAACCACTGGCCCAGCTGGGTAAAACTGCCTGGGCCTGACATCCATAAGTGGGAAATAGAGGCCCTCCACCAGAGCTCATAGAGCCCTGTGCATCACCAAAGAGTCCTCTCACTAAACCTTCCACAATCCTGCAGCATAGGAATCATGTTCCCATTTTACAGATGTGAAGACAGAGGCTGTGGGAGGTAAGCTAATGGATCAAAGTCTAGCACTCTCACTGCTTCAGCCCACTGACGTCAGGGCTATGCACAGCAGCTGTCCTCCCTGCATTCACCTGGCTGCTGAACAGAGGGTCTGACATTAGGTATAAAGACCCAGGAGGCTGGAAGTCAAGGCCCACAGTGGAAACCACATCGCTCGGCGACCTGAGGCACGTCCTTTCCCCTCCCTGGCCTCAGTTTCCCCTTCTGTGTTACGGCCATTGGACAGTTAGATCCCTAGGATCCTCCCAAACTTGTCAGCTATTTCAGAACTCTGTATCCTCAGCCAGGGCACTGTGAGTGTGAGCATGAGCGCTCCCAGGCTGGGGGCTGAGAACAAAGAGAAAGTGGAAACCACCCACCCAGTGGCTCACCTCCATGCTGGAGTTGAAGGCCCGGTTCACCTTGGCCTTGATATTCACCACTTGTCCAACACTGAGGAGGGAAAAGCAAGAGACTGAGCCATCCAGAGGGACAGATGGAGAGAACCGGGGCCTCAGATACTTGTGGGGCCTCTGCCAAGGGGAACTGGCCAAAGAACGTTATGGCATACAGAGCATATTCACATCTATGATGCTACCAAAGCAAGTTGGTTGGTAAGACAGTGTTAGCACCCCATTTTACAGGTGGGGAAGCTGAGGCAAGAGGAGTGGCATGATGTCATTCATCTCCCCCTTTCCCCTGCTCCCCCTAGTCCAATGAACACTCAAGATTCTCTTTGCTCTCAACTCAACAGTCCCTCCTAAGGAAAGCTCCGCCACCCCCCACTTTCTTGTAGCCCCCAAAGTTTTACCCTCCTAATACAGATCACCATAAAAAATATAATGATAATGAAAAAGTTTAAAATATTGCAAGAATTACTAAAATGTGACACAGAAACACTAAATGAGCCAATGTTGTTGGGAAAATGAGGTTGGTAGATTTGCTTAATGCAGGGTTGCTACAAAATTTCAAGTTGTAAAAAATGCAATATCTGCAAAGTGCAATAATTGCAGTCATGAAATTAAAAGACGCTTACTCCTTGGAAGAAAAGTTATGACCAACCTAGACAGCATGTTAAAAAGTAGAGACATTACTTTGTCAACAAAGGTCTGTCTAGTCAAGGCTATGGTTTTTCCAATGGTCATGTATGGATGTGAGAGTTGGACTATAAAGAAAGCTGAGCGCTGAAGAATTGATGCTTTTGAACTGTGGTGTTGGAGAAGACACGAGAGTCCTTTGGACTGCAAGGAGATCCAACCAGTCCGTCGTAAAGGAGATCAGTCCTGGGTGTTCACTGGTAGGACTGATGTTAAAGCTGAAACTCCAATACTTTGGCCACCTGATGCAAAGAGATGACTCATCTGAAAAGACCCTGATGCTGGGAAAGATTGAGAGCAGAAGAGGACGACAGAGGCATCACCGACTCAATGAACATGGGTTTGGGTGGACTCCAGGAGTTGATGATGGACAGGGAGGCCTGGCGTGCTGAGGTTCATGGGGTCGCAAAAATTCAGACACGACTGAGCGACTGAACTGAACTGAATGCCTGTATTTATCCACAGACAGATAAAGCAAATTTAGCAAAGTGTTAATTATTGACTCTCAGTGGTAATGATCACATCACTATTCAACTTTTCTATAATTTTGAAAGTTTTCATTATAAAATATTAGAAAAAGAACTTTCCTGACCCCCCAATAAAAAAAATCTATTTTTTGCAGTGCTAAAATATGACCCTTCCCCTTCCTCCTCCTCCCCTCTCCTCTTCCTCTCTAGCCTCCCCTAAAGCCAAGCAGTCACCCATTTGGACTCTCAAGCTTCTCTTCCTTCCTGTCTTCCAGTTCAGGTCAAAATTGGCTCCATCCCTAGAGTCACTGCCCAGGCTCCCTGGGGGCCCCTTCAAGCCCCTAGTTTCCCAAAACCCCTCCAGAGGCAGTGCCTATAGACAAATCTGACCTTTTCAGCCAGTTGTAATAGAGCCCTTCCCCAGGACCAATACTCTTGGAAGACAGAGGAACATGTCAAATGACACCACAGTGATGCCAACAGTAAAACCCAGATGATGGAGAACCCTAGAGAGCAAATGACCAAGGTTCTTCAACAAACAAACTTCAAGGAAAAACAGGGAGAGACAGGGAGTGGGAGGAGGAAGGAAAGGGTGCGGGGAGAGGGTGATAGAGGAAATGTAGGGCCTACAGATTAAAAAAAAGACTTGAGGGAATTCCCCGGCAGTCCAGTAGTTAGGACTCAGTGATTTTACTGCTGGGGACCAGGTTCCATCCCTGGTCAAGGAACTAGGATCCCATGAGCCATGAAGCATGGCCAAAGGGGAAAAAAAAGACTTAAGAGACCAAGTAACCAAATGCAACCTTATTTGCATCATGACTTGAACAAAATAAAGCAAAAAACTGTAAAGCAACAAATTCAAGAGACACTGTGGGCAACTGAACGCTGACTAGATATTTAACGTTGGTGAGAAATTGTTCATTTTGTTTAGAGGTAGTAGTGGTATTGAAGTTATGTTTTTTAAAAGTTCTTATTCCTTAGAGATGCATTTTGAGACATTTTTAAATGGCTAAAGCAAAAACAAAAAAACCTTTCCCAGCTTTCCTCGGGTGTGGCCAGGACTTTCCAGGTCACCAACCATGCTCCAGGCCCCTCTCCAGCTTCCCCTCACACCCACACCCTCCTCTGCCCAGACTCACCTCCACTCTACTGGGTCCTATGTCAGGCCCATCCATCACTACATGCCCCACCCCAGCCTTCTCTATCATTGCTCCTCAGGTGTCAGATCATGTTTTGGCAGCAGAGACTCAGAGTGGACCCAGACACAGCTCCACTGGCCTAAAAATTCTCACTACATACAGTACTGGAGCCAGCGCGAATACCTCCTCCAGGAAGCCACCCATGACTACCCTCCGTGGCACTATGGCTGTGCTCAGTCACTCAGTTGTGTCCAGCTTTTTGTGACCCCATGAACCATAGCCCACCAGGCTCCTTATCCATGGAATTCTCCAGGCAAGAATACTGAAGTGGGTAGCCTATCCCTTCTTCAGGGGAACTTCCCAACCCAGGAATCAAACCAGGGCCTCCTGCGTTGCAGGCAGATTCTTTACCAGCTGAGCTACTAGGGAAGCCCCTGTGCCACTATGCATGCATGCTTTCAGTCGTGTCCAACTCTTTGCAACCCGATGGACTATAACCCGCCAGGCCTCTCTGTCCATCGGGATTCTCCAGGCAAGAATACTAAAGGGGGTTGTCACTTCCTTTTCCAGTGCCTCTATCAGTTCAATCCCTCAGTTGTGTCCAACTCGTCACAACACCATGGACTGCAGCACACCAGGCCTCCCTATCCATCACCAACTCCCGGAGTTTATTCAAACTCATGTCCTTTGAGTTGGTGATGCCATACAACCATCTCATCCTCTGTTGTTCCCTGCTCCTCCCTCCTTCAATCTTTCCCAGCATCAGGGTCTTTTCAAATGAGTCTGTTCCTCATATCAGGTGTCCAAAGTATCAGAGTTTCAGCTTCAACGTCAGTACTTCCAGTGAATATTCAGGACTGATTTCCTTTAGGATGGACTGGTTGGATCTCCTTGCTGTACAAGGGACTCTCAGGAGTCTTATTCAACACCACACAGTGCCTTTATATCCACCCTCAAAAACAGAGGCAATGTAGCTCATTGGTGGGGCTTCCCAGGTGCCTCAGTGGAAAAAGAATCCACCTGCAATCCAGAAGACACAGGAGACACGGGTTTGATCCCTGAGTCGGGAAGATCCTTGGAGTAGGGAATGGCAATCCACTCCAGTATTCTTGCCTGGAAAACTCCATGGACCGAGGAGCCAGGTGGGTAACAGTCTTTAGGGTCACAAAGAGTTGGACACAACTGAAGCAACTGATCATGCATGCACGCAGAGCCTACTTGTTAAGAGCAAACTGTCTGAGGCCAGACTGCCTTGCTTCTAGTATATCCTGAGTTCTCCACCAGCTGTAAGACCTAAAGTAAGTTACTTTACTTCTCTGTGCCTCAGTTTCCCCACCTGTAAAAGGAGGGCACTAATAGTCAGGATCTCATGGTGCTGTTTTGAGGACTTAGTAAGTTCATTACCAAAAGTAAAAAGACATTACAGTTATTATAAAATATTGAACATAGTTCCTTGTGTTATACAGTAGGGCCTCCCCTCCCCCCCCTTTTTTAAACTGGAGTATAATTGCTTTACAATGCCGTACACCTGAAACTAACAGAACATTGTAAATCAACCATACTCCGTGTAAAAAATTGTTTGCATGTTTTTAAAAAGGCTTACAAATAACTCATCGGTATGGGTTCATTAGGGCTTCCCTGGTAGTTTAGCTGGTAAAGAATCTGCCTGCAATGCAGGAGACCTGGGTTTGATCCCTGGGTTGGGAAGATCCCTCATAGGTTGGCATGGCAACCCACTCCAGTATTCTTGCCTGGGGAATCCCCATGGACAGAGGAGCCTGGTGGACTGTAGTCCACGGGGTCACACAGAGTTGGACACGACTGAGCAACTACGCATAGCACATGGGTTCATTAACTGTGACAAAGGTACCATATGAATGTAAGATGTTACAGAAACTCTGTACCATCTACAGTGTTTTTGTAAATCAAAAACTATTCTAAAATAAGATATTCAAAAATAAGTACTACAAAGCACCCACATGTCAAAGATCATTATTTGCCCGGAATTTACCCCTTTGAATTGAAATTATGTTTCTATATCTGCCTCCCTGCAGACTGGGAGCTCCTGGGGCGCAGAGACTACTGTACCAGTTGACTTTGTGGACTCCAAACCCAGCATGCGCCCTGGTCCAGAAAAGGCACAGGTAGTGATGAATGACTGAATAAGTAAGTACAGGGACTGGCCAAACTTTTTCCTTAACCACACTCATGGGGTACCAGGAAGTCCTGGATAAGTCCTTGGCACTTGATGTCCCAGGCACTGATAGTTTAGAAGCAGGCCTGGAGGCCATAGCACTGCATGCAGCCCCTGAAGCCTGCCCTGGGCTGAGGGTTCGGCATGCTTCTTGGGTCCTAGCAAAACTGTGCAAAGACCAAGCTCAGAATAGTGTAATGAAAACCCTTCTAAACAGTACAGACATCAAACAAACAAAACTAGTAGGTAATGAGCTCCCCATTCCTGGAGGTATGTGAGCAGTGGCTGAATGGTCCAAACTTCTGGCTCAGGCTCTACCAAGGCACCTTGTCTAGGGACCTCCTTACAGTCTAATGACCAATGACCCACAGAGAAGAGCCAAGCCCCAAAAGGCATTCACTGATTAAGTCTAACCAGCAACCCTGAATATTCATTGGAAAGACTGATGCTGATGCTGAAACTCCAATAATTTGGCCACCAGATTTGAAGAGTTGACTCATTGGAAAAGATCTCGATGCTGGGAAAGCTTGAGGGCAGGAGGAAAAGGGGGTGACAGAGGATGAGATATTAGGATGGCATCACCAACTCAATGGATGAATTTGAGCAAACTCCGGGAGATAGTGAAGGACAGAGAAGCCTGGCATGCTGCAGTTCATGGGGTTGCAAAGAGTTGGACACGACTTAGTGACTGAACAACTTCCATTTTGAAGATAAGAAAATTGAGGACCAGAGAAAGAGATTGACTTCCCCAAAGTCACACAGCACCCTATGCTGCAGCTTGAGCAACATCCAAGACCAAAGCTGGCTGAGGGAGCCCACCCCACAATACCTGGCCACAGGGGCAGCTCCTAGCCCACTGCTGTCCCAGACACCTTGCAGACAGGTCATGGCTCGGGAAAGGCTGTCCCTGTCCATCTGCAAAGGCCCTCAGCTGAGGCATGTGCCAGGCAGCACACAGGTTGATGAGGCAGGAGATGGGGGAAAGCCTTGGGCTCGTGATGGGGAGACCAGAAAGAGAGGCAGGAGGCCACTTACCTAATGGTGTGCTCAAAATAGATGTCATCCATGGAGGCTGTGACACAGGGGCACCCTGCATGCCTCTCCGCTGGCATCAGGAGAAGAAAGCCATCCGTTAGCAGCCTCCCCGTGGCCCAGGCCTCTGATCAAATACCAGACCCTCCTAGCTAAGGCCTGCCTCCTCGCCCACACCCCCACTCTTCTTTACTTTCCTCACCATGATTACGACTCCCTGACCCTGTCTTACTTATCTGGATTTTGTCTGTCTAGTGCCTCTCCCTTCTGCTAGACCGCAAGTCACTCGAGGGCAAGGAATTTCACCCATCTTGTTCACTGCTGCGCCCAGTCCTAGAGCAGTGCCTGGCACGCAGTACTCAATAAACAGCCGTCGAATGAATGATCATGCCATGCTCATTCCACTTCCTGACCTCCTCAAGTGCCTCAACCACCTTTGTCTGCTTGCCTGAGTCACTCTCATCCTGAGGACTCTGCTCCCAGGCCTGAGTTTTTCTAGAATTCCTTCTCTACTTCCAGGGATGGGTCAGGGTCGCCTCAGGTATGTTCTCCTAGAGCCCCAGTTCCACCTCCCTTTCCCAAGCCCTATCAGACAGTGCAGGGGACAGTTAGGTCTCCTGTCTGCCCCCCCCCACCCCCTACCCTATCAGACTGTGAACTCCCTGTGGGCTGGAGAATACTGGGGCATCGAAGGCAACAAAATGAGCTCCATCCAAGCTCCACTCAACTCTGCTCAATGCCAAGGGTTTTGCTACTGCCAGCCTCGGAGCAGCCACGTCTAATGCTATGCTGCATCAGAGCCGGGACCCTAGGGTCCAGGACCAGCCCTCAGAGCCCTGGGGGTTTGCGGGCAAGACGGTGGGCCCAAGCTGAGCATGTGGAACTTGAAGAGGGCATCACAGGCAGGTGGAGCGGCCTGAGTGAAGGCCGGGAGGAGAGAAGAGGGCGGCGCTCAGGGACGGCCTCTCCCCTGGTGTGTGGGGCCAGGGCTGGGAGGGCGGCCATGCCGGGCTCGGCCTCACCCGACAGGCAGGCGGTGGCGTCGATCCACTTGAGCAGCTGCCCGACGCTCAGCTCGCCACGCTGGTTGGTGTGGCAGGGAAGCACCAGCTGGCTCATCTGCACCTCCGTGGGGTTCCGGTAGCCCTCGCCGTCGGCCATGCTGTCGCTGTCCGTGCGTGAGGCCGACTTCCGGGATGTGCGGTTGGAGAACACGGAGGCCAGACCCTGGGGAGCAGGCGGACGGTCAGCTCACAGCAGAGTCTCCAGGTCTGCCAGCCCCCGGGACCCCCAAGACCACCTGCCAAGAGAACCCAACTCCCAGGAGTGGCCAGCACCCTCCAGCCCAGGGTCTCAGACCCCAGGGGCTCTCTGGATGCCCCTACTATGCCCAGCTTCCTTTTGGCCACAAATTCCATGTTCACATATCCTTGCACCTGAGGGAGGTGGGTGGGGAGAAAGGGATGGAGCAGAGTATTAATTCAGCTGTAGACCAGCTTTTTCAAGTTTTGCCTCAGATTCACCCTCGTTCTGATAAGATTTCCCGTCTCTATTCAGGGAGGCCTAGTAAGCCCTATGGGCTTCCCTGGTAGCTCAGCTGGTAAAAAAAAAAATCCTCCTGCAATGCAGGATACCCTGGTTTGATTCTTGGGTTGGGAAGATCCCCTGGAGGAAGAATAGGCTACTCACTCCAGTATTCTTGGGCTTCCCTGGTGGCCCAGATGGTTAAGAATCTGCCTGCAATATGGGAGACCTGGGTTCGATCCCTGGGTTAGAAAGATCCCCTGGAGGAAGGGCATGGCAACCCACTCCAGTATTCTTGCCTGGAGAACCCCCAAGGACAGAGGAGCCTGGCGGGCTAGTCCATGGGGTCGCAAAGAGTCTGACACGACTGGACAACTAAGCACAGCACAACACAGGCAGCCCTACAGTAGTCAAGCCCAGGGGTTTGCTCCTATTTCATCCCATTAGGACCCTTTCCTCGGGCTCTTCATGTTTCAGATGGCATCGGAAGCAGCACCTCGGCTGGTGCTCACTCGTTGTCAACGCTTGGCCCTACTGACAGGGAGGGCTCCAGGCAGTCACTGACCAGCTGTCTGATCCAGACCAGGGCTGGAACAGCTGCCAGCTGGAGAACCAGCAGAGAAAATCCTAGAACTCATGAATAAGAGGAGGAGTCTCTGTCCAGGGTCCAGCTTGGGAGTCTCACTTGCCAGGCAACAGAGGTAGGCGTGCCTGATAGTCCCCTGGATGGGGTGGGATGAGGAAGGGGAACTGACCTGCCATCCTGTCTCTCTGGCCAGCTCTCCCTCATCACGCTGTGAACAGAGCTGGGGACACCTGCCTGTGTGAGAAAAATGACAAGAAGGGATAGGCACAGGGGTTCCAATTTTCATGCATGCGTGCGTGCTAAGTCGCTTCAGTCGTATCTGACTCCTTGCAACCACCAGGCTCCTCTGTCCATGGGATTCTCCAGGCAAGAATACTGGAATGGATTGCCATGCCCTCCTCCAGGGGATATTCCCAACCCAGGAATCAAACCTGCAACTCTTACATCTCCTGCTTTGGCAAGAGGGTTCTTTACCACCAGCGCCAAATGGGTAGCCCTCCCATTTTCATGGCCATTGCCAGTTGTGGTGATAAGTCCCTGCTAACATTCATAAAGTGTTTATTTATAAAGTATCAGATACTCTTCTAAGCACTCTACAAGTCCTAATTCAAATTTTATCCATACAACAAACCTCTGAAGAGGTACATTATTATATTCATTTTAAAGATTAAGAAACTGAAGCTCAAGTAAGTACCAAGCCCAACTGTGATCCCAGAGGTCTAGCCACTGAGATTGAGGTCCTACTCACCACACTACACTGCCTGCAGGGCCTCCAGAAGCCCAAGAGGAGGAATCCAGGACCCTGGATGTGGATTCAGCAGCAAAAACCATGCTATGACCTATGTTGACCCTGCTACTGCTACAGGATGGGGGCGGTGATGGCTCAGGGAAAGGATGGGTCTCATTCTGGGGGGCTATACTCTTTGGATAGCTCCCCTCACAAGAATTCCATAGCTAATTCGATAAATTCAAAACACACCAAGTTGACTTGCTTAAGGTCACTGACCCCTAAGAGGTAACCCTGGGATTTAAACCAAGCTAGTCTGACCCAGAACAGCTTGTGGTTCCTTGGAGAGGCAGCTCCTTGCCAAGGGCCCCTGGATACCAAGTGCAGTGCTGAGGACCAAAATGAGCGAGAACAGGGCAGCTGCCCCAGGAGCTCGCAGCCTGGGTGGGGACCTGCGGGCACCAGGCTGCCAGACTGTTGCAAGCAGCTTCCAGACCACTGCGGTCCAAGCAGCAGGAGCCGTCACCATGGTAACCACTGCCAAGGCATTTCCAGCCTGGTATGTGCTGGGGGCTGCCTGGACGTGGATGTGGGTGGCTGACTTTCTAGGTGTGGGAGACGGTAGAGGGAGGAGGCAGGCAGACTGTGTTTACTGACACTCTTCCCAAGCCCCTCCCACAGCTAGTTCTGGGACAAACATTCCAGAAAAAAGTCCTGGAGAAAGCAAGGTGGAAGCAAGATGCAGAGAATAAGGGGGAAGAAGAAAAGCAGAGTATGTGGAGTTTCCGGGCAGTTCTAGATGTGCACACAGAGAAGACCCCCCCACCCCAACGCAATGTCCCTGCCGTTCAAGCCTGTTCTCACCCACTGCCTCACTGAATTGTCGTGAGGCAGGCAGAGGGTGAAGACCATTTACCCCATTTTACAGATGAGGAAAGTGAGGATGGCAAAAAAGCCATAGACCAGCAGTCAGGACACCTGAGTTCTAATCCTCTCTTCTTCCCACCCAGCCAGTCCCCACTCATCAGTTCAGTTCAGTCGCTTAGCCATGTCTGACTCTTTGCGACCCCATGGACTGCAGCATGCCAGGCTTCCCTGTCCATCACCAACTCCCACAGCTTACTCAAACTTATGTCCACTGAGTTGGTGATGCCATCCAACCATCTCATCCTCCGTCATCCCCACTCCTACCAGCCTCCTATTTCCTGCTCTGTGAAACAGAAGTCCCATCCATTGATGTCTACATGCCTAGAGGCAAGATCTTTGCCTTGTCATTCTGTTCATTCATTCTCCAAGCACCTCTTCTGTATTAAAGTGAAAGTCACTCAGTCGTGTCTGACTCTTTGCAACTCCATGGACTATATACCATGGAATTCTTCAGACCAGAATACTGGAGTGGGTAGCCTTTCCCTTCTCCAGGGGATCTTCCCAACCCAGGAATCAAACCGGAAAGTCTCCTGCATTGCAGGCGGATTCTTTACCAACTGAACTACCAGAGAAGTCCCTCCCTCTGTATTGGACCCTCTCAAACACTGAACTTATGAGAAAAATTGGGCCAGTCCTTTGAGAAGCTCCTACTCTAGTTCTTATGCTTAGAAGTACCTGGCACCCAGTAGGACTGCATCAAAGATTTATAAGAGGATGTCTAGACGCAGACTTGAGTTCAAATCCTAGCCCTGCCCCTCGGAGCGCTATGTGATCCTGAGCAAGTCCCCTCTCCTCTGAGCCTCATCTGTCACTTGCCAGGTAGGGGCCAGGAGAGACTGCCAGTCTTCAAGGTACCTCAGCCCTGGTTCCAGGATTCTGGGGTCTAACCTTGCAGGACTCTGGCATGGCCAGCTGAGCTTCCTAACAAGGAAGCTAAGGAGCTCTGTCACTTGTCAGGCAGGAAATACTGTGCTCTGAGAAGGGTGGGGCTCCCACCCTGGAGCCGGCAGAGGAACAAGTCCCACTGTTCTGGGGCCCCACCTCCCTCAAAGAGAGGAGTGCTGAGCCCCTGGAGCATGGGCCGAGGGGAAAAGCACCACAGCCTCACAGACTCCAACTCCTTCCTGGGGCTCCGGCAGTCTGCCACAACAGGGCAGGTCAGGTCAGGCCGCCTCCCAACCCCTTGGTGGGCAGGCAGCCAGCCAGGGAGGACGGGGCGTGTGTGGACCCAGCAGTATTTGGCCAATGAGGCCCCAGAGCCCAGCCACTCCTCTCAGGGCCAGTCAAGGGGAAAGCAGAGGCCCTGGACAGAATCAGGGCCTGGGGCAGCCAGGCAAGCTGAGCCAGGACAGCTGACAGGGAGGACAGAGCCTGCATGAAGGTGGGGAGGGCATCTAAGGGTCAGAGACGTGTGCTCTCAGACAGCAGCCATGCCAGGCATTGGCGCCCAGCCGCAACAGTCCTGGCCAGATTGAGTAATCCCAGACAAGGCCCCAGCCGGCTACACTGTGGGCTGTGTGTCCCTTCTCCTCAGCCAGAGTCATGTGACAGACCAGCTGGGTCAGAGCAAGAAAGGCCACCTTGTCCAACCCTTTCATGGCTGGGGACACTGGGGGACACTGGGGGAAAGGCTAAAGTAAAGGGCAAAGCCTCTTAGGCTTTACCTAAGGCTCCTTCTGAGCACTGGACAACAGGCCCACACAACAGATTTAACCTGAACTTCTTCTGTCCCCCAAGTAGCCACGTTCCAGGGATCCAACCTCCTTAAACTCTTGGTCTACCCCCCATCCCTCACCCCCCACACTCCGATGCGCTAAGGCCCCTGCACTGCTCACTCACTGGGTTGTTTCCACAGCCAGTTCACAGGCCTCCAGTCTCTCCATCTCCTTCCAGGCCTCTACACAACACTGAAGGGGTCTTTCCAAAACCCAAATACACCAACTTAACAACCACAACCTACTGCATCCTGCCTTCCAGGGAAGCTAGACCAGTCCGCACAACTGGGACCTTGTTCTGACCCGTAGGGCCACACAGACTTTTCTGAAGAGCAAGCCTGAAAAGGCACCTCTCCTGCTCAAGGTTTCTCAGTGGCTCGCTATGGCTCTTAGGATCAAGGCCCTACTCTGTAGCTCCTGCCACTGCCCCACACTGCTCTCCCAGCTCCAGACCACATTTGGTTTCCCAGAGCACACTCTCACTACCTCTGCCTAGGACCCCTTCATCTGTTCTACCTGCCAAGTGAGTCCTTCCTCCTACTCCCTCTTCAGCACCCCTTCCCCATGCCTGCCTCCTCCCCAGGGAGAGTTAGGGCCTCCCTGGACCCCGCAGCCTCACTGTCTCCATCACAGCACTGACCAAGGCATGCAGTCACTGTTTTCACAGCCGCCTGCCCCAGCAGACAGGCATTCCCACAGGACAGGGATGGACATAGGCCTGGCACAGAGCAGGTGCCAAATTAACACCTGCTGCTGCTGCTAAGTCGCTTCAGTCATGTCCGACTCTGTGTGACCCTATAGATGGTAGCCCACCAGGCTCCTCTGTCCCTGGGATTCTCCAGGCAAGAATACTGGAGTGAGTGGCCATTTCCTTCTCCAATGCATACATGCATGCATGCTAAGTCGCTTCAGTCATGTCCAACTCTGTACGACCCCATGGACAGTAGCCCACTAGGCTCCTCCATCCACAGGATTCTCCAGGCAAGAATACTGGAGTGGGTTTCCATTTCCTTCTCCAAAATTAACACCTACAGGAGCAGAAAAGAGCGGTGACAAGGGCAGGCTTGGAGCTGAGACTTGAGGAAGAGGACAGTCTGAGGTACAGGAGGGACTGGAGGACAGCAGAAAACAAAAGTAGGAACAGCAGGGGCTCTGTTGACAGGAGTGGCTGGGGCAAAGGGAAACCACCTGTGTGGGTGGGGACAGAGGCAGGGGTGGGGGGTGGGGCAGAGTCCCCAGAAACCAAAGAAGACCCCTGGAGAAGGGTGTGCCCTGCAGTGATCAGCAGGGAAATGTGGAGACCAGCCAGCAGAGAGAACATCTCAGGGACTTCCCTGCCAAGGCAGTGGTTAAGACTGCATTCCCAATGCAGGGGGCATAGGTTCAATCCTTGGTCAAGGAACTATGGTTTCACATGTCACAACTAGGAGCCCATGCTCCACAAGAGCAGCTCACACGCACCACAACTAGAGAAAAAGCCCACGTGCCACAAAGAAGACCCAGCCCAGCCAAAAATATAAATAAACCAAAGAACCACCTCAAAGAGCAGGCCTGGAACAGAGGAGGCCCACCAGCCCTGGAGGGGAGGAGCTGGCCTGGGTCACCTCTCAGCTCACTCACCATGACCCAGGGCTGTGCACAGCCCCTGGAGATCAGCCTGGCCTGGACTCAAGTCAACTAACAGGTGACTTCAGGCAGGCTGCTCAGCCCACCTCTGTGGGCCTCAGTTTCCGTAACTGCAAGAAATGGGATCATAATACCTACATCCAGGGTCATCATGGGGATGAAGTGTTCACAGCTCCTAGTACGCACCTGCCACGTGGCTAACATTTACTGAGCACTGAGGTTAGCATTATAAAGCTGAGTTTGGGCTTCCTACCAAAATATAGCTGGGAGGCCCCTAAACAGAGTTCAAACCAGACTGTTTACATAGTACTTTCTCATGCATGACTTCACCAGAACCTCGTGGCAACCCCGTGAGGAGGCAAGACTGGTAGCCAGTTTGAGAGGTCCTGTGAGAATTCAAAGAACCAGTGATAGAGTAGCAGGGCACGAGACCCCACATGGCCCTGCTCCTCCCACTCTCCCTCCCAGGCCTCTCTCCAACGGGTGGGGACTGGAAGGCGGGCCTGGGGGGCTGGGGGGTAGGGAGAAGCACCTTGGCCCACTGCCAGCCAGGCCTCAGGAGAGCCAGGCCCTCCTAGAGTGTAAGGGAGCTGCCCAAGTTGGTTCCCTGTCCCCACAAAGGTGGCTCCAGGCTCTCAGAGCCACCAGTCGCCTCCCAGCAGTTTTCCCACCAGCAACACAGAAGCCTCTGTCAACCTCCTAAACACCCCTTCAATCCTATTCCCTGTCTTCTTCCCCCAAAAGGCTCTGAGGCAGCCTGCGCAGGCATACACACTGAGTATGTACAGAGGCCCAAAATGTAAACAGAGCTAAGGAGCCAAATAAGGGAGGAGCGATTACCTTAGGAATGCGTGTGTTGTGCTAAGTCACTTCAGTCGTGTTCGACTCTTTGCGACCCCATGGACTGCAGAGTGCCAGGCTCCTCTGTCCACGGGATTCTCCAGGCAAGAATACTGGAGTGGGTTGCCATTTCCTTCTCCAGGGGATCTTCCTGACCCAGGGATCGAACCCGGGTCTTCTGCATTGCAGGTAGATTCTTTACCCCCTGACCCACTAGGGAAGCCACGTGAGGAAACCAGTTGCACAAAGATGCTGCCATAAAGAATTTCATTTGGCCTTGAGATTCCCAGTAGACAAGGGTAAAAAGGGTAGTAGTGGGTACCAAACTCTGAGATGAAAAGTGGGTGCACTTGTCTGTGAAGCCAGCATGAGGGCTGGGAGGACACTGGTGTTCCATAGGCTTCTGATGGCCACACATCATCAGATGACACCTTCATTCTAGAAGATAAATAATGGTCTCCAGTCCCTATATGCACATCCTCATTTTGCTTCTAGCTACAGGGTGTATTGGCACTTGACATTTTTCAAGATTTGGGGGTGAGGGAGGTAGAGAAACCATTATTTCTTACTAAGAAACTCCTAGATGCCATTCATTTGGTTAGCACTTACTGAACACCTACTATGTACCAAGTTGTATGCTAGGAGCTTTCACATGTATTCATTCTCTCAGTAATTCTCATATATATCCTACAACACACTGTTATTCTACCCATTTAACTATGAACAAACCAAGGCTGTGAGAGCCAGTATATTGCTTCTGAGCACCTGAGAAGTGACAGACAGAATTTAAGACAATCCCAGAAGATGGGACTTCCCTGGGGATCCAGTGGTTAAGACTCCATGCTTTCACTGCAGGGGGCGTAGGTTTGATCCCTGGTGAGAGAACTAAGATCCTGCATGCTGTACAGCAAAAAAAAACAAAATAAAATAAAAATTTTATTTTACAATTCCAGGGCAGTTCCCTGGTGGCCTAGTGTTAGGATTCTAGGCTTTCACTGTTGTTACTTGGGTTCAATCCCTGGTGGGGGGAACTGGGATCCTGTAAGCTGTGTGATGTGGCCAAAAAAAAAAAAAAAAAAAGGCAAACCCACACCTACCACCCAAAGCCCACACTTGTATCTCCACAGGCCTTGGAGATGAAGAGATTCTTCCATCTGAAACTCAACAGAGGGGAGGCAAACTAACCCATGTCACACAGCCAATCAGTGACCAAGGAGAGAAGGGAGGCCAGTACCCTGAGCCCCTGCCCAGAGCCCACAACCTAGGGCAGGCTGGTCAGCTTTTGTGCTCTTCCAGTGAGGACAGAGGGGGATGGGAGGGTCTTCAACCTGTTCATCCTGCCCCGACCCTAAATCTGACAAGAAAGGAAGTGGGGTAGCGGGCATAATTGAAATTGTGAGCTAAGCCCATGTCTTTTGGAGGTAGAGCTTCATGAGGCATTTCCGGTTTAGTGCCTTCCTATAAAACTGAATATAAGTGGAACTTATATCCATAAGCTTATCATCCTCAGGAGACCTTGGATAGGTTATTTTGCCTCTCTGTGCCTCAGTTTCCTCATCTGTCAAGTGGAGCATTTAACTAGAGAGTCTCCAAGAACTCTTTTCAAACCATGAAATTGTTTGGCTTACGGGAGGACCTCCTTGACAAGACTCAATACTTAGGCCACCTGATGCAAACAGCCAACTCATTGGAAAAGACCCTGATGATGGGAAAGATAGAAGGCAGGAGGAGAAGGGGACCACAGATGACGAGATGGTTGGATGGCGTCACCAACTCAATGGACATGAGTTTGAGCAAGCTCCGGGAGTTGGTGAAGGACAGGGAAGCCTGGTGTGCTGCAGTCCATGGGGTCACAAAGAGGCGGACATGACTGAGTGACTGAACAACAAAGGACTTCCTTGATCACACCACATACCCCCAGACAACTGACCGTCTCTCGGTTCCTCATACCCCTCAGGCCACTGCTTACCCCCCATCTGGAGCACTCATCCTCTCCTCTCCACCTCCATATTGACTACCCGTCCCTCAGCTCCATCATCTCTCCCCTTATCCTCAGGCTCCTGGCCCCAGAAACCTCCACTCTGTAATGCTCTCCATTGTGACAACATTCATTTAACTGTGGGAGTATTTGGTGGACACTGGACACAAAGATCCATCGGCAGGAGCCTTTTTACTCCTGGTGTCCACGGGGCCCAGCACAGAGCCTGGCTCACTGTGGACCAAATGAATGAGTTGGTTCAGAGGGGCTCCAGTTCTCAATGTCACCCATGTGGCAGAGAGAATGTAGGCCATGAAGTCAAAAGAAGTTCCCCACTAGAAGTGCTGACCTTTCACCGCATCCTAGAACAGTTGGAACATCACCTGTCTGCCTCCACTCCCAAGGGTAAAAATAGCTTGTCTGAAATCTGACACCTGAGTCATCTGGAGAATTCCTCCTGCCCCATTAAGGAGTCAGCCAGGGGCCAGAGAGGGCAGGGAGGGCATTTCCTGAATGCTTAACCATTCCTATCTCGTCTGATTCACAGGAAACATTTGAGGTGTTATCACTAGCGAGGTACACAGGCGATCCAGAGAAGTCCCAAATCCAAGGTTGCCCAGCACCAAAACACAGAGCAGGGGTTAAGTGAGGCCCCCTGCCTCTGTCTACAGGGCAACCCTCGCCTCTGCACCAAGCGTGAAAAGGGTTTGGAGACAGAGAACGACTGCCTGCTGGTATGGAGGGGGAAATTGAGGCTCACGGGCTGTCTGCCCAACATCTTAGGCAAAAGGGCCTGAACTCTGGCAGACCTTAGGTAAATTAATGAGAAGTAGAGGACAATCCCCACCCCATTTTCATCCAAGACTAGTAAAGGTTAAAGGAGATGCCAGGGATTTCCCTGGTGGTCCAGTGGTCAAGAATCCACCTTCCAATGCAGGGGACATGAATTCAATCCTAGTTTGGGGAACTAAGATCCCACATGCCACAGGGCAACGAAACCCCCATGTCATAAATACTGAGCCTACGCAGCACAACTAAGACCCGACAGAGCCAAATAAATGTTTTCAAAAACAAAGGAGATCCTGAAAATAAAGCACCCAGTTAGCTGTGAAGTGTGGTGCACATGTGAGGGAGGCTGGAGAAGATGGAGCAGTTGGGCAGGACCAGACTTGTCCTTCCTCCAGCAGGCTTACCACTGCTGGGAAATGAAATGCAGAGATGGGAGGGAACATATGGAAGGTGCCTTGTAAACTTCAGTGGCTCAGCCCTCCTTTCATTTCAGCACTTCTTGAGTCTGAGTAGGGCCTGCCCACAGGGACAGGACAGCCCGCACAGAGCAAGACAGGGGTTACTTGGGAAATGCTGCTATACGGAGGGGTAGCAGGGGCCCGGCAACCAGGCAGCATCTGCAGGGACTGGCTGTGTGGGACCAGGATTCAAATTAGCCTCAGCCAACATCCTCAGTTCTGCTTCTCTACACTGTTTGAGCATGGTTCCTGCCACATTTTGCAGAACAACGGATGGCACGTGAGCAAGTTTTTAAATCTCTCTGGCCCCAACTTTCTTGTTTGTAAAATTGAAAGGTATGCAGGGGAGACTGACAACAATCACGCTCCCTTATTTAATTACTTGATATGTGCAGGTGGGCTGCTAGGCATTTTCTGCGCCTTCTCTCTCAATCCCCACACAGCCATAATAGTTAAATGTTATTATTCCTATCTTACAGATGGGAAAACAGAGGCTCAGAAAGGGTTAGTGTCATGCACACACACACACACAATCGTTACAGCCAGTAAAAGGGCAGAGTCAGGGCTTGGACCCAAGTCTGTTTAACTCAAGCGCTAAGGCTGGCTGGGCGCTTTGCTTTAAGTGCCTCTCTCTTGTCTGACACAGCAGAATGTTTACTGCTGTGTCCCAGGCATTCAGGCCCTTTCTCACCCACACATGCCAGGCAGGACCCTCAGGGAAGCTTCCTCCCCATGGACCCTCACATCCTCTGCAGGAAACAGTGATGGTATCATGACCTCCTCCCAGCACAGTCCAGCATCCAGGCACTTGTCCTACTAGATGCTCAAAGTCAGCAGCCTATGAGGGAGAGAGGTGGCTACCTCCAGAGTGGAAACTGCAAGCTGTCAGCCAAAAACTCCTTTGTAAATCCTCAGCTCTCTGGAGTAGGAGAAAACCTCATGGACAGCTACATATACCCCTCTCAGACACAGACATCTCAGTTACCACCACCACCACCACCCTGCCCAGTGACTATCCAGCATGAGCTTGCTTGCTCTCTGAGACAGGAGGCTCACTCCCTGCTGATATAGGCACTTCCCCTGTGTCTACATCCCCTTCTGCCTGACAGCAGGTCCGCCTGTCAGAGTTCTTCTATCTACCCCTCCCTAACTGACAGCTGCCTCCCTGCAGCTTTCTTCCTTGAGCTGTTTGCCACCTCTACCCGCTACCTCCAGCAGATTCCAGAAAGGTGCAGGAGGGGTCAGCACACAGGCAGTCTGACCTCAAGTGTGACCGGTCCCCACTTTGTGGCCTCTCAGGCAACCCTCTCCAATACTACCCAGCTTGGAACCCACATTCACAGGCAATACCCCTCCATGGGAGCCCCTGGCAGTGGGGTGGGTCCTTCAGGGTGGTGAAGAGCAGGGCCAGCCTCTCTCCTTCATCAGAGCCCTTCATGCTCCCCCTGCTAGACAGCCAAGGCTCCCGCCTGACACCGCCTCCAAGTCACCATGGTAACGGGTAGCCAGGCGATAGGCCAGGTCCAGCCATCCTACAAACAAGCCCGTTTACCTTGGAGCTGGAAACACCGGTTACAGGGACCACAAGTCCTCTCCAGAAGGACAAAGTGGGGAGGGAGAGAGAAGGAGAAGAGGGATGGAGGGGAAGAGAGATGGATTACAAAGAGAAAGAGGGAAAGAAGGGAAAGAAAGAGAGGAAATAGAAAAAACATGAGGTCAAAGAATGGATACTGGTAGGGAACAGAGCAAGTAGAAGACACACACACACACCAGAGACAGAAGTGAGGACGGCAGGAAAGGGGCCCCCTCCCAACCTCCCCCTCTGCTCACATTCCTCAAGCCTGAGCTGCTCTCAGCCCTTTGGGATTCTGGCCACAGCTGGGACTTCCTGCCCCAGGAAGCTAACAGCCCCATGGCCCCTTGGAGGCCCCAGCTGCTGCTCTGGCCCCTGCAGTCCCCTCCACTGAGGCACCGTGTCTGCCCTCCCCAGCAGGTGGGGCCCCTGTCCCAACCCCAGGCAGCACTTACAGGCTCAGTCCCCTGCTTGGGTCCCCATAGTTCCCCTGAGGCCCAGCGGGTCTCCGGTCACCAGATCTCCTGCCCCTCCCCTCATATTCTGACTCTGACCTCTTTCCCCCAGAGTGTCCAAGAAATCAGTCCCAAGCAGAGCGGAGTGGCGATAATAGGTGTGACTTCATCCACAGAACACATTTCCTTATACTGTGAGAGGAATGGGTCACAGAAGGAGGTCTACCCAGAGGACACCAACCCTCCAGGGGCTGCTTCTGAGGCCCCACGTCTGGAGGTGGAAGGGTGGGAGTGAGAGCGGGGCCTGGCCTGCTCCCTGGTGGGTCTGCTGAGCTGAGGCAGATGGCCCAGCGGTTCTCTGCTGGACACTTACCATGTCCCAGGGCCTTCCTCAGCCTCAAGCTCTTTGGCTGTAGGACGGCCTCATCATTCTTGGCCTAGTCTCACTCCCACCCCATGTGCCCTGAACTGTCTCAGAGGAATCTGAGCCCACAGGAAAGGCTTGTTGAAGAGGGATGATCAGGGCAGAGAGAGAAAAAGGAAAAACAGGAAGGCACACGGGGCTGGCAAGAGGAAAATAGACTGTGCTAGAATCCTGGCCCAGCCTCTGTCTCCCTGAATAATTAATTAAGCCACTCTAAACCTCACTTTGCACATCTGTAAAGTGGGAATAATAATATCATAGTGGGGATTCAATGAGATTATACACAAAATGCTTGGACCAGGATCTGACCTGAAGAGGTGCTTAAAAAGTACCAGCTCTCCATATTGTTAAAAAGTCAAGGCATTTGTATCATTTTTTTAGATTCCATGCAAAACAGAAATAGACCCATAGTCATAGAAAACAAATTCATGGTTACCAAAGGGGGAAGGCCTGGGGAAGAGGGTAAATTAGAAATTTGGGGTGAACAAATATACACTAATATTAATATAAGAGTCCCTTAGACAGCAAGGAGATCAAACCAGTCAATCCTAAAGGAAATTAACCCTGAATATTCATTGGAAGGACTGATGCTGAAGCTGAAGCTCCAGTCCTTTGGCCATCTGGTATGAAAAGCCGACTCATTGGAAAAGACCCTAAGGCTGGGAAAGATTGAAAGCAAAAGGAGAAGGAAATGACAGAGGATGAGATAGTTGGATGGCATCACCGATTCAATGGACATGAGTTTGAGCAAACTCTGGGAGATAGTGAAGGACAGGGAAGCCTGGCATGCTACAGTCCATGGGGTTACAAACAGACACTAGTTAGCGACTGAACAGCAACAATTAATATATGTAAAATGGATAAACTATATGGACTTACTATATAGCACAGGAAACTATATTCAATATCTTATACTAGCCTATAATGGAAAAGAATCTAAAAGTATAGAGGCACTGTCTAAGGACACAGGAAATCATCCTAACCGAAGGGCCTGCACTGGTCTGGGGTAAGAGATGCCCACTCTAAGTGGCCAGGCAGCCTTGGCAGAGCCCACAGAAAGCTTCAGGGCAAGGACCCAGGCTTTAGGTGGAGTGGAGAGCTGCAGGAAGCTCCCGGCAATGGTGGGGATCAGATGGGCCTTTCAGCCCCACCCTGGGACAGTCACTTCCAAATAAACACGCCATCTGTCTATCATCAGGGCTTCATTTCAGCTGTGGATCAAGATATTGAACAGGATGGCGTCTGTGGCACTCCATAGGGGCCTCCCCCAGATGACCACTCACAGTTTAACCAGACTCAACAAATTCTCATCTCCCAGGCCCCTGAAAGGCTCAAGATGCCTCACTAAGGAAATGGTTTCTTGGAATAGAAGGCAGTGATCACTAGAAACCAGCTTGAGTTTACGGGGAACGAGGCATTCTAGGCACAAGGGAAGAGTTCACCAGGGCAGGAACAGACATATTTTTGTGTCTGCAAAGACCGAGAATATTGTGAGTGTTCAGTAGACATGAGTTAAATCGAACCTAGGAGCCATCTCCCACATTTGTGTGCTCTGTTCAACATTTGGTTAAAGGATTCGAATGAAGACACACTTGGTCACACATGGCCACCTGAAAGGTTGTAACTTTTAGACAGAAAACCAAATAGATGAATAAGAGTCATGCTATCAACCTGCACTTAAGTTTTTCTGTTACTGTCACTTTGCCCTAAGATATATGGGTGCTTGAGCCAACCGCAGGTGGCTCAGTGGTAAAGAATCCGCCTGCCAATGCAGGAGACGCAAGAGATGCGGATTCGATCCCTGAGTCGGGAAGATCCCCTGGAGCAGAAAATAGCAACCCTCTCCACTATTTTTGCCTAGAAAATTCTGTGGACAGAGGAGCCTGGGGGGCTACAGTCCATAGGGGGTCGCAGAGAGTCAGACACAACTGAGCACAGATCACATTTATGTGTGCTTGGGTGGCTCTAGCTTAATGGTTGTTTCTGCAAAGATGGCCTCATGGTTTCCTCCATCCACAAGCTCAACAGTGACAAGTCTTTCTGCATCCAGGTGGGGCGTGGCTGCTGGAGGCCTCTTTGGAGGTGAGAGGTGGGAACGTGTTCAAGACAGGAGTGACTGGGTGGCAGGGAAGAGACAGCCTCTAGCTGGGGTACGGCAGGCAGTGTGAGGCCCAGCCCGGTGAACAGAGGGGACAGCGGGTGGCACAGGGTGGACAGTCAGGCAATAGGAGGGACCGTCAGGGGTCCTGGGTGACAGGCCTCTGGCTACAAATGTGAGGGCTGGCTGAGTCAGGACAGGAGGGTCCTGGTAAGGAATAAAACCCAGACCAAACAGGAGTGGACAAGGTTAAACAGAGGTTAATTCTGGCTGGGAATCAACAGCAGTCTTTTTTAAAACTACACTCCTTCCTTCAGGAAGATACTGGGAGTACAGCACTGAACACCAACCCAGACTCTCCACTCACGAACAGACAATAAACAAAGGAACAAGATCATTTTAGAGTGAAAAGTGATTTAAGAAGGAAAACAGCGAGTGGCACTATTTACAAGAGCCAAGTCATGGAAGCAACTAAACGTTCATCAACAGAGGAATGGCTAAAGAAGATGTGGAACATACATACATGGAATGTGAGTCATAAAAAGGAATGAAATAATGCCATTTTCAGCAACATGGACAGACCTAGAGATTATACTAAGTGAAGTCAGGCAGAGAAAGACAACTATCACATATCATTTATATGTGGAATCTAAAAAAGTGATACGAAGGAACTTATGTACAAAACAAATAGACTCACAGACATAAAAACAAACCTAAAGTTACCAAAGGGGATGGGGGTAGGGTGGGGATAAACTAGGAGTTTGGGATTAACAAATACACACTACTATATATGAACTAGATAAATAAACAAGGCCCTACTGTCTAGCACAGAGAACTACACTCCATGTCTTGTAATAACTTATAATTAGAAAAGAATCTGAAAAAGAATATATATGTATAACCGAATCACTTTGCTATACACACCTGAAACTAACACAACATTATATATAAACTATATTTCAATTCTTTTTTTTTTTTTCATATTTCCATTTTTGAAAAGAAGAAGAGGACTTCCCTGGTGGTGCACCTGTCAAGGGACATGGGCTTGATCCCTAGTCCAGGAGGATTCCACACACTGCATGCAGAGCAACTAAGCCTGCACTCCACAGCTGCTGAGTCCTCACTCTAGAACCCACAAGCTGCAACTGAGCCCACGTGCCTAGATCCCATGTTCTGCAACGAGAGAAGCACTACAGTGAAAAGCCCACACACAGCAAGGAAGAGTAGCCCCTGCTCACTGCAGCTAGAGAAAGCCCACACAAAGCAAGGAAGACCCAGTGTAACCAAATAAATAAATAAAAATTTTAATGATAACTAAAAAGAAGAAGAAAAACAGTGGATGTGAAAGAGAGACAAGGTGGTGGACTGGAAGGGGTTAATTTAGATTGGGTAATCAAGGCGGGTTATGGCCAAAATCTGAATGAGACAAGTAAGAGTGATTGGGCAAGGCTCTGGGGGCACGGGGTCCCAGGCAGGGGAGCAGAGAGTGTAAAGAACCCAAAGAGGAACACGGACAAGCTTGGCTGCCAGAGGAGCAGTATGGTGGGCAGTGAGCCTGGAGCAGTGTCAGGGAAAAGGGAACAAACTAGTCCCACATTGCTCAAAGCCTAAAGTTCCAGTGGAATTTGGATTCTACTCCACATGTGATAGGAAGAACCAGAGGCTGTGAATGGGGAGAGAGATGATCTGACCTGCATTTTAAAATCACTTTGCTGTTGTATGGGGCTTCCCACGTGGCTCAGTGGTAAAAAACCCACCTGCCAATGCAGGAGACATTGATTCGATCCCTGGGTCAGGAAAATCCCCTAGAGGAGGAAACGCACTCCAGTAGTCTTGCCTGGAAAAATCCCACGGACAGAAGAGCTTGGCAGGCTACAGTTCATGGGGTCAAAGAGTCGGACACGGCTGAGCACCCACGCCTGCTGCTGAGTGGGGGCAGATTGCAGGGTGAGGGAAGCAGCAGGGAGACTCCTCCGTGGGCACCTGCAGTCCAAAGAGAGATGACGGACCAGGCGTACTTGGGAGGTGGGATCATCATGACTTGCGGATAGCTTCCATGTGTGAGAGGGACAGAACAGGAGGATGCAGGGAGGACATGACTGAGTGACCGAACAGCAAGGACAAAGCTGGTAAGAGAGGGGTCTCCATGTGCCAGAGAGCCACCTGTGTATGGCCCAGGGGCTGCCCCAAAATTGCTCTCCCAGAAGCTCAAAGACCACTGTTTAGAATCTATGGCTGATACTTACTGTGCACCTTCTGTGTGCCAGGCCTAGTCCTCGGAGGTCCTTTAATTCTCAAGTGCACCTTGAATCAGGAGTCCTTTTACCGTCGAGGAAAAGGAAACTCAGGGAACGTGGAAAGATCCACACAAAGACACATGACCAGTAAAAGGCAGAGCAGAGACCCCTGGACATGGGTTCTTCTGAATCCAGAGCCTGGTAGGGGTGCTGCCCCGGGGGATGCCAGCCCTGGAGGGGGGTCGGATCACTCAGCCCGCAGGACTTTTCAGACAGAGCCTGGCACTTGGGAGACCCTCCATAGGTTGCCTCCTGGCTCTCCTGCCTTCCAGGTGATATGAAGAAAGCTGGAGAGGGAGTGGTCCCTGGCTAGTCCATCCCCCCTGGGTTGTGGAGATCACCATTTCCCCCCACCACGGCCTCATCAGCCGACCTACCGGGCTCAGAAGTCTCTCCCCAGTCTCACTGAGAATCAGTCGGAGGAGGAGTAAGACACACCTGCTCTTAGTCTGGAAGCCTGGATGCTCCACTTTTATCTTCCAAAGCCAGGGCAGGTGGGTGGGGACCAGTTACTCTCAGCCTCAGGGTGTGGGCGGAGGAAGCAGTGCTGTGCTGGCCCTCTCCCTTGACCCAGAGTTATTCATTCTTTGGGTCCCTTCCTCTCTCTGGGCCCATGTGTCCCACATGCCCCACCGCTCTCAAAGCCTATAGGCAGGCCATCCAGCCTCTATGCATCATGGAGCTACCCTCCTTGACACAAAGCAGGCTCAAATGACAGGGACCATTATTACCTCCAAGTCCACGTGTTACTGATGAGAACACTGAGGCTGGGAAAAGGTAGCCACTAGCCGCTAGAACCAGCCAGAGCCTTCTGACTCCAGACCACCATCCCTCCCACAGCTCTGAGGGGCAGTATCACCAGAGAAGGAGAGGAGATGGATCTCTCCACAGCCCCTCCAAGAGATCAAATGGAAATTGAGACCCACCTGGTTTGGCTTAGCCCTGAAGTATGCTGTAAATCTGAGGCTGCTTTAGGAAGACTTGAAAGCCACTCCCCTTCCTGACCTCTGACCTGGATTCCAGGCCTGAGAGCAGGGCCACACCCCAGGGCGGATCAGAGCCGGTTTTAGAGATGGAGAGGCCAAGGTTCACATCCCGAAGGATGGGCCTCCAGGGGCCACATCAAGGGTGCTGCCAGCCAGTCTGCTGACTTTGCACTTTTGAACAACCAGACCAGGTAAAACACATACAGTCACTTTCTAAACTGTAAAGTGGGCGTACATATGAGGAGATAAACTCCTTAAGAATAGGAACCAGGTCCCATGTCTCTCTAGAGTCCCAGGGCCTCCCTATAATTTTTTTCCCCCAACTCTATTGAGACACGGTTGACAAATAAAAGTTGTACACATTCAGGTTGCAAAACGCGATGTTTGGATGTATGTATATATTGTGGAATGACCACCACAGTCAAGCTAATCAAGACATCCATCACATCAGTTTCCCTTTCTGGGGTGAGGAGCAAGGACATTTATGATCCACATTCTTAGCAAATTTCCAGTACATAAGACATTATTATTATTAACTACAGTCACCATGCTGTACTTCAGGTCTCCAGAATTTATTCATCTTACAACTGAAAGTTTGTACCCTCTGACCAACATTTTCCCTTTTCCCCCACCACCACTCTACTATACCTTTTTTTTTTTTTTTTGGCTGCATGGTGAAGCATACAGGATCTTAGTTCCCCGACCAGGGATCAAACCCACAGCCCCTGCAGTGGAAGCTCAGAGTCTTAACTACTGGACCACCAAGGAAGTCATCTACTATACTTTTTTGAGCACCTACCATGTTGCAGGAATTTATATACCTTATATAATGGCTTTGTATCCACAAGCCATTTAATGCTAGAGATGGTGAAGGACAAGGAGGCCTGGCGTGCTGTAGTCCATGGGGTCACAAAGAGCTGCACAAGACTGACCGGCTGAACAACAACAACACCTGAACTGAGTGAGGGCCAACACTCCCTCTCGCACAGACGAGGGAACTGGAGCCAGGCCACCTGAGGCCACTCCGCTCTGGGTGGTGGAGCTGGGACTTTGCTTTTCTCACTAACAGAGCTCTTTCTACTCATGCACTAGGCTTCCTCTCCAGAAGAGAGGCTTAACACTTAATGTCTACTCACATTAATTACTATTAATTACTGTCTGATTTGCTGAGAGCAGATTATTACTACCAGAGGAGGCCCAGGCAGGATACATATTATATAGGCAAGGGGGCCAGGGAGGGAGGGACTCAAGGGGTCACTGCCAAATGCTCTCCCTATTCCTTTGGAAAGACTTTTTCCCACATCTTATAAACCTCCGCCTGGACCATGCTTTCTAACCTGGAAAAGTTTTCAAAGCTGAGCTACCCCATCATCCTCTGCAGGGAGACTGCCCTGTCCCATAGGCTGTGAGGGACAGGGTGCTTCCCTCTGTCACAGCCCAGCCACACCGTGGTATCATCGTAGGTTTGAACCTCAGTCTTTCTATCAGTTAGGGGGCACCCGAGGACAGGTCCAGTCTGACTCAGCCCTGTGTCCCCCAAATGCTGGACTCTGGTCCTTTCCATCATTGCCTGATGCCACCTCCTACCCACAAGGAGGCTGCTTCTGGGAACAGCAGGAACATGCAGGCCCACAGCCAGGGAGCTGGCAGAGGACCCAGCCAGCAGCACCATCTGTCCCTGGAGCCACAGGACACAAGGCAGAGGTCTCAGTCCCTCGGCTCAGCCAGGTCAGCCCGGGACAAGGAGAAGAGCCACAACACCAGGGCCTCTGCCCAGCTGCAGCTCAGCATCAGACAAGACCGAATTCTCTAACGCACTCATAGTGACTCGGCGCCAGAGCTTTGGTTTTCTCAGCTGTAAAGATAGATGAAAACCAGCAGCCTTGCAGAGCTGTTGGGAAGTTTAACTAAGCTTGACACTCAGTAGGTGTTCAACAGAAGGCAGCATGTATCATATCACCCAACCCACTGACCCTGTCATTGACCCACTAAGGAAACTGAAATCCAGAGGAGACAGAAAGAAAAGAACCAATATTTACTATAGTCAATTATGTGCCAAGTTCTACACTCCTCCAATGCCTTTAATCTTGCCAGCGATCTAACAAGATCTGCAGGAACAGACCTGCTTCACGGGAAAAGGCCTACAAAGATGACGTGAGTGAGCATCTCAAAGGCAGTCAGCACTTAGCACTGTCCAGCTTGGCCCCAGGCTCCTGAACCAGACACAGGTGAAGGGCAGAGGTGCAGCCTCTCCAGGCCATGGTGTGTCTGAGGTTAAAGCAGGAGGTCAGCTCTGGATCTGTATTGTCAGTGTGTGAAGGTAGGCAGAGGAGGTTGGCATGGGTGAGTCTGGGTGTGAGAGTGAGGCTACTTACTGAGTGGCCAAGTCAAAGGCTGGGAAAGGGGTCCCACTTAGCAGGTAGGGGTTCTGAGTCTCTTGCCAGTGATACAAGCCCCGCACATCCCCTTACTTCTCTGTGCCTTGCCTGCATCAGGGTGCTGATCCCACGGTCCACCTCCCAACTGTGAGCGGTCGGGGTGGATGGGAAGCAGTGGGGACCTTCACAGCACTGGCCATTCAGAGGAGAGGAACTCCTTTGATGTGTCTCCCTGGGCTGAGCTCAGCTTGCAGGGACTACACACCTTGGCACCAAGCCTGGAGTCTAGAGAGCCCCAAGGAGCACACAGCCTGGTGGGCAGGGCAACAGGACTCACAGCACTCCAAACCCCAAACCCTGCTCACGGGGCCCAGACCCCCAGCCTGCAGCTCATCGTAGTCTTGTCTCAGACCCTTCCAGCCGCTCTGCCCTCACTCACTCCACTCCCAGCCACGCCAGCCTCCCTTCAGCAGCTTGCCAAGCTCCCCCCACCTTGGAGCCTGCAAATGAACACTATTCCCTCTGCCTGGAATGCTCTCCCGCCAACTCCTCCCATGGCTGCTTCCTTTTCAGCCACTCGGTCTCTGCTCAGCAGTCACCTGGTCAGAGAACTCTCTTCTGACCTCGCTCATTATTCTCTAACAGTTCTCTGTTCCCCAGAAAACCTGAGCTTAATCTCAGCAGCGCCACTTACTAGCTGTGTGACCTTGGGCAAGTTACTTAACCTCTCTGTCTCAGTTTCATCTTTAATATGAGCACAGCACCACAATCTACTTCACAGAATTGTTACATGGAATATACGAGCTAATGCAAGCTTGTCACCTAGCTCGCATTTGTGACATGTATTATTACTATTCACAGCTCTTATCACAGATTTTCATTGAATATTTCTTTGACTACCTTTTCACTGTGTCTTCCTCATTAGCTGTCAGCTGACAACAGCCTGGGTTCATCACAGAATACTCAACCCTGACACAGGCTAATCGCTAGAGAGGAAACACCCGAGGCAAACACAACATCCCAAGGAAACACCATTAATCCTGGGAGCAGCAGGATGGAGATTTGAAGGGGAATGACAGCTGAGCCGGGTTTTGAAGGATGAAGACGAGTCCTCCAAGCAGGCTGAGAACACCAAGGCTATCCACCCATGGCTGAGACTGAGGTCCAAATGTGGCTCCCAAATAGGCTGAAGCTAAGAGTCCATGTTTCATCTCCTCTGGGAAGACTTCTGGGAACCCTTCAGCCCGCTCTGAGCCGCCATGGCCGCCCATTTGTTCACAAGTTTTTGTGTTCCTGCTACATGACAGACACATTATTTTATGTCTAGGGTTTCCTCTTCCCCCACCACTCAGTGGGGTAGTTGAGGAAGCCAGGCCCCTGCTTTGCACTATCAGGACCAGTCTCAAAGTGGGGCACAAACCCTTCGCAAACATCCAGACGCCCAGGATGTCAAGGCTGATGGAGACCTCAGAGAACAACCAGAACAGGGGAGCACCTGGCTTAAGGTTAAACGTGAACAATGGGTTGAAGATGAGATGTTAATCCAGAGGTGACCAAATACTGTGTCCTAAACCTCCCCACACTTTGAACTAGACCCCAGTTGAGGCTGGGGGTGGGGGTGGGAAGTGGTTCCAACACCTGTCCTCAGGTTCAAGGTGAAGCAGGGGGTTACCACGGGGGGTCGGAAGCAGCAGGCAGGTCTGTGGGCTCGTGAACACATGCACAGATGCCCACAGCTGTATCTGGTCTCCTACCACCCTGTCAGCAGCACCACCAGGGGCAGGGCTCCTCTGGGGGAACTAGGACAAACAACCCCATCCTCATCCCCAGGGTAAGTGAAGTCCTGGGCCCCGGGGGGAATTGCCTAGACAGGGCTAGAACCCAGGTTCAACAGAGGTTCACAGCCTCCCACAGAGTGCCCGCAGGTGCCTATCAGCCCAGGAGGGCGGGACTCAGTACCCAGTACAGACTGACCGCTTGCATGGGGAAGAAGGGTCTCCACTGAGAGAAACAGGACAAGCGACCCTTTCAGCACCACCATAAGGGCATCAGTGCTCCTCCAGCCTCGTCCCCCCAGGCTGGCAGCAGACTTGCAACCGCATTCACTCACTCACTCACACGTGCCGAGTGCTCACTGGGTACCCAGTAACAGCTGAGAGCCAGGACCAACTCCAAAATGGTCACTGTTGGCAGTGCCATGTGATACTGACAAGGGCCCTGAAACCCTGTGAAGCAGAGCTTGTGGGTTATCTGAGGGCTCTGTTTAACCCAATTCTCTTTGTCCCCAGGGAAAAGTGTGGTGGGGTTTTTTAGTTTGCTTGCTTTTCATTGAAAACCGCTCTGGTAACAAACTCAGAAAATGATCTCCTCCTGTATTCCGGGAGAACTTGGAGAATTCAGGAGGAAACAAGGGGAGTCCAAGGAGATCTGCCGTTCAGGCAGCAATCCAAAGGTGATGATCAAGGGCACAGTGTTCTCAGCCAGGATGAGGTCACCCATGTCACCCTGTGAGCCCAACTTCCATGCCCCACCCCCACCTCTACTCCCAGACTCAGGGTGCCGGCGGGGGCAAATGTGGGGAAGAAGAATGCCAGCTGGGCTCCGAGTTGGGACATGTGGGTGGGAATCCCACTCTGGGATTTCATCGCGCCTATTCTTAAGTTCTCTAAGAGCTCAAACTCTAGAGCCAGACTGCCCAAGTTCAATCTCCGCTCTGCCACTTTCTTCCAGTGTGATACTGGGCAAGTCTTCAACCTCTCTGAGCCTCAGTTTCCTCATGGAGGACGTGGAGATGATAACTGCACCTATCTCACAAAGAACTGCAAGAGTTATAAACACAAAGCAACTAATATGGTGCCAGCATGGTCAGCCGTAAAGGATTTGCTACTACTGCCATCTCTGTGATAAACATACCTTGCTCCTCCCCTGCCTTCTCCCCAGTTACTGACGAGGATCACCGGGAAAAGAGTCATGAAGGGTTAACAACAACAGGGCACAAGAGAAGACACAGACAGCCCTACCCACCTGCAAGAGGCTCTCTGCCCTGCACTCAGCGATGGG
The DNA here is from genome assembly GCF_963930625.1 of Muntiacus reevesi. Lineage (NCBI taxonomy): Eukaryota > Metazoa > Chordata > Mammalia > Artiodactyla > Cervidae > Muntiacus > Muntiacus reevesi. The sequence continues at coordinate 150,606,714 of NC_089249.1, forward strand.
ACCAAGAGGCCCTGATGCTCAGATCCCATCCTTGATCTGAGATGCTGCCTGTGCCCACTGGTTCACTAAGCCTTCCCTCAGGCCTGGCCATGCCCATCCCAGTGCTGGGCACACCAAGAGCAGCCTCGGGTGGTGGGAGAGATGGACATGCAAATTCAACACACAATCCAGGGTGGGAAGGAGCTAGGACAGGGAATTGTCATGTCAAGAGAAATCTGGAAAAGCTTTCCAGAAGAGGCAGCATCTGAGCACAAATCCAAGAGCTCAGAAGAAACTTATCATGGAGACAAGTTCGCAGGAAGCTGGTGGGGAGTCTGGCGGTGGCGGGGTGGGGGCCACTTAGCAGAGAGCACTCTAGCAGAGGAGGGAACTAGGGTGGTGCACTGAGGCAGTGGCAAGCTGTTTGGTATGGTTGCCATACTAAATGCAGAGGCGTGGGGAAGGGGAATGAGGAGGGGAAGGGGGCAGAGGCAGATGACCAAGATCCTTTTGTGTCAGGTAAGGAATGTGAGCTTGATACCAAAGGCAGCCTTCTGAATAGGTGAGGAATAATTACATTTACCTTTTAGAAGCATCTCTGTAGTGGAGGTTGAGTAGGAGGGGGTGAACCTATGACCGGGAAGCAAGGAAGGAAAGGTGCTGGGCCAGTTGAGGATCGTGAGTGGGCTGAGTGGTGGTCGTGCAGATAGAGGAAGGGAGTGGAGAATGGAGATGTGGAGAGTGGAGATGTCTTTATTTACCGCTTTTTAAAGGCTTTCCCCCAAAATGTCTTCAGAGGACACTTACTCTATGCCCAGTATAGCACGTCTGCCAGTCTATCCTGAACCTTTTTCCATTTACCAGATAAAAGACCCCCACCACGGACCGCTGAGTGCTTGGGTCTGTCTGGTGCCTCAGCATCCAATCTCAGCTCCAAAGTCCCTGTTAAGAGGTTCAGGGAAACGTTCTCTGCAAGGCTGCCTTGCAGAACACCTTCCCAACAGCCCTCACTTGGTCCTGCACATGCTCTCCCAAAGAGGTCACTGTCCCCAAGAACCCTTTGGTTTCAGTCAGCCACACTCACCCACACGCACACCCCTAGCCTGTAACTTCTAGCAGCCCCGAGCCCTTCAAGCCCTGCACCCTGAGAGTTAAACACCACAGAACCACAGAGCTCAGTCAACCGGCAGAAACCAGCACGGAACTCCGTGGGGAGGCACACACACCCCCAGAATAGAATCCCAGATGCAAAGAACTTGCCGAAGATGATTCTACTCAACCCGGCTAGTCGGCCTAACGGCCCCTGGGGCTCGTTTGGTGATTGTTGCTTATAATGAACCAGCCCAGGAGTTCTGAAATTTCTCCTTGCAGAGAGAGCTAGAAAATGGCCCGTGGAAAGGGAGAGAGAAGATGTAGGACTTCTAACTTCAAACGGAAACGTCAGTTCTCTTTGGGGACCCCCAGACTCCAGTCCCCTCCCTTCTGCCTCCAAGCCTCCTCCCCCGCCACCCTCCATACCCTCCGCAGGTGGTTTCCGACAGTCTGGATCATTGCTGGGGAGGCCCGCTAGCTGGTCGCACCCTCCTCGGAGAGACTGGTCAGAGAGACTCTGACAGCCGGCTCCAACTCCGGACGAACGAACGCAGCGGATCGCCTCGCCTCCCACTCCTCCTCTCCCTCCGCGCTCTGGCCCTCCTGAGCCAGCCCTTATCACCGAGCCTGGGCCCTTTCTCAGACTGCCCCCCTCCCCTAGAGCCCGGCACAGAGGCTCCTGTGCCCGCCCGCTCAGCGCAGAGGAAGGAAAGAGGCTGCCAGCTGGGCCACAGCCACGCCAGGGGCCCTGTGCCCGCCCACTGGGCACCCAGCCGGACGCTCACTACACCCCCAGCCACCGCCAAACTTGGTCACCCCCACTCCGAGCCCCTGACGTCCTCCCCACAGGGACTCTGGCTCTGGGATCACTCCCGGTCCCAGCCAGGAAGACTGACAGAACGGGAACCAGGTTTCCATCCGTCCACGAAGGGTCAGGCCAGAAGGTGGCAGGAGGCCAGGGAGCTGCCAGCAGCCTCCCAGAGAGATACCAGATCCACCTGCTAGGACTCTTCACCCTTGGGGTGCCGCTTCGCGCTCCGGCCTGCCAGCATCAAGCAGCTGCTGGCCGGGGACAGGGCACACCCCCTCACTTCCTTAAAATAGGCAGTGTGACTTTTCTAAAAGTGACACCTACCGAATTCCACCCACAGGCACCACAGAGTTCAGCCCCCGGGCACCCACGCCAGCCCCTCTGTAGCCACTGCTGACTAACAGACCACCAGATCTTCCCTTCTCCCTCTCACTTCTGCAAGAGACACGGTGAGGCAGACTTGACACACACGGGATTTCTCACAACAAGCCAACAGAATCAAGTGCTTGGAGCTTGGGGAAAGAAGGAGGGGAGCGGAATGCAGGCAGGGGAGCTGGGGTGGACAAGCCACAACAAGGAGCACCTCGCAGCCACCTAGCCCCACTGTGCGCTGGGCCTCACCATGTCCTCATTTCAACCCCCGCACGGTCACCTGGGGAGGGCAGGTGAGCTGTCCCAGGTGTCCCAGCTATTGAGTGCAGAGCTGTACTGGAGCAGAGGTCAGCCTGACTCTGAGGCCTCTGCCCCTCACTGCCTCTAGTTCACTTACCACGCGCCTAATGTCTCCCCCTGGGCCTAAGGCAACTGGGTTCCGGCCTGTTTTGTTTTTTTTCCACTAATGTGCTGTGTGACCCTGGGCAAGTTTCTGGCTTTTTCTGGGCCCTCTTGTTCTAGGAGTCAAGGACTCTAACGTCCATCACTATGAGCTCAGGCCTTCCCTTCAAAGAGTTTATGTCTGTCAGTAGGCTTCAGTGTCAACAAATGAAAAATTAAAGTCAAGCCTTAAAAATGGCAAGATGGGGACTTCCCTGGTGGTCCAGTGGCTAAGACTCTGAGCTTAATGTGGGGAACCTGGGTTCGATCCCTGGTCAGGAAACTAGATCCCACATACTGAGACTAAGATCAGGGGCAGCCAAACAAAAAAAATTTTTTTAATGGCAAGATGGTCTAAGGGTGGCACTGAGGGTTGGGGTAACCTGGGAGGCTTCGTGGAGGAGGTAGCACTAGAGCTGGACTGGAGACTGAATCACCTGAGAAGAGGGATGATGTGGGAGGCCTAAAGGGAACAGGAGAGGATGCAGTCATAGGCAGTAACGATCCTCATCTTGTAGGGAAAAGCTGGAAATCCATCATTGAGGACCCTGAATGCCAGGAAACAGGGTTCAGGCATCGAGGAGCCTCTGAGTTGAAGTTTGTGCTCAACATGATAAAAAGCCATGTGAGGTGAAGAGGACAGGTCTCACGAGAACTTTCTGGACAGGTAAGAAAAACAGCTCAGAAAGAGGGCAGTTCATCTCACTAGATAAAGCAAGCAAGAGGACAATTTCAGGGTCTTCCTTATGCAGATGAGGTGAAGGAAACCCAGAAAGCCTCTGGTCCCCAACCCTACCCTCTCTCCAGAGATGTCTGGACTCAGACTCACTGGACTCAGTCTAGTGCCCTTATCTTACAGATGAGCACATTGAGACCCAGGGATGAAAAGTGAGCCAACCAGAGTCATACAGTTAGGAAGCTGTCTAGAATCACCACTCCTGACCTCAAACCTAGAGTCCTGGCCACCAGTACCACCACAAGGCATAAAATATGAAAGGCTTCATTCAGTTAGACTTATGAGAAGACTTCCAGCAAGGCTGAATCAACGTACTATCAAGAACTAGGTCTTTTTGCAGAGGCCCCGGCAGCCCACAAAGGTCTCCCTCCCCTTTGCTATTTATTACAGAACTGACCCATGTGTCTCTTTAGCAGCTCTGTTTGGGCTATTACTCCAGTGAATATTTCCATGGGTGTCTGTCTCCCCTATCCAACTTGGGAGCCCCCTGATGACCGAGATCCCATCTTACTGATCTTTGTACTTCTCCCACAAGCCCCCAGACCAGGGCCCTAAATGCGGACGGCGTGAGACACACCTGATGAATCATAGTCCTGGAAAGGCGAATTGAGAAGAAATATTCAGTGATAGCCAGTCAATGGTTCTCCAACCTCAGCCTGCATCAGAATCAGCCAGAGGACTTTTTTATTTTTGGCCACAATGACAATGAGAGGCATGTGGAATCTTAGTTCCCTAACCAGGGTTTGAACCTGCACTCACTGGCTATTCAGGAGACTCAGGTTCAGGAAGATCCCCTGGAGAAGGAAATGGCAACCTTCTCCAGTATTCTTGCTTGGGAAATCCTATGGACAGAGGAGCCTGGCAGGCTACAGTTTATGGGGTTGCAAACAGTTGGATAAGACTTACACGACAGAGAACTGAGCATGCATGCACTGCAGTGGAAGTGCAAAGTCTTAACCACTGGACCACCAGGGAAGTTCCCAGAGAGCTTACTGAAATACAGATCACTGGGACCGACCTTCAGCAGAGCTGCAACAGAGCTCAAGAATTTGCATGTCTAACAAGATCCCAGATAACCACTATGGTGTGATCACTCACCTAGAGCCAGACATCCTGGAATGTGAAGTCAAGTGGGCCTTAGGAAGCATCACTATGAACAAAGCTAGTGGAGGTGATGGAATTCCAGTTGAGCTATTTCAAATCCTAAAAGATGATGCTGTGAAAGTGCTGTACTCAATATGCCAGCAAATTTGGAAAAATCAGCAGTGGCCACAGGACTGGAAAAGGTCAGTTTTCATTCCAATCCCAAAGAAAGGCAATGCCAAAGAATGTTCAAACTACCACACAATTGCACTCATCTCATACACTAGCAAAGTAATGCTCAAAATTCTCCAAGTCAGGTTTCAACAGTACGTGAACCGTGAACTTGGAGATGTTCAAGCTGGATTTAGAAAAGGCAGAGGAACCAGAGATCCTATTGCCAACATCCACTGGATCATCAAAAAAGTAAGAGAGTTCCAGAAAAATATCTACTTCTGCTTTTGACTATGCCAAAGCCTTTGACTGTGGATCACAACAAATTGTGGAAAATTCTTAAAGACATAGGAATACCAGACCACCTGACCTGCCTTCTGAGAAGGTGGGTATGCAGAAGAATCTGTATGCAGGTCAAGAAGCAACAGTTAGAACTGGACATGGAACAACAGACTGGTTCCAAATAGGAAGAGAAGTACGTCAGGCTGTATATTGTCACCCTGCTTGTTTAACTTATATGCAGAGTACTTCATGCGAAATGCCGGACTGGATGAAGCACAAGCTGGAATCAAGATTGCTGGAAGGAATATCAATAACCTCAGATATGCAGATGACACCACCCTTATGGCAGAAAGTGAAGAAGAACTAAAGAGCCTCTTGATGAAAGTGAAAAAGGAGAGTGAAAAAGTTGGCTTAAAGCTCAACATTCAGAAAACTAAGATCATAGCATCCGGTCCTATCACTTCATGGCAAGCAGATAAGGAAACAACAGAAACAGTGACAGACTTTATTTTCTTGGGCTCCAAAATCACTGCAGATGGTGACTGTAGCGATGAAATTAAAAGACACTTGCTCCTTGGAAGAAAAGCTATGACCAACCTAAAGAGCATATTAAAAAGCAGAGACATTACTTTGCCAACAAAGGTTCGTCTAGTCAAAGCTATGGTTTTTCCAGTAGTCGCGTACAGATGTGAGAGGTGGACTATAAAGAAAGCCGAGCACCAAAGAATTGATGCTTTTGAGCTGTGATGTTGAAGAAGACTCTTGAGAGTCCCTTGGACTGCAAGGAGATCCAACCAGTCAATCCTAAAGGAAATCAGTCCTGAATATTCATTGGAAGGACTGATGCTGAAGTTGAAGCTCCAATACTTTGGCTACCTGATGCGAAGAACTGACACACTGGAAAAGACCCTGATGCTGGGAAAGATTGAAGGGGAGAGGAGAAGAGGTTGACAGAGGATGAGATGGTTGGACGGCATCACCGACTCAATGGACGTGAGTTGAAGTAAGCTCCAGGAGTTGGTGATGGACAGGGAAGCCTGGTGTGCTGCAGTCCATGGGGTCGCAAAGAGTCAAACACAACTGAGCGACTGAACTGAACTGAACTGAATTGAACAAGATCCCAAGTGAGGCTGATGCTACTGGTCCAGGGACCTCACTTTGAGAGCCAGTGAGTGATGTCAGTCTTCCCATTTTAAGCTGGGAAAAATGAGGCCCTGAGGTTTTAAAGGCAAACACTGACAGTATATCACTGTCGTCATCATCATAATCATCATCGGCATCATCACTGTCATTTAAGCCCTTCATTATAGCCCTTCTCACCTGCCCAGCACTGGGTAAGCACTGCATGTTTGCTACCATATCTGGGCCTCACCTTAACAGGAAGGTACTATGATTATTTCTCTCCTGCAGATGAAATGACAGAGGCAGAGTCTAAAGTCACACAGTTGGTAACAGCCAGCACCACTTGCACACTGATCTAGGTCCAGAGCCCAGAAGTTTAACTCCCACTCTACACAACCTGCTTACAGCTTATGCTGACCAGGAATTCTCTGCTGCTGCTGCTGCTAAATCGCTTCAGTCATGTCCGACTCTATGCAACCCCATAGATGGAAGCCCACCAGGCTCCCCTGTCCCTGGGATTCTCCAGGCAAGAACACTGGAGTGGGTTGCCATTTCCTTCTCTAATGCCTGAAAGTGAAAAGTGAAAGGGAAGTTGCTCAGTCGTGTCTGACTCTTAGCAACCCCATGGACTGCAGCCTACCAGGCTCCTCCATCCATGGGATTTTCCAGGCAAGAGTACTGGAGTGGGGTGCCATTGCCTTCTCCACGGAATTCTCTAGAGGCTCCCAAATCCAGTGGGCTCATTTCCGGTGAGGGATGAGCTTGTAGCACCCTCAGCCCAAAGGCTTGGTCCTCAAGTGGTCCATGTCTAGAGGAAGCCTGCCTCTTAAGTCTCGCGAACCCAGAGAATTTTCTACCTCAAACACTTCTTTTCCCACCATTACATCCTTCTTCTGGCCCCACCAATGGGGGCTTCCTGGCTGGAGGACGAAAGTCTGCATTAATTCTTCAGGTCCAAGTATCAGCTCTACCCCCACTCAGCGACAAGGTAAATGAAACAGTCTCTATTCCTACTCCATGACGCCACTGGGTTGTCACTGTCAGTCGTGGGTATGCTCCCCCATCAGACTGGGAGCTCATCTGTGTCAGCTGAGTCCTCAGTACAGGATCTGCCCAGACCAGGATTTAGTAACTAAGTGATGAATTAATGAATAAGTGATTGGGTACAGGGGCAAATGAGGGAATGAATCAGTGAATAAATGACCAAACTCCCAGGAAGCCCCTCTGCTGGACCCTCTGGCCTTCCCAGATAGGGGACTCTTTAGGTGGGAGGGGACCTCTGACGTCATCACTCCAACTCATTTTCAGCATTGTCCTAGCTGAACCTCACCAGGGGCCAGAGCCTGCAACTCTCCCCTCTCCACACACACATCTAGTGTCCTAGCCTCTATTTACATACCCCCAAGATTGAAGAGCTCACTCCATCTAAGGCTGCCTATAATACTAAAGAGCTCTAGTATCAACAAGGATGTTACTATTACTCTTAGCCATGAGGAAAAGGCCACTACCTCTTCACCAAGGATCTATATCACCCAGAACAAGGTTGTTCCCATGGCCTGTGACAGCTGGCAAAGACAAGGGAGCACGTGACTTGTCCTCTGCCTACCCTAGTCTACCTGTCCAGACTTCTTTCTTTTTGGCTGTGCCAAGTGGCATGTGGGATCGTAATTCTTTGACCAGGGATCAAACCTGCACTCCCAACAGTGGAAGCATGGAGTCTTAACTACTGGACCACCAGGGGAATCCCAGACTTATCTCTTCTAACTCTCTCAAGCCATGAACAGAGCTTCCCACTGTTCCCTTACATACCTGGGCCTTCCTTTGTTCCTGCTGTTCTATCTACCCTGATGCCCTCTAATAACACAACATCCAAACCCTCCCCTCACAGTCAAGGCCTGGCTCAAATGGCACCACCTCCAGGAAGACTCCTGGGGTCTTCCTAAGTAGAAATTACATTTTCCCCGTCCTCTGTATCTTCACTGCCCACACATAAACACACAGCCACACTTCAATCCTTTATTTCTCTCTCACGCTGCTTTTTCTCTTAAATTGGGCTGATTTGTGTTTGTTTCTCCTTCTTCACCTTGAACAAACAGGTAGAAGCAACGATGTTGATTCATCAGACTACCCTTCCCCCCTCTCACCAAACACGCAGGTACTTGAATACAGTAGACGCTCAGTAAGTGTCTAAAGAATGGGGGAGTAAGTGATGGAATGGGAAAGAAAAGGGATTGAGTGAACGGAAGTAAGTGCATGTGTGAATGAATGATCAAATGAGTGAGTGAAAGAATATCCTGTTCTCAGAGCTAAGACTCCCAGTTCTTTCTGGGGACCCATTGGGCTTGGCATGGCAGAATAAAGGAAGTTGTGAGATAACTGCAGAGAGGGCAAGAGAGGGGAACAAAGGACGGCAGTAGTGACAGCAGCAGGAGAGGAAGTGGAGGTGACCACGTTGTTGCTTCAAGACCAGGCCCCCCCTTAGAACCACGGCCATTGTGGAGAAGCTGGGCCAGGAGAGCAGCTGAGAAGCCCACTGAAAGGGGAGAAGATGCAGCATGGTGGGGATGGAGGGGAGGGAATGCCTACAAGTTCTGAAGGCCAGATCCAGTTATGTGTGAGCAGAGTACTGGACCTGCCCAGCCAGCCCTGAAATCTCTCCTGCCCAAGGGACTCAAATATGCTCTCTCTCTCATCACCTCCTCCTACTTGGCCCAGCTGCTGGGGGTCAGGACCCAGCCTGACTTCCAGGATTGAGCCCTTGCCAGTGACAGGCTCCCCGACCGCACCCCGGGGCCCCAGTGAGCAGCAGTGGCTGCGCCCTGTGAATTGAGTTTTGCGCCCTCAGGCATCTCCAAGGGCCAGGCTACCTCGGCTTAGTGAGAGGCCCTGCCCATCCAGACTCAAGTCCCGCCCATCCCAGCTCACATCCCAGCTCGCATCCCAGAATGCCTGGTGCCCCAGCCTGCCCAAGCGAGAGTGCTACCAGGCACCACCTGCCTTATCTGGAGCGCTCCCGTAGGGCAGAGGCAGACAGGCCTGGAGAGGGTGCTGGAGTCGAGGAGGCGCCAGCAACAGAAGGATCCCAGGGAAAGCGGCCCTTCCGGAGAGAGGGGGTGGGGGAGGGGCTGCGGGCGGCCGGGGTCTTACCCAAGTGGTGGAACACTGGGGACCCAACACCTTGCAGGGCGGAGGCCGGGGAGTCTCCTGGGGACGTCGGAGATGTGGGGGCGTGGGGGAGGTCCCAGAGCAGACTCCGCTGGGAGAGGCTGCGGGAGGCTGGAGGGGGGCGCAGGAAGCGGGTAGAGGCACTGGCAGGGGCGGCCCAGACCGGTTCCTGGAGGAGTCTGGTCCCCTCCCCTCCCCTCACCAGCGCCGGCGAGGTGGCCCCGGGGCCGCCGAGCCTGCGGATCATAAAGGGCCAAGGCACCCGGACTGGAGCCAGACACTCCGCCCCTCGAGGCGTCAATCCCTGGGCGCCAGGCAGAGGCGGAAACGCTGGGGACCTGGCGGGGTCGAGGTGGAGCCTGGCGGCCTGCGGGATCCAAACACGTCCTCCCCGTCCTTGTTAAACCAGCCCCTCACAGCCTTGGAAAGTAATACCTGCTAGTCATTCACACCTTTTTGGGCACCTATCGGGTGCTAAACGCGGCGCTGGGTGCTGGGATGCAGTTTTGAGCAGGACACACTGGCCTTGCCCTTATGGGTATTGATAGAAAAAAATTTTAATGGGCAGTTCAGAAGAGAACAAAGAAAATAAATACCACCCAGGGATCTCTTCACCGAGAGAGAATCAGTTACTGTTTTCCTGGAGCTGGAAGCCAGCTCCGCTAGAGCTGAAAGAGGTAAGCATGCTGACCAGGAGGGATGGAGGCTTCCCTCTCCCCCCACCAAGTGAGTACGTATGTTATGTTATATAGTATGAAATGTGTGATGTGATCATAGACATGAAGGAGCCGCCTAGAAGAATCTCCATCAGTGTACACATTTGGGATACAGGCTCATCTGGCAAATTTGGAAGAGACTTGACAGAGGTGTCGTGTTCCAGGCACAGGTTGGAAAACAATTTCCAGACATGAGACAGAATGAGAGGAAAATAAAGTTTATTTAGAGTAGGAGACGCTGTTAGAACAGCAGGCCAGCTCAAGGGAGAACCGACGTTGAACAGGTGTCTTTAGTCCACTTTTACACCCAGGGTACAAGGAGTGAGATAGGGGTCTTGCAGGTCATTTGCTGATTGGATAAGGCACATATACTGGGTGGGGGAAGAGTAAGGCAAATACCTTCTCCCTATGGGGTAAGAGGGGAGACAGGTTATACTGCTCAAGAGGACCTGAAATCCGTTAATAGTTACAACATGGGGGAGGGAAGGACAATAAGGGTCTAGTTTTTCCGTTCCTGCATTCCAAGACCCTTCTGGGTTTTATCTGCTCTTTCGTCCTTGGGTCACCACAAGAGGATGTTGGTGGTCCCTGAAAGATAACTATCACAGGAAGAGGAGCTTGGCAGTGGGAGTGCATTCCATACCGGGGCCAGAGAGGGGGAGGGATCATCATTCCAGACACTTCACAGGGGCTGGTGGTTGAACTCACCTGCCCAGACCCTCTCAGTGAAGAGAGAGTTGCCATGCTGAACACACCATCCTTGGGGCCCAGGCAGCCCTCCTATGGGGACCCCTGGCTGGGTAACAAGATGGGGGACTTCCCTCACCCCATGCGTGTGGCTGTGGCAGCAGCCTAGGTGATAACAGAGGCCAACTTCTGGCACAGACAGTGGTGTTAATGCAGGAGCCTCAGCTCAGCAGAGGCCCCAGGCATCTCCTACAGCAAATGACATCCAACATTGCTTTCCAAGTGCAGTGAGACACATTTGGGAACACCCAGAAACATATGGGACAGGTGGTCTTTGCAGAGAAAGGGAATTCCCACACAGGGGATGGCACTGGGCTGACATAAACTATGGCTTAATTTTTTTTCTTTTTATGGCTTAATTTTAATGAGACGTTGTTCACAATCAAATTGTGACTCCTAGAGATAGTCAGGTTATCTAAATAAAAGTGGCCATATTGGATATACTGTTTTGTAATCTTTTTTTTCCTTTCAACAATTATCATAAATACCTTTCCATAATTTTTATTGCTACATAGCATTTCTTTCCATATAGATCTACTCAAATGTATTTACTCTCTTTCTGCTTGCTTTTGTAAGCTTTAATAAAATATCATTATGTACAATAAACTGCACATATTTAAAGTATACAACTTAATGAGTTTTGTCATATATACATATATATTCATGACAGCATGACTACAATCAAGGTAATGAACATATTCTTCACCCCCAAAGTTTCCTGATGGCCCTTTATAATCTCTCCCTTCTGCCTTCTACTGCCCCCTGCCCCACATTCCCAGGCACAGAATAAGCTGCCTCTGTCACTCCAGATTAGTTTGCATTTTCTAGAATTCTGCATAGATGGAAACATATACTATGTATTGTTTTTTGTCTGGCTTCATTCACTGGGCAGAATTATTTTGGAGTTCATATACACTATTGAACACATCAGTAATTTGGGTTTTTTTTTATTGTTGAGTAGAATGTCATCTTATGGATATATCACAATTTGGTTATTCATTTACTTATTGATGGACTTTGAGTTGCCTGTAAGTACTATTATACAAATAAAGGTGGTATGGATGTTTATGCTCAAATCTATGTGTGCACATATACTTTCATTTCTCTTAGGTAAATACCTAGGAATGGATTCGCTGGGTCACATGATAGATGTAGGTTTAACATTTCTTTTTTAGTATTTATTTATTTGGCTGCACCAGGTCTTAGTTGTAGCATGCAGGATTTTTAGTTGTAGCATGCGACCTCTTAGTTGAGGCATGTGGGATCTAGTTCCCTGACCAAGGATCGAGCCCGGGCCCTCTGCACTGGGAGTTCCAAGTCTTAGCCACCAGACTACTAGGGCAGTCCCTTAATATTTTTTACAGTATCAAAAATTTTCCAAAAAGCTGGTATCATTTCACATTCCCACCAGGAGTGTATGAGAATTCTAGTTCCTTGGTACCTTCACCAGCACTTATTTGGTCAATCAGTTTAATCTTAGTCATTTCAGTGAATTCATAGCAGTATATCCCTGTGGGTTTGAGTTCTATTCTCCTGTTCATTGATGTTGTTGAGTATCTTTTTGTATCCATATTTGCCACAATCTGTGTATCTTCTTTGGTTTTAAAAAATTGGATTGACTTATTATTGAGTTGTAAGAGTTGTTTGTATATCCAAAAGAATTGGAAGCAGACTCTCCAAAAGATATTTATACACCTATGTTCACAGCAGCATTATTCACAATGAGCAAAATGGGGAAGCAACCCAATCAACTGATGAATGGATAAGCAAGAAGTGATATATACATACAATGAAATAGTAATCGGCCTTAAAAATGAAGGAAATTCTGACACATGCTACAACATGGATGAATCTTGAAGACATTATGATAAGTGAAATGTCAAACAGACAAATACTGCGTGATTCCACTGTATAAAGTATGTAGAGTAGTCAAATCCATAGGAACAAAGTAGAATGGTAATTGCCAAGGGCTGGGGGAGAGGGAAATGAGTTGTTCTAATGAATGAACTGTTTCAGTTTTGCAAGAAGAAAAGTTCTGGAGATTGATTGCAAAATAATGTGAATATACTTAACACTACCAAACTGAACGGTTAAAAATTGGGAAGTTGAGGAATTCCATGACATTCCAGTAGTTAGGGCTCTGTACTTTTCACTGCTGAGGGTGTGGGTTCAATCCCTGGTCTGGGAATTAAGATTCCACAAACAGCATGGTGCAGCTGAAAAAAAAAAGTCATGAGTTTGGTAAATTTTGTTATGTATATTTTACCACAATTTTTTTAAAAATTAAATAAAAAAATTCTTGACATATCTAAATACAGTCAGCTGTTCCATATCTGCAAATTTTGCACCCAAAGACTCAGCCAACTTCAGATAAAAAATATTCCAAAAAACCCCCCAAAATTCCAGAAAGTTCCAAAAAGCAAAGCTTGAATTTACTGCCTGCTGGCAACTATTTACATAGCATTTATATCATATTAGGCATTATAAGTAATCTAGAGATGATTTAAAGTATACAAGGGGATGTGCCAAAGGCACATACAATATATACAAATATTACACCATTTTATATATATGTGTGTGTGTGTGTGTGTGCATATATATATATATAAATATAAATATATATATATATATATATATATATATATATATATATAAAGGACTTCAGGATCCACAGATCTTTGTATCCTCAGGAATCCTGGAGCCAATCTTTGGAGGATACTGAGAAAGACTGTATTGTCAATTGTCTTTTATACTGATCTATTGCTAAAATTTCATGGAGAAGGCAATGGCAACCCACTCCAGTACTCTTGCCTGGGAAATCCCATGAACGGAGGAGCCTGGTAGGCTGCAGTCCCATGGAGTCGCTAAGAGTCAGACACGACTGAGCGACTTCACTTTCACTTTTCACTTTCATGCACTGGAGGAGGAAATAGCAACCCACTCCAGTGTTCTTGCCTGGAGAATCCCAGGGACGGCGGAGCCTGGTGGGCTGCCGTCTATGGGGTCACACAGAGTCGGACACGACTGATGCGACTTACCAGCAGCATTGCTAAAATTTCATAAGTGCTGTGCCCCTCCTTTCCAGTTTCTTCATTATTGGGAGTTTGTACCTTTTTATTTCTTTTACTGTCATTTTAATGGATTCTTATTAATGAGCAGACATTTTTTAAAAATAAATAAAAATGGTCAGTCTACCATCTCAAACCCTGAGTGAGTTAGTAATAACTATTAAAGCATCCTAAGATAGTGTTTTTTGTTATCTTAAAAAAATGGCATTACACTTTTGTGCCTTTTCTAGGATGCCATATAGTTGGAACTCAGCCTTTGCCGATTGGCTTCTTTCACTTAGTAGTATGCATTTTAGTTTCCTCTATGTCTCTCATGACTTGATAGCTCATTTCTTTCTTTTGCTGTGCCCACTTTTCATTGTGGTATGCAGGATCTAGTTCCCTAACCAAGGATCAAACCTAGGTCTACTGCATTGGAAGCAGGGAGTCTTAACCGCTGGATTACCAGGGAAGTCTTAATAGCTCATTTCTTTCTAGTGCTAAATGATATTCCATTGTCTGGATGTACCACAGTTTATTTATCTCTTTGCCTCCTGAAGGGCATGTTGGTTTCTTCCAAGTTTGGGCAGTTATGAATAAAGCTGCTATAAACATCAATGTGCAGGTTTTTGTGTGAAGATGAGTTTTCCACTCCTTTGAGTAAATACTAGGAAGCATGATTGCTGCATCATACAGTAGGAGTATGTTTAGCATGGTAAGAAACCAAACTGTCCTGCACAGTGGCTGTACCATTTTACATTCCCACAAGCAATGGATGAGAGTCTCTATTGCTCCTCATCCATCCCGATATTTGGTGGTGTCAGTGTTTTGGATTTTGCCAAATCCAAGAAAGTTTTTGGATTTTCCCTTCTAATGGGCATGCAGTAGCACCTTGCTGTTTTAATTTGCATTTCCTTGATGACATATGATGTGGAGGTTCTTTCCATGTGCTTATTTGCCATCTGTCTGTCTTCTTTGGTGAGGTCTCCGTTTTCTCCCCTGTGGCTTGTCTTCTAATTCTCATCAGCCTATTTTTTTTCTTACTTTTAAAACCGCATTTATTTATGGCTGTGCTGGGTCTTCATTGCTGCACACTGACTTTTTCTGGTTGCAGCGAGCAGGGGCTACTCTCTATAGATGTGTGGGGCTTCTCATTGAGGGGCTTCTCTTGTTGCACCTCTCGGGCTCTAGAGCACAAACAAGCTCAGTAGTTGCGGTGCACAGGCTTAGTTGACTGGTGACACGTGGGGTCTTCTCGAGCCAGAGATTGAACCTACGTCCCCTGCACTGGCAGGCAGATTCTCAACCACTGAACCACTAGGCAATTCCCTCATCAGTTTATTTTTGATAATATAATGAAGACCTGTGAACTACCCGAATTTTAGAGTATTCGTGGTAACTTTCATCTGCCTACATTGTCCTCACCATCCTGTGTCCCTCCCCGACTCAGGGAATCATCATCTTGAGCTTTGTATTTACCATTCCTTTGCGTGAAGGAGGAGGTTTGTCATTGTTTTTCTAATACAAATTGCTATTATGAACTTTCTCCTATCTGATTCCTGTTGTGGTACAAGGAGTATATACCTAGGAGTGGGGGCTTCCCTGATGGCTCAGCAGCAAAGGATCAATGCAGGAGATAAGGGTTCGATCCCTGGATCGGGAAGATCCCCAAGAGTAGGAAAAGAGTTGGACATAACTTAGAGACCGAGCACACACATACCTAGGAGTGGGTACATACCTAGTAAAATTGCAGGGTATAGTGTATGAAAATGTCCAACATTACAAAATAATAACTTGTTTTTCAAAGTGGTTGTATCAGTTTGGACACCCACAAACCACATGTAAGCAGTCCCTTGATTCACACTCACTCCAATTGTCAGGCTTCTGATTTGGGACACTCAAATGTAAAATGACATTTGATTGTTGTCTTAACTTTTGTTTCCATGATTACTAATAAGTTGAACGTCTCTTCAGATGTTTATTGACCACATATGTTTCCTTCTCTAAGAAATGCTGCTGCTGTTTATTTTGCAAAGTTGTGTCCAACTCTTTGTGACCCCACGAACTATAACCCTCCAAGGTCCTCTGTCCATGGAATTCTCCAGGTAAAAATACTGGAGTAGGTTGCCATGTCCTTCTCCAGGGGATCTTCCCAACCCAGAGATCTAACCCACATCTCCTGCTTGGCAGGCGAATTCTTTACCACTGAGTCCCCAGGGAAGCCCTCTCTTAAGAAATACCTGGCCATATATTTATTTCCTATTTTTAGTTTGGGCTTATTTTCCTTATTAACCAGTTTTGCATGTTCTTGATATTTATCTTTTAGCTACTATATGCATTGAAAATATGTTATTGCATTTGTAGTACTTTACTTTCTTTAAGATTTCTTTTGAGGAAAAGGAGTTCTGGGTTTTAATATAGTCAAAGTTTTATGGTTAGTACTTTTAGGTCTTTTTAAAGAACTACCCCAAAATCAGAATGATGTTCACTTACATTTTATTCTCAACATTTCAGAGTGTTGCCTTGGACATTTAAGTATTTAACCCATTTGAAATTGCTTTTGATAAGAAGCTGGGTGTAAATTCAACTTCGTTTTTCCATATCTACAACTAAGTTGTCCACTTCTATTTATTGAATAGCCCTTCTTTCCCCCTGGGGAAACTGAGACCAGAGATTCGGCAACTTGCCCAAGATCACACAGTTTTGCTGTTGTTCAGTCGCTAAGTTGTGTCCAACTTTTTGTGACCCCATGTACTGCAGCATGCCAGGCTTCCCTGTCTTTCACTATTTCCTGGAGTTTGCTCAGATCCATGTCCACTGAGTCAGTGATGCTAACCAACCATCTCATCCTCTGCTGCCCCCTTTTCCTCTTGCCTTCAATCTTTCCCAGTGTAAGTCTTTTCCAATCACACAGTTAATAAGTGTCAAAGCCAGATTCAAGCCAGGGTTCAAAGCTCTGGAATCTGCCATAGCTTGAACCACCCTGGTACCTGCCTGTTGCTTCTGTCATGCAAATTAAATGCAGCGTTCTGTGCCAGGCTCTCAATTCTATTTCACTGGTCAATTTGTCCATTCCTGAGCCAAACCACACTGTTTTAACTATTGGGGTTTTATAATAAATACTGATATCTAGTAGGGCAAATCTACCCTATTCTACAGAAAGGGCTTGGCTATTTTTTTATCTTTCTTCTTCAGTATATATATATATCAGAATCAATACATCAAATTTCATAGAAATGCTTGTTAGAATATTAGATTGGAGTTACATTAAATATATTTATATATTAATATATTATTCAGGGACAGTTTATACCTTATCAATGTTAAGTCTTTGCATTTAAGTTTTCTTTAATATCCCTTGATTAAATGTTAAAATTTTTTCCATGCTAGTCTTATACATTTTTTGGTCTTTAGACACTTTATTCCTTAGATATTTCTTTTGCTGCTGGGGTCTTTCTTATTACATTTTCTTAACTTCGGGTCCATGGCCACCAAGGCATCCCTGTCTGAGTTCCAGGAGTTCTGCAAACCTTCTGAAACTATATACACATTTTGTGGAATCTGTGAATAACTTCTGTTAGATTCCCAAACTATTGTCAAGAGTACTGAATGTTTCTTATGTGCCAGGCACTCCCCCTGAGCACTTTATAAGTCCCACAACCACCTTGGGAAATAGATGCAGTTATTCCCCCATTTTATGGATAAGGACACTGCTTCTCAGAGAGGTTAAGTGCTTTGCCTGAAGTCACAGAGCTAAGAAATTAACAGCCAGCATTCAAGTTCAGCCTGTCTGAAAGCTATACACTGAAGTATACCCCAAAGCTATACACTGAACTTCCGTGACCTGTTACGTCCAAAGAGGTTGGCACTTGGCCCCCCTGTACTACTGCTGTTTACTCATCTGTAAAATGGGTGGATGAAGGTTACTGCTCCACCCCCCTCTCTGGCTGTTTGTAGAGACAACCGAGGCCATGGATAGGAAGGAGACTCTGCAAACTGCCAAGTGCAGCACACGAGGCAGGGGTGGCGGAGGAAGCAGGGGCTCAGGCATCTCTCCCACCACCGCCGTCAGCTTCCCCAGCAGCCTCTTCCTAGGAGATAGAGGACATGCCGGCTGAGCTGGGGAGGAGCTGTCCTGCCCAATCACCCACTCTGCAGCAGGCCCTATGTGAGGTGGGGACGCAGAATCAGACGTGATTCTGTGATAATGAGGTCCGACCGTGATAGGTGGTGACAAGGGGTGATAGTGCCGTGGCAGTTAGGGCTGGGGGGTGGCATAATCACAGAGAGGTTCCTGGTCTAGCCTGGGGAGCCATGAGCTCTCCTTGCACCATGTTAGCCAGGTGCCCTCCTCTAGGTGACCAGTTTCCAGCTTCCCTTAGAATCCCCTCCACTGGCCCTTCAGAGCATCCGTGCAGCGTTGAAGATGTTTATTCATGGTACCACACCTCTACTGAGGCCGCCTCAGTCACCTCCACCACTCTTACCACAAATCCATAGTCCTCCCCTTGGCCTCTCCATCAGGCCCCTGCCCCTCACTTCCTGGCCTCACCCTAACACTTACCACACCCAACTCAGAAGACTCACCAGCTCTTGCCAGCCTCCCGACCTCGGTGCCTAGAGCACCCCTCCCCCACTCTCTTTCTGAAGGGCTCATTCTCCCTTGGGTCTCAGCTGGAATGACACCTCCTTAGAAACACCTTTTGTGGTAGCTCAGATGGTAAAGAATCTGCCTGAAATGTGGGAGACCCAAGTTCGATCCCTGGGTCGGGAAGATCTCCTGGAGGAGGAAATGGCTACCCACTCCAGTATTCTTGCCTGGAAAATCCCATGGACAGAGGATCCCAGCAGTCCACAGTCCATGGGGTCCACGGGGTCTCAAAGAGTCAGACACGACTGCGCGACTAATACTCATCTAAAGAAAGTCTTCCCTGGGCTTTTTATTCTGTCTCAGCCCCTCGTTGGTTTCTTTTATAGCTCTTATTTCTTCCAACGATTTGTGCATTCATTTTTCTCTCTTTTCTCCCTCCTATCCTCTCCCATTACAAATGCTTCATGGGGGCAGGGGTCACACCTGCCTATTCTTGGTGGTCTCTTAGCCACAGAGGGCACTCAATAAATATTTGTTTGATGAATGAATGCATTAGTAAACAAATAAATGAATGAACTGGATCTTAAAGAATCTAGAGCTATGCTGTCCAATAGCCACAAACTACAGGTGGCTATTTAAATGTAAAGAAATTAGAAGTAAATAAATTTAAAATCCAATTCCTCAATTGCAGTAGTCACATTTCAATCTCTGTATGTGGTTAGTGGCTACTGCATGGGACATTTCCATCATTTCAGAAAGTTCTATTGGGTGTGCTGCTCTGGATTACCTCAAAGGCCAAGAAGGCGGACAAGGGCATTTGGAGCAGAGGGTCCAGCATGTACACAAAGCTGCAGGTGTGAAAGAGCAGCATGGTGATGCTATGATTTGGAACAAGGAAGGGGACACATCGCTGTACCTTTGCACAGGCCTGTTTGCATTAGAAAGTTTGGCTTAAGGTCAGGAAGAATGTCAGAACAGGGAGACTTCTAAGAGACAGCTGGTTCCATCCATCTCCACTCTTGGAAGTGGAGAACGTGGCCCAGAGAAGACACCCAAGATCAAAGAGAAAGTTACATGAATGGGGCAGGAACCCAGGCCTCCTGACTCCCAGTGCCTTAGGAATCAGTTTCTCCCGACCAGGTTCATGGATACTTCTTCCCTCCTTCCTGGACCCTCTCCCCACCCACAGCCAGGCCACCAAGCCTGGCGAGGCACCCAGGCCCATCCTCGTCCTCGACACTCACACTGGCCGCTTTTATTTACTCCTTAGAATGTCACAAACCCTCCCTCCCCAGTGTCTGACCCCTAGAAATTTTAGACATCCCAAGGAGAATAGCTGCTTATAACCATTTGCTAATTACACGTATGGATGTCAATTAATTCATTGAGCTAATTACCCACTCGATGAGCACCACGCACCAAAGAACTGTAAAAGACAGACATATGGTGAGAGAGGGGGGTTTCCGGGTGCTCAAGCAGCATGCAGGGGTTGGGGGGAGGGCGCCAAGGCTGCAGCAACTCCCTACCACCGGATGAGTGGAGGGAGGCAGCTTAATGGCTGGGGGAGCAGAGCTGCTGCTGCTGCTGCCATAAAGCATAATTACGGTTTTCCACTAATAGTGCTGGGAAAACACGGAGGCACTCATGCGTGCAGATAACCGCACATATGTATATGCACATCTCTGTTTATACACACACTCATGTGCTTACAGACACACCATGCACATACCCATAAGCATGGTACACGTGCACACACACACACACATGAACGCATGAGGTCATGTGGCATCAATGCACAGACATTTTCTTCAAGTCCTACCTTCGGTGGAGGCTGAAGGGTGGGAATTCTCTTTTTGCACCCAACTTTATGCCAAGTACTGTGCTCAGCCCTTCCACGTAAGTCATTTCATTTAATCTTCACATAACCCCACGAAGAATGAGTTATCTACACGTCACTGATCAGGAAACTGAGGCTCAGAGAAGCCAAGACACTTGTCCAAGGCCACACAGCTGGTAAGTGGCAGAGGTGGGGCTAATCCCTGCACCTCCACAACCACAAGCAGCAAGGGGCAGGGGAAGGGAAAGGGGGTTTTCATCTGCTTGCAACTGGTGGGATCTTGGGAAAATAACCTTTCTTAGGGGAGACTCTACCACAAATGTCATTCTCCCTGGAAAAGAGATCGGGATCTCCTGTCAGCTTCGGCCGCATCCCATGAATCTGCTCTGAGGCCACCTCTGTGCTAGGCCTGGCGCTCAGGACACAGCATAAAGATCTGAACTTACAGCCTGGTAAGGCAGATGGAGAACATAGGCTGTCATCAGAAAAGCAAGCATTTGATCTGGCTGTCTGGGTTGAGAGCCCAAGTTTTTCCCATGTTCCACGCTTCCTCTTTCTTCCTATCCTGGAGGGGCTGGGTCCAGAAGCCTAAGGTGAACCCCTTGAGCTCCCTGCAAATGACTCTCACCTCCTCTCTGAGGGCTTCTGCCTGGGGTCCTGCCCTGGCCCTTCACACCCTTCCTCGTCATCATAAGGACAACAGCTTTGGTCTACCCCACCAAACAAGAATGAAAGTTTCTCCAGTTTCAGGTAAAAACAAGAAACCTCTCCAACACCCGTCTTCCAGCCTCTCCATTTACCAATCCTCATGTCCATTCACCAAAGTAAATAGGAAGCCACAGTTAGGTGACTCATTTATCCATCTGTTTAATAAAATACTCCAGAGAATTCCTCTGGTCTAAGAATGGATGGTCTCAAACATTCTTTCAGGCCAGCAAACAAGCAAAAAGTAGTGGCTCTGCAGCTTCTATCAGTTAAAAATCTTTCTGTTGCAAGTGACAGAAAATCCAACACAAATAAGTTTCAACAGAGGGAGTATACTGGCTCAGATACAGAGATGACAAGGGGTATGGCAGCTTCAGGAACAGCTTGATTCAGGGTTTCAAGCAAAGTCATTAGGACTTGCCTCTGTCTGTCTCTTTATTCTTACTCTCTCCCATGCACTGGCTTCATTCTAAAGCTTCACTTGGTAATAAGCTTCTGTTGCTCTGACTCTAGCCCACCAGAGACAGGAGCTTTTCCAAGAGCTCCTACACAAGCCCTGGGATTCGCTGTGGTAGGATGGGCTCCAGCACATGCCCACCTCTGAGCCAGTCTCCACAGCCAGTGGGATGCCATGCTCAGATTGGCTGGATCCAAGGGTGGAGTTCCAGCCAAACCTCCTGAACAGAGTGGGGAGAGTTGGGGCCCCAAATGTTGTCAGAAGAAGGGGGGATTGATAAAGGACTAGGAGGCAAGGTACCAATACCCACTACAATGTTCTTTTATAAAATTTCATTTATTTTATTAATTTTTGGCCATGCGGGGTCTTCATTGCTGCATGCGGGCTTTTCTCTATTTGTGGCAAGTGGGGGCTACTCCCAAGTTGTACTGCATGATCTTCTCTTGTTGTGAGACAGGGGTTCTAGGGCATGTGCTCAGTAATTGTGGTACATGGAGTTAGCTGCCCTGCAGCATGTGGAATCTTCCCAAACCAGGGATCAAATCCATGTCCCCTGCATTGGCAGGCAGAGTCTTAACCACTGAACCACCAGGAAAGTCCTACAGTGCTCTAAGCATTCTAGGTCAGAAGGGTAGGGAGTATCAGCCCCGTCTTGGATCTAAGGAAACCAAGGCTGAGAAAGGAGATAAGCCTAATAAAAATTATCCAGTGAGTAAGGGGCTGAGTCAGAATTTGAACCAATTTCCTCTCACTTCCTCCTTGAGCCCTTCCCCCACAAACAGGCTCCCAGGAGCACTCTCCAGGCATTCAAGCTACAATGAATCACTTTCCTCAGCTCTGCTGTCCACTGCAGATCAGAAGTCTGGGCCAGCAGGGCCTCCTGATTGCCTGGGAAAGGCCTCCCAGGCTGGGAACTCTGTGAGGGCCAGCCTGCTCCATCCACGGGTGTCCTACTCCTACCCCTCTGAGCTCACTGCAGGGCAGGTGGAAAGCCTGCCACGTCACTCTCCCAGACTTCTCTCTGGCCAGGTGTGGTGAAGGACAGTCCAGGAGGGCCTGAGAGCAGCCCCAGGCAAGGACCAATGGGAGCTGGAGGATAAATGCCAGCTCCCTGGCCTCGTGGTGGCATGACAAGGTGGGGCCTGTTCCACCCAGGTGCCCACAGCAGTGACTGGCCTGATAACACACCCTTTCCCAGCTGCCTTCTCTGCCCTGTCTCACTCCCCCACTCCCCTCCCTGATTCCCGCAGTCAGTTCTCATACAGGCTTGCCCTTCCAACTATTCTCTCACGATCTGTTTATGGGAAAACACAACTTAAGGTACCTCCCATTCTCCTATAAAAGTAGGGTATGGGAAGCCTGAGGGCGGTTCAGCTAAATCAGTGATTGTCAAATAATTTTTTTTGTAGAATGCTTTTACAAATGCTTTTCTTTCTGTCTGGTTTTCACCCCCTCCTTCCTAAAATCCAGGCCTCTCCCCTCCCTGCCCTGCCCCGTGCCCCACTGAATCTCAGGTGTCCCACAACCCTTTCTTTTCACGTGGGATCTTAGTTCCCAGACCAGGGATCAACCGTGCCCCACCCAATCCCCACTCCCCCAAGCCCCACGCCTCAGCCCCCTGCAGTGGAAGGGCAGAGTCCTAACCAGTGGACCACCAGAAAAGCCCCTCTCACAACCCCTCTCGAGTCTTGTGCATTCCTCAGCCCCTGGCATCTTCTCAGTCAAGGGCATTTTCTTCCCTGCCAGATCCTGTGCTGAGGGGAGGCAAGAACTTTGGATCCCTTGTTGAGGAAGGGCAGGAGGGAGGTCATAGAAATCGTTACAATTCACTCCCTCCCGGAACAGCTAAAAAAATCACACAGATTGCACACCTCAAAAACGAGCTTCCTGTTCAGTTCAGTTCAGTCATTCAGTCGTGTCTGACTCTTTGCGACCCCATGAACTGCAGCACACCAGGCCTCCCTGTCCATCACCGACTCCTGGAGTCCACCGAAACCCATGTCCATCGAGTCGGTGATACCATCCAACCATCTCATCCTCTGTTGTCCCCTTCTCCTCCTGCCCCAATCCCTCCCAGCATAAGGGTCTTTTCAAATGAGTCAGCTCTTCGCATCAGACGGCCAAAGTATTAGAGTTTCAGCTTCCTGTAGAAACCCCTTACTGTGTCTGTATAGTCTTTCTGATAATGTAACTCTGGCATAAGTACACTACAAGAACTCTAGCCCCACTCACTGTGGAAAACTGTACAAAACCCTCTTATATTAACCTGACATTGGAGAGTGCCAGGTCGCAGGGTCCAGATTGGTCTCTCCCCCAGCTTCCTGAGGGGATGGGAGAGCTGTGTCCATCTTTCTGTCTGCTTTTATCTGCCTCCCACTCTCTCTCAAGGACCGTCTTCCCGTCCTCCTCTGGAACGTATGAGGTAGAAGGTAACCGTTATCAGATGCTGTGTAGCAAATCACATCAAACTTGGTAACCCTACACAATAACCTATTACACTCCCAAATTCTCTGGATTAAGATTTCAGGATGCTGGGCCATTCTCACTTGGGTTTCCCACGCAGCTGCAGACACGTGAAGGCTTGATGGGGCCCAAGGACCCACCTCAGAGGTGACCCACTCCCTTGACTTGCAACAGTGCTGGCTGTTGGTCCAGGCCCTCACCTCCGCCCTGTGTGGGCTACTCCAGGCTGCTGAGTGTTCCCACCGCCTGGCAGCTGCCTTCCCTGGAGCAGGAGAACCAAGAACCCAAGGCAGACGCTGCAGTGCCTGTTGTGAACCAGTCCCTGGAGCCACATTGTCACTTTCATCTTATTCTGTTGGTCACGTAGGGCCAGTCCTGATCTGGCACAGAGAGAACCACACGGGAGGTGTGGGTCAGTGGGCCATCTTGGAAGCTGCCTACCGTGGGAAGTTTAACTGGAGCCCTGGCCACCCCCAGGCAGTCCGTGCTGCCTGCCCCCTGAGTTCCTGTCCGTCCCGACACACCCCACCCTGAGCCCCCCCACACCATGAGATCGTGGTGTCTAGCAGTACATACAAGAATCAGGCAGCAGAGGCACAGGGGCCAGAGCAGGAAATGTCTCAAAACCCTCATCAGCCATCGCTGTCTTGAAGTTCATCAGTCACTGCCCTCTCAGGCCAAGCTCCTCTTACAAGCCCACCAGGCTCCTGGGGGCACGGAGGGGAGCCCTCATCACCTGGGGGACCAGGAGCTCCAGGAGGCCCAAGGGAAGACTCAGTTTATTGCTGGTGAGGTGAGACTGAGGAATGGGGTTGGAAGTGGGGGGTGTCTTCTACCTACCTGTACTTGTTGGCAAGATGATACTCCCCATTTCTGCCAAAAAAAAAAAAAGAGAGAGTATCTGCCCCAGACTGTCACCCTGCACTCCACTGAGAAGACCCCGAACAAGAAGTGCCCAGAATGTGATCCACAAAATCTCTGAGTGGATACAGGATTGCTTTATGCCACTTAGTTATGGGACAATTTGATATAGAGCATTAAACAACCCAACACCCTCTATCTCCAAAGACATAGAGGTTCTGCCCCAGGCTAACCTGGTTCGTGGATATCAGGCTCCATGTGGTCCCATCAGTAAGATGGGTCACTCCCCCAGCCCTGGAGGCCAAGAGTGTTCATTCCAACACACTGCAGACAGGAGGAAACCCTCCTGCAGCTCACATCCACACACCTGGGCCTTGTTTTTCTCCACCTTTGTGTCCAGATGCCCGTGCACAACCCCAACTCCTATTGCTTTTTCTGACAGCTTAGCCCTTCATCCTCTCCCCTCCCCACCGAGGCCTCAAGCCAGCTTCTGTACAGATGCAGAGCCTGGCTAAACAGGAGCCTTCTAGGCAGCTTCTTTCCTTGGCAACACAAGGAACCAGCAGAAGCTGGGACATTACACCTTGTTCCTAAGTTTACTGAATGAAAGTGACCAGCTACCCTAGGAACCAGCCTGGCTGTGGGACAGTGAGGGGGATAGCTTGGGGGAGGGCAGGTTGGCAGGGAGGGAGTGGGAATTTTCTATTCCTTGAGTTTGCCCACACCTGGAAGGAATAGCATCAGACTACTTTTAAGTCAAAACAGGGA
Organism: Muntiacus reevesi; assembly: GCF_963930625.1. Classification (NCBI taxonomy): domain Eukaryota; kingdom Metazoa; phylum Chordata; class Mammalia; order Artiodactyla; family Cervidae; genus Muntiacus; species Muntiacus reevesi. The sequence continues at coordinate 150,632,160 of NC_089249.1, forward strand.
TTTCTTGGGAGGTCACCAGGGTAGCCCACGGAGCAGGTGGAATCTTGGCAGAGAACTTGAGAACCAGAAGAGAAACCAAACTTCTAACGATGATGTCTAGGGAGGGCTTCCCAGGTGGTGCTAGTGGTAAAGAACCTGCCTGTCGTTGCAGGAGACGTAAGACTAAGCAAGTTCTGATCCCTGGTTCGAGAAGATCCCCTGGAGGAGGCATGGCAGCCCACTCCAATATTCTTGCCTGGAGAATCTCATGGACAGAGGAGCCTGGTGGGGTACAGTCCATGGGGTCGCAAAGAGTCAGACACAACTGAAGCAATTTAGCACCCATGCACACAAGATATGTAGGGAATGGGATCATGGAGAACATGCTTCCTCCACACTGTTAGAATTTCTTTCTCAATAATCATGTATAATCAACAACAACAAAAAAACCCATTTCCTTTTGGAGTGAGAAAAAGTCTGAAGCAAGGTGGGGGATGCCCAGAGCCCCACAACCTCTGTCCCCACTCAGCCCCCACCACAGGGCCTTGGGCACCTCTACTGGTTGACTGCTCAAGATCCCCCAGCTCAGACCTACTGTCAAACACTAGAGTCCAAACAAGTTCAGGGTCTGGACCCAGCCTCACCTGCCCTAATCCGGCCCAGGATGGCAGCCAGCACCTCAGAGGCCCAGCAGCACCTCTTGTGTACAGACCTGGGCCCCCACTGCTGATCTTCTGCCTGCTGACAAATGATCCTGCCTTCCCCACGAGCTGTGACTCCCGGGCCCATCCATCAGCTGCCCAGCCAGTGCAATCGGAGTTTAATGATGTCATGACAGCAGTGATTACAATTGTTAATTACCTTCCAGCCATCAGCAGCTTCTGCAGGTCTTCAGCCATGTGGCAGCTGCCACGGCCACCCTGTGCTTGTACAAACCTCTCCTGGCCTCATCGACCACCCTGCTGTACTCCCAAAGGCCCTGGGATATGGGGGTGGGCATTTCAAAGGAGGATTTCTAGGCACCAGTATGTCCCCCAGATCCTGGTACTCTGAAAGTCTGAGTGCCTTTCTCCCTGGTTTAATTTATAGAACCCACACTATCAGGGTCCTGAAGGAAAACACCAACCACATCACTATCTGCTCACGGTCAGTGGTGTGGAGTCCCATGCCAAGGTCACAGGTGCAAGGCCTTGTACCAAGGTCATAGATGTGGAGCCCAGGGCCAAGGTCACCTCTGGAACTGACTGAGCCTCATTGAGAACCATTGCCAAAAGCCCCTCTGATCCTTACAGGCCAGCTCCCTGACCCCATATCAGGTAAAAATGACCCCCGGTACTCATCCTATCTTGCCCTAACCAATCACCTAATGCCACCCTTGCAGCAGGAATTCTCAGTTAAAACTGGCTTCTAACTCACAAAGACTCTCCCTGGTCTGTCAGGAGGTCAGCCCACTGTGCTCACAGCACTCAAATTATCTCTACTCTCTGTTCTTAATAAACTCTCCCTTTAATGCAATGCTCTGTGTCTGGAAATTCTTTCTCAACCCATATTTGGAGTGGACTTCCACAAGTGGATCCTCCCTGCCACAGCATAAAATCTAAATCTCTTAGCTTGGCACTTAAGATGTTCCACGAAGGACAGTGCCTGCCTTTCTCTAGTTGCACCTCCCACTACTCAGCTCCACACACCTCGCTGATAATAACAGAACTTCCAGCCACGCCTCCTACTTTCCCAACCGCAGGCCTTTGCCCACACCGTCCCTGCCACCCAGAAAGCCCTTCACCCATGGCTCCATACATTCAACTTCGACCTATGCTTCCATGCCTGCCTCATGCTAACTCTGTAGGATATGGCCTAGAGCCTCCCTCCTGCCCCAGGCTCCAATCCCAAGTAATTCTGGCCTCCAGGATCTTCAGAAGCCCTTCACCTGACCCTCCTTTCTCACACATCAACTCCCTGGTTTAACAGGTTTGTGCCCATGTCCTCTCCCTCCCACTGCACTGAACTCCTAAGGGTAGGGCCTTAGCACCCAGCACAGGGCCTGGAGTGGAGTAAGGGGTCAGAATCAATGGACAAGTCTCGAGCTGGCCCAGGAGGGAGGAAGTAAAAGTGGCCCTGAGAAGGAGACAGCATGTGGCATTGCTTCCTTCTCAGGGGACTGTGCCCACATCCAGGTCCTCACCAGCTACGCAGGAGTAATGAGCTGGTCTCCCTGCAACCCACCTCCACCTCCAGCAGCCAAAGCAAGCCTTCAGTTGGGAATCAGATTCTGCTACTCCTTGGCTTAAAACCCTTAAATTCCCCCGGAGGTAAGTCCGTTAGTTTAGCCTTGAAGGATCACCATGGCCACAACAGGTACTTTTACTGCACAGTTCACTGCCACCCCCTCCTCTGAAGGCTACACCTCCGCACACAGGCCGAGGGCATGACCGTCATGTTTGCACCTCATACCCTCTCCCAGTCACAGGTGACAGGGCCTCACTCGACCCACCTGGTGTAAGCTCAGTCAACTAGATTTTCTCTCTTCCCTGGGAACTGGAAGGTATATAAGTGCTTCGGAGCCATGAGGAGGTTATTGTCCACTTGGAGCCCAGAGGGGATGAATGGAGAGGAGGAGTATGAAGGAGAAGAAGGGCTCAGAGAGACAAAAAGATACCAGAAGACTTCGGGGTCACACCCGTCCCTCCCCGAGACATAGTTCTATTGGATTCCAGGAGAGGCTCCCATCTCTTTATAAACATTGCCCTTTTTTTCACAGTGGTTTCTGTCAAATGTGTAAAAGATGGAGGAAAGTTTGCTCGTCCAGACATGTACAGTTTAAAACAAACATCGTATATGTTTGAATGAAATACTCTGAAAAGCTGTCTGGGGAGCAGTAGGGATGTGGGGGTGCAAGTTCCAAGAATCTGTCCACATTTCAGAAGGTGGTGGGCAGGCTGCCCCCTGAACAGCAGGTGAGAGCGTCATGCTGCTTCTAGAAGCAGTAGGGCTTCCAGAGAACCAACCATCTCCATTTAACCCCAGCCCTGCCACCCACTCACGGTGTAAGACGGGACCAGTTCTCTCTGGCCTCAGTTTCCTCATCTGTTAAACAGCCCTGCTCATAATAACAGTGTCGACATCAAGGGAGTTTTGTGTGTGTGGGTGGGTTTTTTTCTTTCTTCTTTTTTTTTTTTTTTAGGATTAAACAAGTTAATACGCGGAAAGCACACGGTAGTGTCTGTTAAGGGCAAACACCGAGTGTTAGCAAAAGTGGGAAAAGCTAAGGCTATAAAGCGTCTGGAAGTTGTGAGATAAACTCTGGTATGCAAATTTAAGCCAGGATCTGGGGCACAGGTGAGTTTAAGAAAAAAAAGAACTTAGATTAATCACCACTGCGTTCCCAGGAAAGTCCTGGACACAAAGCAGCCCAAGTGCCTGCTCTCACAGGGCTTCCATCCTAGAAAGAGACGGGCAATCAACAAGGTCCCTACAGATGACAGCTACAAAGACAAGAGGAGTACGGTGAGAGGAGCGGGGTGACTAGAGGGCTTCTCGGGACCAGGCAGGGACTGAGAGAGGACCAACCGCTCCAGGCACCAGCCCCGCAGAGGGGAGCCAGCAAGGAGGGAACAGCAGCACCGAGGCTGGCGAAGGTGAGCAAGCTGTCCGTGAGAGGGCAGGAAGGGCAGATCCCCAGGCAGGCCGCTTTGAGCACGGATTCTGTCAGGCTCTCTGCTATAAAGAATGAAAAGAAACAGCCTCTGAATAGATGAATAGAAATAGCCCATCTCTGCCTTACTCTTCAGTCCCTCCCACGTGCTTATGAACACCTTTGGGTGGTTCAGTTCTCTTTCAGGGAATAGGGGAGGTTCTGAATTCAGCGAGGGACAAATACTGAGACAACAAGGGTAAGTACTCCGTGGGGCAGGCCCCTCCAAGACTCTTCCTCAAAACTTAACCCTTCCTAAAAAGAGTCCACAAAACCCCATCTTTACCCAGGGCCCAAATCTGGCTAACCTGCTGCAGGGAGGAAGCTGAGCAAACTCACCTTGGTCCTGGCTTCAGCAGGTCTGCTCCCTCAGTGACCTCTAGCGAGGGGGCAGGAGCACTGGTCTGGGAGTCCAGCAGACTGGGTGTCACTCTTTGCTCTGTCGCTTGTGCTCTAGAAGCCTGGGCAAGTCTCAACTACCCTGCTCCGTAAAATCGGGGAGACAGCTCCTGGGGAAGATGAGCAGGCCTTCCACATGTTGCCAGAAGGTATCAATCTCAAGAGATCCACGCTAGTCGTCCCATTTTCCGTCCAAGGGGACAGGGTTAATGGAACAGCATCTTCTCCAATGTGAAGACCAATGATAGCTATGCCTTGATGAGTGCCTTCTGGGGGCCAGGCATATATGAAAGAAAAAAAACAGCAATAAAGACTTTAAAAAAAAAAAGAACACCTAGTGGAACAGTTTTACCGCTGAGCAGGTCACAAATCTGGCACAGGCTCTGGGGAACTGCAACTTTGAAGAGACAGACGGGAATTTGACTTTTTAAAGCCAAATACCAAGCACTGTAGGCTTCCCAGGTGGTGCTAGTGGTAAAGAACCCACCTGTCAATGCAGGAGACACTGGAGACACAGGTTTGATCCCTGGCTCGAGAAGATCCCCTGGAGAAGAGACTAGCTACCCACTCCAGTTTTCTTGCCTGGAGAATTCCATGTACAGAGGAGACTGGCAGGCTATAGTCCATGGGGTCACAAAGAGTCGGACATGACTGAGCAACTAACACACACCCAAACCAAGCACTGCCTGCCCCGAGTGAGGAAAGCAAAGCGTCTGACCTGCCAGGGTCGTCAGCCGGCATTTGCTGCCTGTGAGGGCCCGTCTCAGGAGCCTGGCGTCTGCTGTGCACGTAGCATGCCGGGTCTGGGTCACGTGGCCTAACAGGTCTGCCCCAGCATCCGCGGGCCAGGTGGTCAAGGCAGGGTGTGCCAGCTGGTACCCAGCTCTTCATCCATTACCACTGCTCCAAGTGACCCCACAAAATACAGCTCCTTATCCCCGTTTTAAAATGAGAAGCTGAGGCCCAGAGAGGCTAGAGATTCCCCCACCAAGGTCATTCAAGCCCAGCTGAGATTGGAACCTAGATCTGTCTGGTTGCAAAGGATGTAACTGTCACATCAAACTACGGAAATGCCAGGTGGGGCACAACAAGCAGACTGTAGTCAGACTAAGCTCAGAATCCTCAGAACTTGGAGGAAGAGGGACAGGCCAGAGGAACAAGGCCAGAATGCTGGAGCCGGGGTTCCCTCCCAGGTCCCTGGGATTGCAGAGAAGCTGAGCCAGGGCGGTCCAGGGAGAAGTGTGGGATTGCTCCCAGGCTGCACCGGCCTCCTGCCTCCCCTCAGCACGTCCCCCACCAGGGGGTGATTTTTCAAACCAGACTTTCCAACATCACCCTTCCCTGGGCTGCTAGACACCCGGCCCCCCACAGCCCACCGCCAGCCAGCCCTGCCTCCCTCCTGGAGCGGCAGGAAGCCCGCAGCCGTTCTGCATACACCCCCTGGTGGAAACAGCTCATTACGAGATGGGGGAAATGTGCTAGAACATTAGCTTAATAAATCAAGCGCTCCCGGAGCCCTGCAGCCACCGAGGCTCTGCAAGGCGGGCCACGGCACCCACCCCGGAGCTGGGTCTGGGGGTAGGGGGCGGGGCCATCGTGGGGCCTTCACCCGGCTGCCGCCTCCCCTGCGGAGCCGAGAAGCCGGTGTGTGCAGCGGGCTTGGGAGCCCAGGCCGCCCGAGGTTTGAATCCCGGGGCTGCCACTTGCTAACCTGCAACCCAGAACCAGGGAGGGCCTCCTGGAGCCTCTGTCTTCATCTAAACAATGAGGCAGTGACGAGCCCTATCGATGAAGGGCCTCTCAGAGCAGGGCCCTCCACAACTCACTGCAGCTGCGTGAGATCCAAGAGGCCATTTCATTTTTCAGAATGGTGAGATTCAGAGCCTGTGGCTGGTTTATGTCCAGTCCTGCCAACCCTCTGCCCAAGGTCACTCCCAACACCCTGACGCCCACCTCTGCACAGAGCGGGTACTCTACATTGAGGAGACTTGCAAGGTAACCAGGTCCTACAGGGTGGCTGGACTGCAGAGCAGCAGGCTTCACCTGCTGGGTGCCCAGCAGGCCAGCCACCCCCCGCTCCTCCCGATCCCAGACAAGGAAACTCCAACCAGTGCTATAGGGACCACCATGGACCGGAAGCCCCAGGTTTTCCCTGCAGCCTGCCACCCCTGTGTCCCTGATACACGCCAGAGCCTTCTCTGCTGACGCCGCACCATCCTGGCTGGCTCCAGCTAACTTCCCTCCCAGTCCTAGCCCAGATGTTAACCCACTTAGGGCCTGCAGAGAATCCCTCCCCTCCCTGGGCCTCAGTTTCCCTCTCTGTGTGAGACTTAGCCTAGAGGATCCTAAGAAGGCTCGTGCTTGCCACCCCGCCTCTCCTCCCCGCTGGTCTAGGCAGGAAAGGGGCTGCAACACCAGAGCTCCTTAGCAGAGAAAACCACTGTCTAGAGAGCTAATCCCTCCTGCTCTCTGGGGGGTGGAGAGAAGGCTAGAGAAAAAAAAAAAAATTCAATTACTAGACCATCTATTTGTCAACTCCTCCCTCCCCATTGACTTAATTTTCTCCAGCCAGACGTAGAGTCAGAGGAGGCAGAAGTGAGTCTGCAGCCCAACCAGAGAGGGAGAAAGGGGAACTGCAACAGGGAGTGGGAGGAAGCAGCCCCAAATGGACACAGGGATGGACCTGTTGGATGCACATCAAGCCAGGAAGCCTCATCTGGGCCAAGAGCAAACAAACACCAAAAATGAGGAATAGATATTCCTCTGTGCCTAGCCCTCCCCAGGGACTCGGAGCAGCATCACTTCCTCCAGGAAACCTTCCCAGATCTCCCAGTATGGGTTAGGAGCCTTCTCTGGGTTCCCACAACCTCTTTGGTTCCCCCATAACACCATGCCAATATGGTGTGTTAACTTTCATTCATTTATACAATGAATATCTCTGGAGCATAGTATGTTCCAAGCTAACTGCTGAGGATAGAGCTAAAAACAAAAACTGTAGTCTACCAGGAAAGACTGATAAGAAGTATAAACCCATTTGGATTATCTACTGCTGTGTAACAAATCATATCAAACCTTCCTGGCTTAAAATAACAGCAATCATTATCTTCCCTCTTGTAATTTCTGTGAACGAGGAATTTGGAAAGGGTACAGCTGGGCCATTCTGGCTCAGGGTCCCCAGTGTGCTATATTTAGACAGCAGCTGGAGATGGAACAGCAGAGGGCTGAACAGCTGGGGGGTGACCAAGCAACCTCTCATTTAGTCTCAGGACTTCACATGATCTCTTCACATAGAGAGTTTGGGCTTCCTCACAGCATGGCAGTTTTAGGGTAGTCATGGCAGTTCGCTTGCACCACAATGAATTCTCCAAGAGAACCAAGCAGAGATGTTTTGCATTTTTTTTAACCTAGCCTTAGTCATAAAAATAGTGTCACTTCTGTCACACTCTTGGTCAAGGCAGTCATCAAGGTCCACCAAGTTTCAAAAAAAGGACACAGAGACCCTTTCTCTTGATTCGGTAGAAGGAGAGTCAAAGTCATATTAAAAGAGGAGCATATGGGAAGGGGTTATGTTAGTGGGGCCACTTTTGGAAAACAAAATCTGCTACAAAACCCAATTTGATTTAAATAAGATCACCTCACACCCTCCATTGGGCTTCCCAGATGGTGCAGTAGTAAAAAATCTGCCTACCAATGCAGAAGACATGGGTTCGATCCCCGGGTTGGGAAGATCCCCTGGAGTAGGAAATGGCAACCCACTCCTGTATTCTTGCCTGGAGAATTCCATGAACAAGGGAGCCTGGCAGGCTATGGTCCATGAGGTCACAAAGAGTCAGACACAACTGAGTGACTCAGCTGAGGTGACACCCTCCAACCCCCTGGGAAGTTAACCCCTCCACATCTCACATTTTTGCACATTCCCCAGAGGCTGATTTACATTTCCATGATCACCTCTGACTCCAAACTCCTGCTTCCGCTGTATTTGCTCAATTTTCAGACTATCTCACTGGTCTGTGGGTGCAGACTTTGCTCATAAGCATGAGATTTGAACAGAATCTCAATCCCCTGCCTCCAATTCCACAAAACACTCAGCTAATGGCAAATGAGGATGTGGTGGGCTCTGCTAAGGATTTAGGAAACGGAGGAACAGCTCCAGTGACTTGAAATTGAATATTAGACATCCCTGCTCATAACAGAGATTTATGCTTGGGCCTCTTCACTCTACAGACCTCACCCTATCTCTTATCTCCTCTCCCCTCTTCACTCCCCCCCACCCCACACCAACCAACGCACTGAGCTGCTTCTGGGATCTTAGTTCCCTGAGCAGGGATTGAACCCGGGTCACAGCAGTGAAAGCCCTGAAGCCTAAATAGGCCACCTGGGAACTCACATCTCCTCTCCCCTCTTTCACTCTTCTCTCTCCTTCCCAGCCCTTTCTCACAACTCTACCCCCTTCCCAAAGTTTCCCCAGGTAAGCCAAGCAGTTTTCCCAGACTCCTTGCCCTAAACTTGGCCCCCGGCATCCTTTTGGAGGCTCAAAGGGCCTTCCAATTTCAGAGACATCTTCCCTAGAAGGTAGGTGTGGATTCCATGATGTAATGATGAATTTTTCCTCCATTACCCAAGCCAGGACCATCAAATGGGACAGGGTCTCTAGTGGGGAGGGACTCTGTATGGACCATCACATGTAATCTTTGGAATAACTCTCTTCCGCCTAGTCTGCCTCCCTCACTGCACCATGAGCCTTAGAAATCAGAGCAACACGAGTCGTCTGGGTCCTTGGAGCCCACATAGGATAAGCGCTCAGGAAAGACTTGTGGAGTGACAGCAGTTCAAAGGCGATGCCATCAGGGACCGAGGGCAATGGTGTGCCAGAGCTCAGACCCCTGAAGCCAACCTGCCTTCCCCATCCCCAGAGGTCAAACCTGCTCTGAGGTTTTCCTCAGTGCTGATTGTGGAGCACTCGACAGGCAGGCAGACCAGGAAACCCAGCAGAAAAATGTGCGAAGGACACAAGCAATTCCCAGAAGGAGAAGCCCCAGATGGCCAACAAGCGCAAGTGTGTGCAGAGCTGCTTATATTCACTAACAATCTAAGAAACACAAATTAAAGAGTTGGCACCTTACATTCATCATAGTGGCAAAAATTAGAACAATGGGTAATACCAAGTGCTGGCAAGCACGCAGGAGGTAAATGCCCTCACATGCTGCTGGTGGGTGCAAAGCAGTTCAGTAATCCTAGAAAGCAGGCTGACAAGAGCTAGTAAAATTAAGTAGATGTGTGTCCCATAAGGTAGCAGGAGTATCCTGGTGCACCCCTGGATATGACAGGGAACTTCTCACACAAGCACACAAGGGGACCTGTCCATGATGTGTATAAAAGTGCATGTCAAGAAATTATTTGTAGGAGGAAGAAATTCAAGGCAGGAAACTTCCCTGGTGGTCCAGTGGGTAAGAACCTCCCTTCCAAGTCAGGGGACACAGGCTTGATCCCTGGTCGGGAAACTAAGACCTCACATACTGTGAGGCAACTAAATCTGCGCTTCACGATGAAAACCTGTGCATGTGTGCCGTATTGTTTCAGCCGTGTCTGACTCTGTGCAACCCTATGGACCATAGCCTGCCAGGCTCCTCCGTCCATGGGGACTCTTCAGGCAAGAATACTGGAGTGGGTTGCCATGCCCCCTTCCAAGGGATCTTCCTGACTCAGGGATTAAACCTGCATCTCTTACGTCTCCTGCATTAGCCCGTGGGTTCTTTACCACTAGCGCCATCTGGGAAGCCCAGTGAAGACCCAGCATAGCCAAAAAAATAATAATAATAAATTTTTTAAACTAACAACTCACTACAAAAAGAAATTCAAGGCAGTGTAGGTGTCCATCACTGGGGGAACAAATGAGCAAAATGGGGTGGATTGCGCTCAGAAATCTATAGCGTAAGAAGAGGAAACAAAGAGGCCTTCAAACGTGTAGTGCTGAGTTTGTGTGGTGGTGCGGGAGCAGGCGGAAATGAAAGATACAGAGTGAGATCTCTAGCACCCAAGACACCTCTACAAACTTTACAAAGATACATGCATATTTAGGGTCATATATGGAATTCACTGGAGTGGGTCCTCATGGAAAGAAGAGACTAGGAAAGGGGACTAAAAATAGGTGGGTGGTAAGAAGGGAAAAACCTGACACATGTGAGCCAGGCCTGGTATTCAGAGCTGTGTATGTATCATCTCATTTCATCTTTGGAATATTCTATGAGGTAGATACTATAAATAGTACCATTTTTTTCAGATGAGAAAACCAAGGCTTAGATCACTCTGTCCATGGGATTCTCCAGGCAAGAATACTGGAGTGGGTTGCCATGCCCTCCTCCAGGGGATCTTTCTGACCCAGGAATTGAACCCGTATCTCTTATGTCCCCCAGCTCTGGCCCCTCCAAATCCAGCCTGACATGAACCAGCAACAAACACCACTCACCCTCTTCCCCTAAGAATGGATTCATTCCTCCAAGAGAAGCTCATCTAGCATTCTCTAGAAGCCAATGGCTCCCAATGCCCGTACACTGAGTTCAGCTCTATCCAGGTATTTGAAGCTCTCCACAATTGGACTCTGCTCACCTAGGAGTCGCATCCACCATTATTTCCCTACGTGCTTCTGATTCTGGCTTTACATCAGACCAAGCTTCTAGCGTTGGACGTACTGTGGCCTTCCACGCCCACCTTGAGTACCTTCCCTCAGCTCTTTTCAGTCTATTCAGACATAAGGAGTATATGCTCTAGTAACTTTCCAGTCTTTTTTATTTTTAAAAATTGATGTATAACTTACATGTACAGATCTTAACTTCAAAAAATTCACTGAGTTTTGACAAATGCCTTCATCAGTTTGATAGTCATTTCCCCTCCCTGAGTCACGGTTTTCCATCCACAAAATGAGGTAATGTCAACCTTATAGGGCTGTTGTAGGAGGTAAAATAATATAACAAGTGGCCAGCACACTGCCTGGAACACAGCAGGCAAGCAGTTAACTATTCTTCACAAGTAGCCTGTATCCAGTTTTCAATCACAAAAACTTAAATGAGCATCTACTCTGTACCCTGTGTATGTATGGCCTGGAGACTCAGGGGAAACCAAAAACAGAGGCTGCTTGCTTCCTACTGGGACTTTCCAGGCAGCTCAGTGGTAAAGAATCCAATCCTGCCAATGCAGGAGATACAGGTTCCATCCCTGGGTTAGGAAGAGCCCCTGGAGGAGGAAATGACAACACACTCCAGTATTCTTGCCTGGAGAATCCCCATGAACAGAGGAGCCTGGCGTGCGGCAGTCCAGGGGTTGCACAGAGTTGGACACGACTGAGGACCCACACACACAGCCTCCTATGGATTTTTCTTTTTTTTTTTTTTTTTTTGGCTGCATGCATATAGGATCTTAATTCCTCAACCAGAGATTGAACCTGCATTGGAAGTATGGAGTCTTAACCCTGGACCACCGCGGAAGTCCCTCTCCTAAGAATTATTAAACTATACTGTGACAAAAGAAAGCATAAGGAACAATGGAGTTTGAAAGGAGGAACCCAGGTCAGCTTTGAGGATAAAAGAGGGCTTCCCAGAGGGAGTAATGCCCGACAGGCATCTTGAAAAAGTTGGCAGTTAGACTTCCCTGGTGGTAGTAGTTAAGACTCCACATTTCCACTACATGGACACAGGTTCGATACCTGATCAGGGAACTAGAATCCCAAATGCAGCGCAGTCAAAACAAAAGAAAAAATTTAACAGGTGAATGACAATAGGATTCCAGGCAGAGCACATGGTATGGGTACTGCTCTGATGGTTGGTGGGAACACAGTGTATCGGGGGAACTGCAGGTAACTCAGTTGGCTGGAGTAATGGGAGTATGAAGGTTCTTCTGAGGTGAGTTGGAGAGGCCAGCAAGGGCCTTGAATGGCATGCAAAGGAGAGGGCTTGCCCTCTTATACCACTATGCTTTCTGCAGGGAAGGCTGGTCCTGCTCACCTCAGTATCCCCAAGCCCTGGCAGGACCTGACAGTGACAGACTGTGCAAGTCTAAGGAGCCAATGAAGATGTTGAGAGCAGGAATTAACAGATGTGTATTTTAGAACATCCTCAGTGGGACCTCTTCATTCTGCTTTGACCTGGTTTATTCTTTATCTACCTTAGTCTGCAAGCTCCTTGCAGTCCAGCCCAGGGCTCAGAAACCTCCCCAGGCTACCTAGAGACTGTATGTGACAATCACAGCTCCTTTAGGCCAGCACGCAAGGACCACCTGGATCTGACTCACTCTCCAGCCACATCTCTTCCCACTGTCCTCTCCCCTTACATTTCAGCTACACCATCTTCGGTTTCATTAAATGTCATGCTCTCTCATGTCTTGTGCTTGCCCATGCTGTTGCCTATTCCTGTCATTTCCTCTCCCTGAATGAACTGTTTTCCCTTTACCTCTGTTTATCTGGCTAATTCCTACTTCTCCCTTGGGACCCAGCACAAGCATCACCTCCTTCAGGGAGCCTTCCCTGATTTTTCCCCAGGCTGGGTGACAGTTCTCGTAAGACTCCATTCTGCCAACCATCATTATACCACTATGCTTTCTGCAGGGAAGGCTGGTCCTGCTCACCTCAGCCATCTCCAAGCCCTGGCAGGACCTGACAGTGACAGCCTGTGCAAGTCTAAGGAGCAGGACAGGCTCCGGAGGTCACATGTAGTATCGTCTGACTCTTTGTGACCCCCAAGGACACCTCTGTCCATGGGGATTCTCCAGGCAAGAATACTGGAGTAGGTTGCCATGCCCTTCTCCAGGGGATCTTCTCAACTCTGGGATCGAACCCAGGTCTCCCGAATTGCAGGTGGATTCTTTACCATCTGAGCCAGCAGGGAAGCCCACATGCATGTATCACTAAGACACAAAAGATGCAGCCGAGAGGAATAAAATGAGACTGTCACGGCGGGAAGGCCTAGACCATGGAGGGTCTCACCAGCCTGCAGTTGATCCACAGGGCAGGGAAAGGCAGGGCGCGGACAGGAGAAGCGGGGAGTATGTGCTCTGTGGTTTAGAAGGCTTGGTGGGGGGGACAGTGTGGAGGAAGACTCAGAAGGGCCAGTTTCCAGCCCCCTGGATACCAGCAGGCTGACAGATTAAGATGGTGGCTGAGAGATGTGGAGAAGGGAACGACTGGAGACAGATTTAAGGGGAGAAAGGACCAGACTTGGTGCCTGATTGTTCGTGGGCGGCAAGGGAGAGGGAGGAGTGGAAACGACTCCCTGTGCAGCTCCTCAAATCTCTAGGGAGAGAGGAAGGAGGCCAGCAGCCAGCTCGGACACCAGTCACCTTGGGCACAAATAACCTCTAGGGACTCTGCCCCTGCTGAGCTGAGCTGCTACCTCTGACAATGCCTCCCCAACACACACACACACACACACACACACCCTGTTTTCACACACACACACACACACACACACACACACACACTGTTTTCCCAAGGGGTTGACTGGACGATCTGCTGGCTCCTTGCCCACTGCTCCCTCCCGCAGTCTGCTCTGCGCCAGCCAGGAGGAGAGGGAAGGGGAGGGGCAGTCGCAGAAGCCCTGCCGGAAGGGAGGAAGGGCGGGCTCAAGAAGCCAGCCCAGCCGACCCCCATCTGAGGAGCAAGGGAGAGCCGGGGAGAGAGGGGTGAGTCAGACGGAAGACAAGGAGTACAGCAGCACTGAACACTGGAGATACAAGATGCCTTCCTGTTCCTCGTGGTTGCCCACTCCCCATTTTAGAGATGGGAAAACTGAGGCCCAGACATAGCAACAGTTTAGGAGCCTACAGCTCAGGTTTCAGCAGACCCACACTCATCTGTTGGAGCCCCTCGGCCTGGAGCAGCCACTTCCACGCTGGTCTGGTAGGAATGGGTGTGGAGCACCACAGCCATCCCCCTAAAGAAGGGCTGGCCAGCTAGTTGAGTCTATGGTTCAAATTCCTACAAGTCCCCATAGTATAGAGAGCTGGACTGAAAGACAGGGAACTTGAGTTCTCACCCCGCTGTAGGACTGATTTTTCATCTGTAAAATGTCCTATCCTGCCTCTGATAAACCTCTCTACAAGGTTTACAAGAGCCACTAGGGGATGAAGGAAGACTTTGTGAATTCAAAAACGCCACAGGACCCCAGAAGGATTGGGTGCAAAGCCATGTCCCTGAGCAAATCGCTCCCCTCTCTGGGACTCAGTTTCCTCAACTGCACAAAAAGAGTACCAGATTCATTGATCTTAAAAGGCCCATTCCACCACTGGAAGCCGGTAGGATGCACCCAGTCTGCCAAAGTTTTAGATTCTAGAGCAAACACAAAACCTCACCATCGCATCCTCCCCGCCCCCAGAACGGACACTTGGAAGCCCTCTTCAGGCCTGTCACCGGTCACCGGGGGAGTTATTGCCACCCCTGCCCAAGTACCACTGGCTCCGTCCTTAAGGCCCCTCTCCGCCCCGGCTGCAAACTTACTGCGGTGGCCCCTAGGGGGCAGTGTTGCCCCGAACTTGGCCCGCCGCAGCTGCTGCCCCCGCCCCAACGGGCGCCGGGAGAATACTTGAGTTCTGGGAATGTTTGACACCCCCCGGCACACACACCACCCCCCGCGGCCAGCCCCGGTCCCGGGGGCTCCCGCGCTGCTCACAGCCCGGGTGCGGACTTACTGCTAGCGCCCCCCCCCCCCACCTCTCCCAGCAAAATGTATTTCGCTAGGACAAGGCTTTTATTTTTGTTTTTCGCAGGAGTGGGGAACAGGTATTGGTCTCAGGCTGCTCGCGCGGACTAGGATGTCTCTGTGAGAGATCCGAGGGAGAAATCTGAGGGGAGAGGAGGCTTGTTTTCCCAAGAACCTGTCAGCTGCTTCCCCCGTCACTCCCGCATCCCTTTGATAAGGGGTTGGCGGGCATGCACTCCCGCAACTCCTCCTCCACGGGTCCCCCAACCCGGCCAGGAAGCGCCCCAGGGTAGAGGGTGTGGGCTACAGGGTCCGACCTCGCCTTCTCCAGCTCAAGCCCAGGCCCAGGAACCGGGACACAGCCTGAGTTTGAGGGACTGGGTTTGGGGGGTGACTTCTGCTGATGTCTCCCCAACCTCAGATGTGAGCAGCAAAGTCAGGGTGAAGACGGCAAAGGGGAAACGGAGGGAATATCCCATTCAAGTTTGGTCCAACGGTTTAATGGAAGTGGGGGGAGTAGGAAGAATTTAAAAGCCCCGAACCCACAAAGCAGACTTTTTTAAAAAAATTATAATTGAAAACATCTCGGAGTAAGGGCCGCCAGGAGCGGGCCAGCTCCCCCCACCCCATCCCCCTCTCCTGCTCCCCGGAGTCCGATGAAGTCATGATAAGTAGGCTGCAAAAAAAAAAAGTGGGGGGGTGGTTTGGAGGGGCTGGGGGCACAGGGGTCCCAGGCTGGGGCCCCGCGCGGACACAGTTTGGATACTATGGTTACGCGATCCGACCCAAACAGCGAAGGCGGACAACAATAGCGGCCGCCAGAGGAGGAAATTCCTTCCGGGGTGGACGGCGCGGGGGGAGGGGCGCCTGGCTGGAACGCCGAGGCGGCGGCTCGGCCAATCAGCGCGCGGCCGCCGGCGGTTTCAAGGTGCCCCGCGCCGCGCGCCCCCGCCCCCCCGCGCGCTCCGCTTGGGCGCTGGAATTGCTGAGACGTTTCCCTGCACGCGCCCGGGTAACCCTGCGGGGGCTGCTGCTCAAGCCGACCCCCTCCCTAGCCCTTCTCCCCGCCCCCCGCCGGAGCCCACCGCCTCGGGAAGGCTGAGTGTTCTGCTGCCTGAGTTGCTGGCACTTGAGGGAAGTGGGGGGGGGGAATCCCTCCAAACTACCCCTTTCTGTGGGGTTGGTTACTGCACAAGCCTGTTTTCTATTTTAAAGCATGTCTCAAGAAAAAATGAGAGAGGGAGAGAGAGAGAACAGGGAGAGCGAAGATCCACCCCAACTCAAGAAGCCTGGGAGGCTCTGACCCCTGCCTGCCTGGCCGCAGGGGCTGTTACATAATAAGTTGGGTTATTGATATTGGCGGCCCTGGCCGGGCATCTGGCATGCAGAGATCCAAGGGCAGAGCTGGCATTTAGAAAGCCCCCCCGCCCCGCCCCTTTCAGTGACCGTTACCTGCTTTATAAAGGACCCGCGGAACCAGGGGCTCACCTCAGCTGGTGTCTGGGCAATTTACCTGGTGCCCATGGTGTGACCGTGCCCACTGCTACCCCCAGCTACCAGGGATTCTGTGCCTAAATCCCCCTCCTTCAGAATCCCCGGACTGGCTCTTCCCCTGTCGCCAGGCCCTCCACGGTGCCTCCTGCTCTCCTGCCAACTATCCAAAGGCGGCATCCTGGGCACTCGGAGCACCGAGCTGGTCCCGTTCCTTTTTTAAGCGGAACCAGGTTTCTGCTCTCTGGTGTCTCCTGAGCTCGGAGCACCACTAGGACGAGGAGTAGATACCTTCTCTTATTCGTTGCCTACTGAGAGATTCGCTTCTCTGGAAGGCTCTAACATTCAAAAAGTATTAGCCTCTCTCTCCCACTCTTTCTCCCCCTCTCTTCATATAATGGGGATAGCCCTAATTCTCCAGTTCCTCGTGTGTCTCTATAAATAAATAATGAGATTTTATTAATTATGCACGTATAGTATCTGCAAGCAGATTGCTCTGTCTCTTGATGCTTAATAATATTTTTTAAAAAAGGAAAAAACTTCCACACTGAAGCTGGGTATTTGGGGTTTTTTTTTCCCCCTCCCTTCAAGCAAACAAAAACTTCAAGGGGCCATATGCCCTCCAAGGAGAGGCGAGGAAGGCAGAAAGTTGGGGAGTGCAAGAAAGGAAGGGATTAAAGGAGGTCTCTCTGCAGATTTTCAAGGCAGCTGAAGGCAAATTTCGAGTAGCCTGCTTCATGTTTGTGATTGAGCTGCTGGTCTGAAAACATACCAAGGTTCACTTTGGCGTTTGTGTGTTAGGCGGGATGGGCAGCTGTTAATAGTAAACAGGAAACCAGCAAGAAGAGAGCTGGCCGCAGCCCAGTCCCTCTCTCAATTCCGCGCCCCTTCTCAGAGCCCCCAAACCCTTGAGCTCTCGAAACACACTTGGTTTCTGGGACTTGTGCATCAGTTAATTTCTGGGTGCCCAACACAACTCCTGGCACATAGTAAGGGTTCAAAAAACATTTGCACGTTGAACAAATGGAGCATGGAGAACATATCCAGGGTTGGGGAGTGGTTGCACAGTGGCCAGGGGCTAGGTCTTGGGGCACTATGCCTTGAAGGCATAACATTTGGGGCTTCAGTCCTCAGACAATGGGGGAGGGACTCACCCCTCCAATTTTGTAGTCCAGGAAGTGACAGAGCAGAGCTGAGCATTGAAAAACTAATCTGAGTGAGGGAGACCAGAGAGAGGTGCAGATACAGGAACCATCAGGCAGAGTCGGTATGGCCAGAAAGAAAAGGATATGGAGGTAGCCTCCTGCCTTTAGCATGCGGAAATGAGGGTGTGGGAGGGGTCAGAGGTGAGCTTTGATTCAAAACGTTCTGGTTCCTGATCTGAATAGCAAGTCTATGGAAATAGAGATTTAAAGGGTGCAGACATGAAATGTAAGGACTCCTATAGAACAGGTTTCCCTTGTAGCTCAGTTGGTAAAGAATCTGCCTGCAGTGCAGGACACCGGGGTTCAATTCCTGGGTTGGGAAGATCCCCTGGAGAAGGAAATGGCAACCCACTCCAGTATTCTTGCCTGGAGAATCCCATGGACAGAGAAACCTGGAGGGTTATAGTCCATGAGGTCACAAGCGTCGGATGCAACTTAGCGTCTAAACCACCACCGCCAGAACAGGCACCTTAGACTGAAATTTTAAAAGCAGACAAAAAAAGAGATCCCAGAGGAGGCACATATCATTAATTGTCCATCAGATTATCCAGGGAATTATCATTTGGGACCCAGAGATCCCAAGAGGATCAGGGGCTAATCGTGGGCGGCCGGTGTGTGTGTGGGGGGGTCGGTTTCCACAGCAGGACCGGTTGCTAGTACACCACCCCACATCTTTTTCCTGCTTCTCAAGTTATTTGCACAACACCCGCCTCGCAGGAGAGAAAGAAACAATTTTCTCACCCAGCCTAAAGCAGACCAGGCCTTCCAACAAAAGGGTTAATTAAACTGGGTATGTGTTGCGCAAGTTGAAAAATATTTTTTTTTCAAGGGAGAAGTTCTGGATGCCATTTCTTCTGCCTGTGAGAGGTCTATATACCAGCAAGGAGTTAAAACATAAAAATAAAATTGTGCTGGCTGAGGTTACCACAAAACTATCAAGCTGGGTCTTGTTGCCGGAGTCCTGGCATCTGCTGTGTAATTTGGGGAGCACTTACTCTCCCAACCATGGGTGGGGGCGGCTGTCTGACTTCTCTCTTTGTATCCTCCTAATTAAAAGGGACCAGGATCCCTTACCACATGTGTTAAAGGACATCTCTTGTGCCAAGGAAAGGCAAGGAGATGAAGATGCTATGGGTACTCGGGATGCAGGGAGAGGGTACCAGGATCCAATATGAACCCTCCCTGCCACCCTCACCCCCACCCATACCTGATGTGTCATGACCTCCTCTGTGACCTTGGGCAAAGTCCTCAGTTTTCCTGAAAATCAAAATGAGGGGAGAGGAGGATGGTTGAAGATCAAGGATCCTTCTCACTCTCTGGTTCTAAGAAATGGGTCCAACTGGAGCTCGGGCTATCTTCCCTTGTGGTCTGTTGGGATGGAATCTCTGTCCCCCCTCCAGCAGCCAACATGCCTGTTGCCTGCCCCCCAGTTCCAGTTGTGGGGCCAAGGTCCCAAAACACAAACCACCTTTAGACCACAAATGTCCCCAGTTGTAGATATGCCCAAGCTCCGACAGTGTCTCCTACACACAAATGCAGCAAAACCCTAGGCTCAGACACCATCTAGGCTGACAGGCCACCAGGCCCAGCTCACCTGGGATGCATGTAAGCCCTCTACGATATCCCAGGCTAGTGTCTGTCATCCTCTGCTTGAATGCCTCATGTGACCAGGAACTCACTACCACTTATATACCCTGGCACAGGGGACCCTCACCACTTAACTGCTCCTGTCCACCAAAGTGTCCTGCTGATATTTCAAAGCCCGCACATACCAGGATGGAGCTCCTGATGTCCTCGACAAACCTGGTCCTCCTCCACTTCTTCCCATGCATCCTGGCTCAGACAACTGCCACCACAAGCGAAAAACTTAGGACTTCCTCCTGCTTTCTCTCTCCCTCTCCAGTTAGTCCCCAAGTCCTGACATTCCATCTTCTTACTGCCTCTCCAGTTGGGCCCACCTCCTCATCCCCCTGCCTCATCGCTTGCCTGTGCAGTAGCATCTGCTTCTAGCTGGTCTGCCTGTCTCCCGTTTAGTCCCATCCAAATGATCCTCCATGCTGCCTACCAGAGGGCTCTTTCTAAACCCTTAACCTGAATACGACACTCTTCTGCTTATAAATAAACGATGACGCAAGGGGCCCACTGGACCACACTCCAAAATTCCTTACCGCAGTATTCAAGGCTTTTCTCAATCTGGTACAGACACAAAGCAGTCCCATCGCCCACCTTCCTGGTAGATTTACTTCACCTTGAAGCTGCACAGAATGGCGTGCTAGTCCCTGAGCATACTTGGTTCTTTCATGCCTGTATCTTTGTCCTTGCAGTCCCTCCTCCTAGGACACCCCTCTCAGCACTGAAGAAAGAGGCGAAAGTACAGGGTCTCTGCCCTAGAGGAACCCACATTCTAGAGCTGTGCTATCCCCTGTGGGAACCACTCATCACTCAGGCTGATCAAGTCCATGAAATGTAGCTAATTCAGACTGAGGTGTACAGTAAGTGCAAAATACACACCAGATTTCAAAAACCTAGTACAAAAATAATAACGTAAATTAGCTTGTTAATAATTTGTTTCCTCTGATTCCATGTTTATCATAATTTTGGTATCTTGGGTTTAATAAAATATATTAGTAAAAGTAATTCCATCTGTCTCTTTTTACTTCTTACAACCTGGCTACTAAAGAATGTAAAAGTACAAGTGTGCTCTCATTCGTGACTCTCGGGGTATGTCTGTGAGACAACGCAGCCGGGAGCACAGATGCGGAAACCAGTGGTTAGAACGCTGATGCGGGAACAGACGATGGGGGGAAACACGGAGCGCTGAAGGCGGCGCCCCCTCGCCCCCATCTGCAGGTGGTGCGTGTAGGCTCGCCAGCGTGCCCAGGTCCTCAGACAGCACCTGGGCCAGCTGGCACACAGGGGAAGTGCTGGCGGAAGTTGGTGCAAACGGGGGTAAGGCGTGCATGCAGAGCGCTCTCAGCTCCCCCCAGACTCTTTTCTCTGGAAGCCATCCCTGACCACCCATTCCTGGGTCCCAGCCGGGCAAGTCCTCCTGGGGGCTCCTAGAGCCCCTCGTCTTCCCGGTCACAGTACAGAGCAGTTGGCACGGTCATCACCTTTGATGGTTGCGACCACCAACCCATCCCTTACCCCACCGTCCCATCCCACCTCACCCCACCCCACCCCAACCCTCCTCTGGGCCTGAGGGCTGGGGGCGGTCCCTCACTTCCTCACAGTAGTGTTCCGGGACTTGGCGGCTTGGCGAAGGGGGGACCTCATGGAATGTTTGTTGAAAGTTGAATGAATTCCTTCGTTGGACAAACATTCATTGACCCTGAGTGACCTTTCCAACTACATCCTTCGACAACCCCACACATCCTCAGAGATGCCTTCCATCAGCCACCCAACTGTAGGAGCCCATACTGCTGCCCAGAACAGCTATGGTGCTGCGTTTTACTGAGCACCGGCCACAGTTCGTATTTATGTAGGTTATCCCATTTCATTTTCTCCATAATCCTGTGAGATGGGTTCCACAGATCCCCATTTGTGTACAGGCGAGGAACTTGAATCTTGGAGACATGAAGTGACTTGTCCAAGGTCAAGGTCACAAGGTAGGTCTGGATGGAGCTGACTTTCACAAATCTGTCCTCTAGTTGCAGGGTTTTCCCAGGAACCATCCCGATTGATTGCTCTTCAGGCTCTCCCTTCTCTTGCTTCCTCCTTCTTCTCCCTCTGATCTCCAGCTGTGAGAGAGTTGAGTTTAATTCAGAGGCTAGCAGTGCGGAGGGCCCCTACGGCATCCCCTGTGCAGGGGAGGTGCCTCTCCCCAAAGGCTGCCCAGGGCTGAACACCCCGCCCGCAGCTGAGGAAGGGAGGAGGGAGGGGAAGAGAAACCCACCGGGGCCTCTGGGGCACAGCCCCGAGGAGCCCCGGTGTTTGGTTTCAATTAGGAGGACAAATTCCAGGAAGCCAGGCCAGTGCTAGGGGGGTGGAGGGTGCGCAGAGCAGGGCTCAGAATGAGGAGGCTTCTGGAATCTGGCCTTGGGAAGAGGCTCCCGTAGGGTGAGGGGCCCGCTGGGGAAGAAGCCTGGCCCCCAGGGCCCGGTTTGGGTCCCGGTTCACGTTTACCAGCTTACCGCAGTGTGCTGTCAGGGGGACGGAGAACATGGGTCAGGTGCCTGGCACCCAGTAGGCTCTCATGGCCCCAGGAAGTGGGACCGACGGTGCTTCTATTCCTGCTTAAACTGCTCTACAAATCCCAGCTCTGGGGGTGGGGAAGGGTGCCCGGTGGCCGAGGACACAATCTGTGTGTGGCAAGCTGAGGGCTGGGCCCTGGGGCCCCAAGATGACTGAAGCTGAGAGCTTGTGCCCAGTCCGGGAGCGACAGGTACAAATAACTGTGTGCCACGTGGCCAACGTCAGAACAGCACCAAGAGCCAGGCTCTGGAGGCTCAGAGGAAAAGGAAAGATCCAAGAGGGAAGGAGCTTCATGTGTCGTGTTGGTGCTGAATTCATGGGTGAAGAACTCTTCTGGGAAATGTCAGGGAAAGGGTCTTAAAAGAGGAGAGTGCTTAAGCAGGGTTTTTAGGAAATGAATCAAAGCTTGGAGACCAAGCAAGGAAAAAAAAGGGCATTCCCAGCAGAGGAAACAGCTGATGCAGAGATGAGGCAGCACGGAGCGTGTGGCAAAGTGTTCGTTGATTCACTCATTCAACAAATATTGATGGCGTGTCTGACGGTCCGGGCACTGTGCTCCACAGATGGCTGTGGCTGGACTGGAAGGGGATGAGTGGGAGGAGGAGGCAGGGGCCAGGTTTCTGGGTGGGAGGAGGGGTGGGCTTGTGCGTTTTGCAAGAGTCAGGACTCTGCACTGTCAGGTATGGGTAGGGGGTACTGAAGGAGTTGTCTGGAAGAAATCATGGTAACAGAGGACTAAAGTGTGTGTGTGGGGGGGGGGGGGTCCTACCATGTAAATGAGGAGGCTGAGGCTCCGAGTGATGTTGGCACTTGCTCAGGCACAGCCAGGTACACAGCGGCAGAGCTGGGCCTCTGGGCTCCCCCAGCCCACCGCTCAGCTCCGGTACCCAGTCTCAGCTCTCCCGGAGTCCAGACCCACCCTGGGTCAAAAGCCTGGGTCTTGGGCTCCAGTTGGCTACCTCGCTTTCTGAATGACCTTGGATACCTCTCCTCCTCTCTCTGGACCAAAGGGCTTGGATTAAGGCAGAATCTTCCAAGGTGTGGATCAAGTCCACCCCATGGGATCAGGGAATGAGGCCAGAGAGGGCGCAGACGCGGCCACAGACCATGGAACCTCAGGTCATCTCGGGAAATTGACTGCTTTTTGATTCTTGCTCCTGGCTAAGTCAAGGAGAAGGAGAAAGGCCCATTTTGAGGTTGAAATGTCTTTAAGGCCTTTCTGATGCTTGCTAATCTCCTTTCATAGCAAAGAGAGAGGCCACTTAGCAAGGAAAAATTACCTAAGCAGAATTGCTTTGTTTTCACTGAAGTAACTCTTATATTTACCTCTTGTTTTTGGAAAGCCAAAACAGAGTGAGTACAAATACAGTTTCTTTTGTTAAAGTTTTGTAAAAGTGAGTTAACTTAAAGAAAAACACTAAACAGATAATGTTTGAGCAAAAATCATGGAGGAAGTACAGATGACCAGGCTTTAAGGACTTCCTGGCTGGAAACCTCTTACTTCACTTCTAACATCAGCCATTTTTCTAGGAAACTAACTTGGAATTTAGGTGCTGCAGCACACGGGATCCCTAACCAGGAATCAAACCAGAGCACCCTGCAGTGGAAACACAGAATCTTAACCACTGGACCACCAGGGAAGGCCCCTGTTTTTTAAAAACGGGGAAAATGAAACTTCCCTGGTAGTCCAATGGTCAAGACTCAGAGCTCGCAATGCAGGGGCCACTGGTTCGCTCCCTGGTCTGGGAACTAAGATCCCACATGTCACATGTGCAGCTGAAAAAAAAAAACAGAAAATTGAAAAATAAGAGAGAAATGCTAGAAATTTCCCTCAGCATTTCACAATGGCCTTAACTCTGTTTACCAAGGAATTTCCCTCAGCACACTTCAATACCAGCTGCAACACTCTGGCCATGACCTCCATGAAAGTGGGGATGAGGAAGAAACCCAGGCTGGGGTAGCCAATCCTGAGTCACTGTCAGTTTTCTTCTCCTGATTCTGGGGATGCTCTAAGGAGGAAACTGTTGTTCTGTGTGCACCATCCACCTGTCTGATTCCTACTCCCCTGCTGGGGAGCCCTTTCTCAGTTCCTGTAGTATCCCCCAATCTGAACCAGGGCCTCTTGTGGAATTCCAGTTTCCTTAGCATCTTGGGCACCTTAAGGCATCATTGCCTGTATGTGTGCCTACTGTCCCCATAGATGGGGAGGCAGTGTCTATGTTATCTCCATCTAGTCAAAGCTATGGCTTTTCCAGTAGTCATGTATGGATGTGAGAGTTGGACCATGAAGGCTGAGCATTGAAGAATTGATGCTTTCAAACTGTAGTGCTAGAGAGGACTCTTGAGAGTCCCTTGGACAGCAAGGAGATCAAATCAGTCAATTCTTAAGGAAATCAACCCTGAATATTCATCGGACAGACTGATGCTGAAGCTGAAACTCCAATACTCTGGCCACCTGATGCAAAGAGCTAACTCACTGGAAAAGACCCTGATGTTGGGAAAGACCAAGGGCAGGAGGAGAAGGGGACAACAGAGGATGAGATGGTTGGATGGCATCACTGACTCAATGGACATGAATTTGAGCAAACTCTGGGATACAGTGAAGGACAGGGGTAACAAAGTGTCAGACATGACTTAGCAACTGAACAACGAAAGCCTAGCATCCAGCACAAGGTCTGTACAGATAGATGCTCAATAAACCTTTGTTGAATTGAAGAGGGTACTTTTCAGTGTGCATGATGCTGACATTAGTTCCAATCTCTCTGGGACTTTTTATGAGATTACCTTTCCTCTGTTGAGTCTCCTGAAGGGAGTTACCTGTGAAGAGTAGTGAGAACCAGGGGAAAGGCCAGATGTAACATCAGATAGATGTGGGTTCAAATTCTGCTTTGCTGTTCAACTGATTGAGCTGAACCAGAGTACTGTTAAAGGGGATCCTATCCCCACCACAGAGGAAGACAGGGCGTGATGAATAAAGGAGACAGTGTGAGAAGAGCTACATCCATACTTGTTGGGGTCAGGAACACACTTGCTTATTAAAACATGGAAGCATTAGAACTGTAGACAGTACAGAAAGCCCAGATGCCTAGAGGAAAGAGGAACTCATACTCCCCAAGGGACTGAAGCAGGGAAACTTCTCTACTTGAGGGTCCTTTTGAGTCAGGCTTTGAAGGATGAACAGGAGTTACCCATAAACAGAGGAAATTGAGATGAAAAGGCGGAAACTCATATAGGGAGAGAACCCTCAGTCTCTACATGGAACTACAGCAAGAAGAATTTTAGTTAAGAAGGAAGGACTTCTCCCCCCCCAAAGCTTGGGCACAGTTCTAGTCTAGATTTGACCAAAGGCGTAACACGGCCAAAGAAGGGTCAAGAGCCCTTTTATCATAAGTCAAAGGCCAACTTGTCCATCGGCCTGTGGCAAAGCCACCTAATAACTTTGTCACTAAACCTGCTTCCTCTGTGCTAGAAGGCAGTCCCTCCTTGAGTGAGGAGGGGAAGGAGCAGGAGGCTCCCCTCTGATTACTGGGTCTGTAGCCAAAAGGCTGGGCCCGGGGCCAAGCAGCCCCCTGCCCTCCCTCTCCCAGAGCCTGATCCCCACCCCGCCTGGCTCCTTCCTTTCTCCCTGCAGCCTTGACCCAGGGCAGTGATACCAGATTGGAACATCAGCCCCCTCTCCTGGGCTAGGGAGGGACAAATGGAGGCAGGGCCCATTTTCTAGGTCAGAACTCCTTGCCCTTGCCCTTCCTCCCCTAGCCCATGTTTTTCAAAACTAGGCCTTGGGGAGAGAGGGGGACTGGAGAGTGTGGGTGCTTTTGTGTGTGTGACTGAGTGTGTATGTCTGTGCGGAGAGAGGGAGAGATGGGGAAGAGAACAGAGCCTGGGAGCGTGTGAGTGTGTGTGTGTTATGTGTGTGTGGAGAGAGAGTGACACAGAGAAAGGGGGGAGAGAGAACAGAGCCTGAGAGTGTATGACAGTGTGTGTGTGTGTGTGTGTGTGTGTGTGTGTGTGTGTGTGCGCGCGCGCAGACAGAAAATGACAGAGAGGGGGAGAGAGAACAGATCCTGGGAGTGTGTGTGCGGCTGTATGACTGCGTGACTGTGTGCAAGAGACTGGGGTGTGTGTGTGTGTGTGCGTGCGCGTGTGTGACTCCAGCAGCAAGCTGTACCTTAAAGGCACAGACCCTGCCTCTGCCCAGCTCCGCTCCACCTCCATCCCTAGCCAGACCCACCCCCACCACCATCAGCTGGGAGCCAGAGCCAGTCAGTCCCCAGTGACTCCTGCCTGAGGGAAGAGAAGCAAGCCAGCCCTCTCAACAGCCCCACTCCAGGCAGAGGCTTGGAGACCTCAGAAGGGGGTGCAACGCAGGAGAGAGGGCCCCTCAAGAGGACTAGGGGCTGGTGTGGGCAGGAGGCCCAGCTCTGGGCCAAGACTGCCTGGTCCAGAGTCCCAGCTCTTCCCCTACTTAGGGCGGGTTGGGTGGAAGGAGGCCACAACCTCCACACCTCCTTCGCAGGGCCAGGACTCCGAACAGAGCTGTGCTGGAGGGGCCATGGGGGTATGGGTCGTGGCAGGACACCGTGAGGTCTCTGGTGCAGATAAGAAGGCTGGCTCTTGGGTCAGGCTGTCTTCCCGCCAGCTTAGCAGCTGGAGCCTGCAGAAGGGAGAGCGGGGGTGCTCATTTTCTTCCCACAGTAACCTGCCCCTCCCCCCACTCGTACACCCGATTTGAGCTCCCAGGCGGGAGGTGATGGGTGGAGCATCGAGAAGCTAAGGCCAGATTTCTCCTTCTGCCTTGGCCTTCAACTGTGTGACCCTGGACAGGTCGCCTACCCCCTCTGGGCAGCTGCTGCCCGTTCTGTGTAATGCAGACACTGGGCTCAGAGACTACCAGCTCTTCTCGCTCTGACATTCCCACATGATGGGCGTCATGAGATGAGAACATGCCTCCAGTGGAAGGGGATGAGAAATTACCCAGCCCTGAATCCTCCCGGCCCGATCCCCAGAGTCACAAAAATGTAGTGTGCGCTGACGAGTCCAGGAAAAAGTCTTCCTGGTCCATCTCTTCTGTGTCACAGGCGAGGAAACTGAGGCTGGGAGATGGAGGATGAACATAATGATTTGCTGGAGCGAGATACAGAGGGACTGAGAGCCGAAGCCAGAACGGGAGCCTGGTCCTCTAGTCAAACGGTTCTTCTAGTTCTTCGTAGTTCTTCTAGCTCTTCTTGAGCCCGAGTCGCCAAAGGAGCAGCAGGAGCTGGGAGGCCGGGAGGAGGAGGAGATGCTGGGGGCGCGCCCAGCGGCCCCGGCTCCCGCGGGCCCCTTCCGGCCCCTCCCCCAGCCCGCGCACCGTCCCGCCACCTGCTCCCCCGCCCGCCGGGGCGGGGCCGCCGCCCCCCGTCGCCCTGGCAACGCGCGCCCCGGCTGGTCGCCCTGGCCTCCTTGCCTCGGCGCAGCCCATCTGGCCCCAAGCCCTCCCCAGCTGTGCCGCCCGCGGCCCGGGCCGCCAGGGGCCCTTCACAGTTCCCCAGGGGCGGGAGACCCGGGTTGGAGCACCAGGCTTCGGGCACCTACCCGTCCCAGCACATGGGTTTGCTGCTGGGTTCATCTTCCTGGGTCAGAAGCCACCCTGCCCTCTGGGATCTCACATTCTAGAGAGAACCCGCCCCCAAATGTGCACCCAGGAGACAGCCATAGGATTAGAGGACAGCTTTCTGCAGCCAGCCACCCTGGGCTCAAATCCCCAAGTGGTGTGACCTTAGTCAGTTTACTTAGCCTTTTCCCCATCTGAAAAATGGAAGTGATCATAGAACCTGCCTCATAGGGTGGTGCTGAGGGTTAAATGGGTCAATACAGAAAAATACATGGAGTCTCAGCACTCAATAACGATAAGCTGTTATTATTACCGCAGATAGCAAGCACAGCAAGAAAGAGCCAGAGCCCGGAGTAAGGGCCTAACCCAGCCTGGAGGGCAGCAGAGGCAGCTTCCCAGAGGAGGCCCATGCTGGTTGAAATCTTAGGAAGTAGCAGTTAGCCAGGAAGCGAAAGGGAAGAGGAAAGAGCAGCATCTAAGAGGGAGAGGTGAAAAATATAGCAAAGAGTTTGGCGGAGGGGAACATCATGAAGCCCCTCAGTGCTGCTGGAGAGTGTAGAAGAGCTTGGCGGGCTTCCCTGGTGGTCCAGTGGTGAAGAATCCATTGGCCGGTGCAGGGGACGTGGGTTTAACCCTTGGTCTGGAAAGATCCAACATGCCTCAGGGCAACTAAGCCCATGAGTGAAAGTAGTCAGCCCAACTGCCCTAGAGCCTATACTCTGCAACAAGAGAAGCCACCGCAATAAGTAGCCCCAACTCCAGGCAACTGGAGAAAGTCTGAGCACAGAAACAAAGACCCAGCACAGCCAAAAATAAATACACAAATTTTAAAACATAAAAGTAAAATTGTTTAAAAAAAAAAGAACTTGGCTTTTAGTCTAAGGGCACTGAGACAGGAACCACTGAAGAGTCTGAACAGAGGCAGGACATGTCCCTTGTTTTCCTTGACATCATTTTGGTGGTCATACATCCAATGGCTTGGAGGGGTTAGTGGTCTTTTTGAGAGATGGTGAGGTCTGAACAAGGGGAGATGTAAGGTCAATGGAAGGTGGGCACTGATTCATGGCTATTAGGAAGTAGATGTGACAGGGTGGTGACCTGTGCATCAGAAGTGGCTAAAGAGGGCAGAGTTAAGGATGGCAATGGACACTCAGGTGGTTTCTTTGGGTACTGGGAGGGCAGCAGAGCCAGAAGAGGGACAGGTGTGGGGTTGCGGGGGAAGAGGATGGGCTGTGAGCATGGAGCAAGGGCGAGGGAGGTGCTGCCCAGCTTGGGAACACTTGACTTTGGAGCCTAGAGAGCGGGCTACAGAGATCAGCATGGGAGACATCGGTGCCTGGATGATAGCTAATCCTACAGGGGCCTGAGAGAAGCCCCAGAATCTTCTGGGCTAGGGACCCTTACCAGGCCACATCCTCTCACACAGAGAAGAGGACTTTTGTTCCCTGATTGAATTCTAAGCTTCGTTTCCCAGGGCCAAGCAGAATCTGTCCAAAAGAAACTCAAGAATTTTGACCCAAATGCTAGAGTGCCATTATCTCTTTCTGAGGTTGTGGGGTTTGGGAGGGACTGAAGAGTCCAAGGAGATAGTCCCAGCTCTGTCATATAGCAACTGTGAGGTCATAGCAAGTCTCATTGCCAGCCTCAGTTTCCTCCTGGCCATCTCCCTTGAAGGGTGACTGTGAGAATTAAACAGGTTTCTGGACACAAAGCTCCCAGCACGGCCATCTTTGTTAAATATGCAAACTCTAGGATCTTCACCAAGACCCAGGAATATGAGTGTTCACGGTGGGGTGTCTGGGGTTGGTCTAGGAATCTGCAGGTGAAACTGACCCATCACTGAATCAAAGTTACTACCATCAGGGACTTCCCTGACAGTCCACCCCTAACATTTGTGGCCTGGGGCAAGAGCTCAAATGCCAGGCCACCTACCAGGTTCCTCCTCTCCCCACCTGTTTCCTCCCTGTTACAGCAAGAGTCCCTGTTTGCAGACGTGGGGACTCAGCCCTATGTCCCAAATTCCCAGGTGCACCTCCCCTCCACCCCCCACCAAACAATTCCCTTGTCCACCCATCAGGTCTAGGGTTGCACACACCTGCAGCGCAGTCCACTGGGAGGACAGACCTGGGTCCTGGGAGTGGGCTCAGGACCCTTTGGGCAGGAAATTCCAGATTCCATTGCCTGGAGTATGACCTAGAATAAGCTTGGGCTCCAGGTGGGCATGTCCCTTGGCCTCCTGTACACCCTACCTTGTAGGGGGGAGTGGGGCTGAAGGCGGGCAGGGGGGACCCATACATAACAGAATTCAGAGCAGAGACCCAGGTGCCCAGGTCTGTGGTCCCCCTGCCTCAATTTCTACCAGCCTTTTCCTCCCAAGGGCCTCTGGCCATCCCAGTGGATCCTAATAGCCATATCATGGAGGCTGCAGTCATTTGTCCATCTGCCTGCTCCCTGCCCAGCTGAGGTCATCTCAGACTTTACCTCCAGCCTCTGCTGGCCCTGAGAAGTACGGGGTTCTGAAACCTCCCACAAAGCTACCCTGTGGGTCACCACAGCTCATGCATGATCAGTCCTGGGCTTGTCTTGGGAGGTTCTATTATTGTTCTTTAAAAATGAGGAAACAGAGGCTCAGAGAAGGCAAAGGAGGAACTGATATTACAGAGCATCTACTGGATGCCAGGCATGAGATAGGTGTTTTAAAGGCATGACCACCTAATACCTCTGTCAGGATTAAGCCCAGTTTACAGGTGAGGACACTGTAACTCAGGAAAAGAGAGGTAACCGGCCCCTGGGTCATCCATTTGGTAGGAGGCAGAGTCAGAACTCAGACTCAGCTGGTCAGACCCCCAAGCCCAGACCTCCTTGATGCATAGTAGATGGTGGTGGTTTAGTCACTAAGTCATGTCCGACTCTTGTGACCCCGTGGACTGTAGCCTGCCAGGCTCCTCTGTCCTTGGGATTTCCCAGGCAAGAATACTGGAGTGGGTTGCCATTTCCTTCTGCAGGTGATCTTCCTGAACCAGGGATCAAACCTGGGTCTCCTGCATCACAGGCCAGTTCTTTATGGACTGAGCCATCAGGGAAGCCTGTGATGCATAGTAGGCCTTCAGTAAATCTTGCCAAAAGGAGCTGAGGTTGAAACCTGGGGCCTGCAGTCTCCTGTGAGGACCACGGAATGTGAGGAATGTCCACCCCCAGGGCTGGGCCCTGGGCAAGGTGACCTTTGGGGAGATAAAGTCGAATTCCAATACTCAGAAGGAGACTAGCAGGGGCAGAGCTGGGGTGGTACTGCCAGGGACCGGGGCCAGCTGCAGCCAGGCACCAGCTCCCGTAGCCAGTCCTTACAACTAGGCCGTGTGATGGGGACAGTACCCCACCCCACCCCGCCCCTGTTGTTTCCTCAGTTGGAATCTCCTTTTCCCCACTTTGCAAATGACACCTCAGCCGCTACGCCGCTACATCTCTAACCCTGTCCCCAGCTGTCACCTGAGCACTTCTCCTTGGAGGGCCCTGGAGAGTCTCAGCCATAACTGTCCATAACTAAACTCACCATGCTCCCTGACTGCGTCCTACCATCCTCCCTGGGGATGCCAGCTCCATGCCCCAACACGGTTGCCAGGGCAAAGCTGCCAGATATAGCAAATAAAAATACAGGACTCAGGTAGATATACACAATGGAATATTACTCAGCCATAAAAAGGAAGGTGTTTGAGTCTGTTCTAATGAGGTGGATGAACCTAGAACCTGTTATACAAAGTGAAGTGAGTCAGAAAGAGAAAGATAAATACCATTTTCTAACACATATATACAGAATCTAGAAAAATGGTACTGAAGAATTTATTTACAGGGCAACAATGGAGAAACAGACATAGAGAATAGACTTATGGACATGGGGAGAGAGGAGGAGAGGGTGAGATATATGGGAAGAGTAAAATGGAAACTTACATTACCATATGTAAAATAGATAGCCAACAGGAATTTGCTGTCTGGCCCAGGAAACTCAAACAGGGGCTCTGTATCAACCTAGAGGGGTGGGATGGGGAGGGAGATGAGAGGGAGGTTCAAAAGGGAGGGGATATATGTATACCTATGGCTGATTCATGTTGAGGTTTGACAGAAAACAGCAAAATTCTGTAAAGCAATTATCCTTCAATAAAAAAATAAATGAAAAATACAGGACTCAGTTAAATTAGAATTTCAGATAAACAATGTATAATCTTTTTCGTGTATATCCCAAATATTGCATGGGACACACCTATACTAGAAACAAATTATTTGTTTTTTATCTGAAGTTTAAGATTATCAGGCATCTTGTATTTTACTTGGCAACCCTAAGTCCGAATGTAGTTCACCACTTGAAACTCTTCAGTAGTATCCTGGGGGCAGAGAATGGAGAAAACTCCCATGTTTGAAGCACTCTTCCCTTACTGGTCCTTGAAATCACCTCCTCCAGGAAGCCTTCCAAAGAGCCATAGTCTGTGTTAGGGACAGCTCTGTGCAATTAAAGGCCATCATACTTCCCTTATCAGAACTTTAAGTGCCCTGCTGTCTCCCATCAGTTAAAGATACATGGGACCAGCATCTCTCCTTATGTTTACTCTGTTCCCAGCCTTTAGCACCATGCACAGTACCTAGAATAACTGCTCTGGAACCCTGGTTAAGCCCCTTGCTTTCTCTGTTTCTCTGTTCAGAAGAGACAGGTTCATCTAAAATGGCCTGTGAGGCTCCTCCCAGCTCTGATGCCGGCCTGTTTCAGCCAGATCCTGCACTTTGACCCTGGAGCTCACTGGCAGGGGTGGTGTAGGGGAGAACTCTGAACTCAGCTTGGAAGACCTGAAGACCAGCCCCAGCTCTGCCAGTTTGTGACCTCAGGCAAGTTCCCCACCCTCTCTCAGCCCAACTTTTCTCCTCTGCCAGGCTCTGTACAGGGGAGGGGAGGGATCACGCGGCTTGCTCAAAAGGTTGTTGGGAGGTTGAAGTCAGAGAGGTAAGGCCTGCATCAGGGAGCCGAGCTGGCACTTTGGAGGCCCTCAAAGAACCCTGGATTCCTCTCTGCTCTCCCGTTCAACTAGAAGACCTAAATGCCCAGGAGGGACTCAGGCAGTGGGGGCTGCAAGAGCTCCAGGGGGAGGAGGGAGGGAGAAGCTGGGCTGGGAGCATTCAGGCAAGACTTTAAATCTGGTCTTCAATTTATTTATTTATTTATTTTTAAAGGGCCTGAGCATCTTCCCTGAGAGACTTAAGAATCAATCCAGCCTTAGCAGAGGGGGACAACCTGAAGTCAATCATCTCCCACTCCTTCGTAGCGGGGTAATTTTTCAGCCTAAGTGGAGGGCAGGGAACATGTGGATGTGGGGGGAACACATTCGAGAGACCTGGACCTAAGGAGACAGACACCAAGGTGGGGGTCTTGTGCAGCCTTAGAGCTCCCATAATCTCCTCCAGATTCCCCAGCCCACCCCAAATAAATATGCAGCTTCAGTGAGAACTGAATACTCACTGGCTTCAAGACAAGTTCATCCCCCACCCTCATTCCAGTCCCCTTTCCAGAGGCAGCGGGCCCATGAGGTGGGGAATTCCTGGCAGGCCCCGGGGCCACCCAACTCTGTGATCCGTTCTTCCAGTGCTTAGACAGGGCCTTCCCAAGGACAGTGGGACGAGGAGGGGGACACTCCTTTCCCGGACAGTCTGGGGTTCCTGGGGGAGGGGGTTGGTGAGACAGCAGTGAGTAACTCAAGAGCTATGAGCCCCTAGGAAATGAATTCTTGCCTGTGAAAAGGAATCTTAAGACAAGGCTCTCTCAAGCCTCCTTCTCAACCTCCTTCTCCTCCCCCTGCTCCTCTCGCTCCCCTCTCCTGCCTCCTTCCTCCTCTAGCTCCCCTGCCTGGCTCTCCCAGCCTCTGCTGAACTAGCTTCCTGTGGTCCATCAATCAGGTCCGATCTGATCTCAAGACCAAAGAGGCAAGAGGAGGCAGGGAGAGAGGAAGAAAGGAAGGGAAGGAGGGAGCTCGCCTTCAGTGAGCCCCCGGGTCAGCACAGCTCACCATTGCTTCCACGGTCTCTAGGGCCCCAGCCACCCTACAGGGCAGAATCTATTTTTCAGGGGAGCAAACTCAGCCTTAAAGAGTGTAGACACTGTGACAGACACACAGGCGATACAGAGTCAGCTGTCACCCTAGGGCTCCAAGGTACAATCCGGGGGCTTCATCTGGCCCCGAGGAAGTGAGGCTCCCACATTCTGAGGTTTCGCGTCTTAGTTCTTTGGGGTCTGAAGCCAGTCAGAGCAGGCAGGAGGGTAAGGCTGCCAGTCCCTGTCCCAGACAGGCTCAGTGACCTGAGGCAAGTCCCTTCACCTTTCAGATGATCCCTTTGTCCAGTTAAAAATCTGTCCGGAGTGACCTTTGCCCTCAAGGGAAAGGGGACAGGTTCCAGGGCTTGATTCCAAATCCTGGTGCAGCTCTTCCCTAGAGTGACCTGGGACAGTCACTGCCCTCCTTGATGGTCACTTCCCACCCCTGTGAGATGGGGCGATGAGGCCCTCTGGGGGGGGGGGGTTGGGGAAGACTGGGAGTGCACCGTGCTCTGCACCTTTGCAGCTGGGGGGTGAGGGGAGAACCCACTGAGAAAGCCTCGTGACCATGATCCGTGGGACCCAGACCTACCAGGTTCCTGCCTCCGGGCTGTGGGACCAGGCAAGTGGCTTTCCCATAACAGGAGGCCAAGGCACTCTCAGACCCAGCAGGGCAGACTAGACTCATTTGTCTGACCTTTCCCCCTCTTGGATCCTAGAGAGGAGACCCCTGTCTACCCAGTGCTGACCTGGACAGGTCCATCTTGCTCTGTTTTTCTCCATGCCGGCCAGGCTCTAGCCCCACCCCGCCCCAGAACAAAAGGGACATTTGACATTCTTTGTCCTGAGCAGACTCATTCTCTGAGTGTTGGACCTACCAGGCCTGGCAGCTAGGACCTGCCACCAACCCCCGCTGCAGGTCCCCCACCTCCGCCCCACCCCACCCCTGCGCCGGCCCCCACCAGGTCCTGGCCCAGCTCTCCCACCAGCCTGGAAGAGAGGGAGGGAGGCGTCTTAAAGGAGCAGTCGACTCTCAAAAAATATTCCCCACCCCCACCATCGGAACTGGCAGGAAGGAAACCAGGTGGGGGAGGGGGACAGGAGAGGTGTCCAACGGAGATTACGGGCATGTGACTTGTTTGGGACTGGAGGGCCGTTAAAGTGGGCTAAAACTTACTCTTCTCCTGGCCCCCACCTAAGGGCTCTTTTCAGTATTTTTAGTGTCTTTTAAAGGACCTGGTCCCAACCCTGCCTTGATTTGCTGTGTGACCTTGGGTGAGTTCCTTTCCTTCTCTGTGCCTTGGTCTCCCTTGTATATACAAGAGCCTCCTTATATAAAACAGGAGGATCTCTCATATGAGAGATTTCTGAACCAAAACCTGGTGAGGTGCTGGGATACCAGAGATGTCCTGCCCCCAGAATTTAGTCCTAGGTTTCTATCAAGATTCCACAAGGAAAAAGCCACGAAATGTCTCTTAAGGTAAAAGGAATATGTTTCTGTGAAAGTAGGACCCCGAAGTGATGGAGGAGAACTAGCCTCTCCTCCCTCCAATTGATATAGTCTTACGCAATGTCCAAAGCTTCACCCTCTTCACGCATTGATAGGCTTGTGAGGCAAACAAACTGAATAGAGCTCTCCTTGTCAGAAAATAAGGCTATAGGCACACCGAGGACAGGCCCCGATCCGCCCTGGGAGCTGGCGTCTGGAAAGTGACGCCTAAGCACTGAGCCAAATGGGGAAAGACGGGCGATGGGTCATTGGCCGAGGGACCCAACAAGCAAGGGGAAAGCACTGACCCGGCCTCGCGCTCCGGTTCCTCTGGCTGGAGCTTGGGGGTGCCGGAGGGGAGCAGAGAGGGAGGGCGGAGGGTCTTGGTTGCCTGGCTGAGGAGTTTGTCCTCTGGGTGCTAAGTAGCTAAGAGGAGATTTTACGCCAGGCAGTATTCCTTCGCTACTGCTGTACTGAAGGGAATGATGGTGGGGGCCCAGACAGAGACCAAGGGCCAGCTGTGCGCATAGGTAGGTTCCGACAAAGGGGCCATGGGGGAGGGGCAACAGAGCAATTCCTCCCGGGAAAGAGGGGAAGTGAGCGGGGAGATGAAGCAGGGGAGAGGAAATGAAAGATTAAGTGCATAAAGGCCATAAAGCTCAGAACCGTCCAGGCTGGATGGATTCCCAGTTTATAGATACATTTATGTTCAAGGATGCCCAGCCAGGCCTGATACGCCTGCAAGAGCAGCCACCCAGGGAGGCCAGGGAACCCTGGGTGAGCGGAGACCCTTCCTGCCACTGCGCTCCTCTCTTGCCCCCTCCCCTTCACCTACCCTCAACTCCTCAGGGCTGACTGACAGCCCAGCTGGAAGCAATTGTGGGAGTCTCCAGCCTGGAGAGCTGCATCCCACAAAGGGCCCTGGTAAATAGCAGCCCGCACCCCAGACGGCCTGCAGCCCCCTCCCTCTCTGCAGCCCCCTGCCCGGAAATTTAAAACAACTGCTCTACACAGTCTTAAATCCTCCAGGAAGGAGCAGGAAGGGGTTGGCAGGCGGGAAACATGAGGCTAGCCAGGGTCCTGCCTGGAACTCCCTCTTTCCCTTCTCCCACCCTGAATTCCCCTGAAAGACTTCCTCCCACCTGCTCCCCCCAAGTCTTGCCCTGGGCTCCCCAGTTCCCCGACTTCCTATGCGGGTGTTCACTGCAGGGCATCACAGCTGCAGTCTGTTGGAAACATCAAGTAGGCGGTGAGCACCCAGAGCGCAGAACAGTCCTATTACTTGCTTGGCCCAGGGAACTGGGTCTGACAGAGAGCAAATGCACAATGTATACATGAGAAATGAACAGATGAAGCCACAGGTGACCCTGAGCCACTGCTTGGCTCTTTGGGACTCAGTTTCCTCATCTATTAAATGGGCGCAATAAAACTTTTTCACCTAGTCTACTTTGTGCAAGTATTTTATGAACTGCGAAGCTGATAAGTCACAGTGATTCAATTCCTGCCTTCCTGGTCTCAACTTGCTCATCTGTAAAATGAGGGCCTGAGTTAAGTCCTAGCTAAGGTCTGTTCTAGCTTTGATATAATATTCCCAGACTTTAGCCAGTGACGAGGATGTTCTGTAAATATCACCTGGGTGGTAGGGGAACAGCAGAAGGTGAGGTGACAGGGAAAGAGCCCTGACTAGGGTTTGCTGCTACTGTGCTTTCTCAGTCGTGTCCGACTCTTTGCAACCCCATGGACTGTAGCCTAATAGGATCCTCCATCCATGGGATTCTCCAGGCAAGAGTACTGGAGTGGGTTGCCATTTCCTCCTCCAGGGAATCTTCCCAACCCAGGGATCGAACCCAGGTCTCCCGCATTGTAGGCAGACGCTTTACCGTCTGAGCCACCAGGGAAGCCTAGAGTTTAGAAGGCCACTATTTTAGTTCCAGCTTGGCCCCTGACTTGCTGTGTGATCTTCTCTGGGCCTTAGTTTACTTCTCTGTAAAATGGGAGTGGGTGGACACAGGATGCCTGAAGGGACCTCTTGCATTCAAGTTCTATGATGACAGGATGTTATCCAGATGACAGGATGTTATCCAGAGGACAGTGAGGAGCCACTGATGGGCTTTCAGTAGGAAAGTGGCATATGCTAAGAGTTGCATTTCAGGACACTGGCAGTAGTATGGCTTGTGGGTAGAAGAATGAGGAGTCTGGAGACTGGAGAGCCGGAAGGGGGCTGCTGTCTTGGCAGAGGCAGCTGAAGATAGCAGCCTCCACATCTTTCTTCACGCCATGCCTAACCCTGGGCTGCCCTGCCTCTTCCCAATATCTCCTGCTTTTTAAAACTCACCCGTCTTTAAGACACAGTTCAAAGACCACCTTGTCTGTGAGGGCTTCTCAGGTTATTGCTGATGCAGATAATAAGCTCTTCCCCTGTCATCCAGTTTCCTAGCTCTATGTACCTTCATCACAGTACCAGTTTGAATTACGGGTGTGTGTGTGTGTGCATGCATGTGTGTGTACTCTTACTGGGCTATGACATCCTGAGGTCAGGGCGGGTGCCCGGCTCCTCCCCATACCATCTCCTATACACATCACATGGCCTGGCCCAGAGGAGGTGCTCAATACACGCATGCAGAGGACTGGATGCCAGAGCATCCTACTCCTTGAGTCCACCTACAGTGTAGGAGACTAGGCTCCAGCCTCAGTTTAACTACTAAGAGCCCTGTGACCATGGGGCAGTCACTTCTCCTCTCTGCATAAAGGTCCCTTTTGGCCTCATGGGAAGTATCTCCATTATTCATTCTCAAGTCAGCACCTCCCTTCACTCAGCATTTTTTCCCTTCCTGTGGCCTGGATCACAGTGAGCTGCTACAAGTATGACACCCCTTGGAACGTGAGCTCACAAGAACCTCACTCCTGGGTCTTGCACAGGGCTGCCTGCTCAAGGGGCGCTTGACAGATCTGTATAGACGTCCACTCCTTGGTCCTTACAGAGGGCGCGTATAGGATCTCCATAAACAGTGGTGTAAGATCAAATGTGTACCTTTGCAAGGGGCCAGGAGCCTTCACTGCCTAAGCCCTGCCACAGTCCTGCCTCTGTCTGCCTGCCCACCCTCCTGCCCAGCCTCCTGCCCTTCCGGGGCTAGTCCAGCCTCCCCTGAGAAGTGTGGGGAAGAGGTGCTGTCAGCAGATGGGTTTTTAGCCAGCATTGCTCTGCCCCAGGCAAGCCTTGCTCGAATCTCAGCCAGAGTCCCCCTCCCACTCCCCCGCCCCCATGGGCTGGGACAGACCTCAGCCAGCAGGCCTCCCAGCTTTGATCAATACAGGGCAAGCAGCCAAGGCGGCTGCAGGCTCCATCCTCCCAGGAGGCCCCAGCTCAGC
Organism: Muntiacus reevesi; assembly: GCF_963930625.1. NCBI lineage: Eukaryota > Metazoa > Chordata > Mammalia > Artiodactyla > Cervidae > Muntiacus > Muntiacus reevesi. The sequence continues at coordinate 150,670,325 of NC_089249.1, forward strand.
CCAGGTCACATGGGGGAGGGGGCTGCAGCCTGGCTCAGGGACTCTGGGGGTGGGGTGGGGCAGGGGAGAGTAGGAAAGGCAGGCATCACTCACAGAGTCATTCATTCCTTCACCCACTCACTTCTCTGCCCACAGATGTTCAACCCACAAATATTTAGTGAGTATCAACTATGCACCAGGCACTGTCATCAGCTCTGGGGACAATGTGTGGACAAGACAGCAGCTTTGGTGGAAATGAATGTTCTAATGGGGAAGATGATGAACAAAAATAAGAAGTTTCAAAATGTGATAAAAATAAAATACCATAGGGTGACAGAGAGATTGGGGCAGCATTCCTCAGGGTGACCAGTGTGTGTGTTCAGTCACTAAGTCGTATCTGACTCTTTGCAACCCTGTGGACTGCAGCAGGCCAGGATGCTCTGTCCTTCACTATTTCCAAGAGTTTGCTCAAATTCATGTCCATTGTGTCAATGATGCCATCCAATCATCTCATCCTCTGCTGCCCCCTTCTTCTTTTGCCTTCAATCTTTCCCAGCTATCAGGGTCTTTTCTAATGAGTCGGCTCTTCGCATCAGGTGGCCAAAATATTGGCGCTTCAGCTTCAGCATCAGTCCTTCCAGTGAATATTCAGGGTTGATTTCCTTTAGGATTGACTGGTTTGATCTCCTTGCAGTCCAAGGGACTCTCAAAAGTTTTCTCCAGCACCAGAACTCAAAAGCATCAATTCTTCACTGCTCAGCCTTTATTATGATCCAGCTCTCACATCCAGGGAGGGTGCTTATCTGAGACTGGAATGATGACGAGATCCCACCAGGTGGCTCAGATCGGGAAGCAGATGCTGAGATGGAAATTTGTATCCAGGCAGTTTGTTGGATTGCTCACAGGCTCACGGGACACCTATGGGCCAGGGAGAGAGGCAGCCTAGATTAGAGGGAGAAGTGGGATTATGTTACAGTCACGGCAGAGGCCTCAGCTCACCCACACTGGTCAAGGAGGAAAGATAGCCTTTAAGAGTTATCCCAGGGCCTCCCTGGTGGTCCAGTGGTTAAGAATTTAACTTGCGCAACCCACTCCAGTATTCTTACCTGGAAAAGTCCATGGTCAGAAGAGCCTGGTGGGCTGCAGTCCTTGGGGTTACATAACTGAGCATGCGTGCATGAGGGTGGAGAGAGATGGGTAGGTAGCAATAAACTGGTAGAACTAAATAAAAAGAGAATTCAACTTGCAAAGCAAGGGATACCTGGTCCAGGAATATCCAATATACCACAGAGCGACTGAGTCCATGCACCACAACTACTGAGCTCCACAACAAGAGAAGCCACTGCAATAAGAAGCCCTTGCTTCACAACAGGGAGTAGTCCTCACTTGCCACAACTATAGAAAGCCCACGCACAGCAACGAAGACTCAGCACTGCCAAAAATAAAGACATCTTTTTTCAAAAAAGAGTTGTCCCAGCACCAGGCAGGCCTCTGTACCCATACACTGACCAATCATTGGGTAGGTGCCTCCAGGAAGGAGCAAGCCAGCTGCCTTCGGTTAGAGGCGTTCCCACGGAGTCTCAACTGCTAGCTGCTGCCCGCAACACTCAGCAACTGGGAGAATGAGGACCTCAGCCCAGAAGGGGGCCATGGGGGAACACCTCAGTATCCATAAGGCAGGCCAAGATCTGGAGGAAGAACGTTCCAGACAGAGGGAACAGCAGTGCAAATTCCCTGAGGCAGAAGCGAGCTTAGCCTGACTGAGGCACAGAGAGAAATCCAGCATGGTCAGAGTGTTCCCCGGGTGAAAAGGGAGTCACAGCAGAGCCGTCAGAGGCAGGCAAAGACCAGTCCAGAAGGGCCTTGTGAACCCTGGGACTTTTTTCTAAGTGTAAAGGATCACCCCGGGAGGGCTTTGAAAAGAGAGTGATCTGATAATGACCTATTAACACTATCCAGGCTTCTGGGTGGAGAAGGGGAGGGGAGGGAGGTGGGCGGGGAGAGCATTTGGGAGGCTGTGGGAGGGCCCAGGTGAGAGCCCCTGGTGGTTTAACTAGGATGAGCAGGAGTAAACTGCTGTCCACTACTGGACAGCGCTGGGAAACGTCCAGAAACCTCGGGAGGTTGGCTGAGGGGTGGAACCCAGAAGTGTCGCTACTGGAACAAGATAAAGCCACTACTCATCCGTTGATTTACTTAAAGTATGTATTGATTGGGCATCCGCTCTTTGCCAGGGACTCTGCTAGAAGTTGGGATTACCGCAGTGAAAGGTATAGCCATGGTCCTGACCTCATGGAGATTACAGTCTGGTGGGTATTGAGTAGGAGCCAAAAAATGAACTAATTGCCACTGAGGTTAGTGTTCTGAAAAAAAAATCTGGATTTCCTCCTGTAAGCAATGGGGAGACATTTTTCTTTAAATTGAGGCATATCTTATGAACAGAAGATTGTCCAATCTAAAGTACCCCTCTTAATGAATTATAAGCACCACTCAATCAAGATTCAGAGCATTTCCTGTGCCCAGAAGGCTATTTCATGTACCCTCCCAACCAAGTCACCCACAGAGCAACCACTGTTTTGATCTCTATCATCACATGTTCATTTCGTCTGTTTTTGAATTCCATATAAAAGTATGTATGTACTTGATCGTGCCTGGTTTCTTTTGCCCAATATTATGTTCAAGGGAGTCATATGTATTGCCACATGTACCAATTGCCTGTTCTTTCTCATGGCTATATAACATTTCACCATGAAAGTGAAAGTGTAGGTCACTCATTCATGTCCAGCTCTTTATAACTCCATAGACTGTAGTTTGCCAGGCTCCTCTGTCCATGGAATTCTCCAGGCAAGAATATTGGAGTGGGTAGACATTCCCTGGGCTTCCTAGGTGGCTCAGTGGGAAAGAGTCAGCCTGCAATGCAGGAAACACAGGCACATGTGAGTTTGATTCCCAAATTGGGATGATCCTCTGAAGGAGGGCATGGCAACCCACTCCAGTATTCTTGTCTGGAGAATCCCATGAACAGAGGAGCCTGGTGGGCTACAGTCCATAGGGTCACAAAGAGTCAGACATGGCTGAAGTGACTGAGCATGCATACAGCCGTTTCCTTCTCCAAGGGATCTTCTCAACCTAGGGATCAAATCCAGGTCTTTTGCATTGCAGGCAGATTTTTTACCATCTGAGTCACTAGGGAAGCACAATATTTCACTATATATATATATATATATATATATATATATACATATATATACACACACACACAATATTTTATTTATCTATTCTACTATTTTTTTTAATTAATCATTTTATTTTACTTTTTTGTCCATGCCACATGGCTTGTAGGATCTCAGATCCCTAACTAGGGAAGGAATGCATTGCTTCCTGCAATGGAAACATGGAGTGCTAACCACTGGACTGCCAGGGAATTTCCTGGCAGTTCCTACTGTTAATGGACATTTGGGTCATTTCCAATTCTTAGCTATGATAAATAATGTTATGAATGTTTTGGTATATTTCCTTTGATGGATATACGTGTGCTCATTTCTGTTGAATATATGTCCAGGAGTGGAATTCCTGAGACAGAATATATATATATCTTTAGCTTTGGAAATATTACCAGTTTTCTAAAGTATTGCATCGATACATATGCCTATTAACAATGTATGAGAGTTCCAGTTACTCCATATTTTTGCAAACACTTGAAAATGTTGGTCCTTTTCATTTTAGCCATACTAGAAGGTATATAACATCAACAATATCTCATTGTGGTTCATATTTGCATTTCACTGATGACTAATGATGTGGAGCACCTTTTCATATGCTTGTTGATTTGCAAAGAGTCTGTTCAAGTCTCTTGTCTGTTTTTTGCTTTTAATGCATTGTCTAGTTTTTTTTCCTCAATATATGAGTTCTTTAAATTTTCCAGCTATGAGTCTCTTGTTTGACATATGTATTGCAATTATCTCCTCCCAGTTTATATTTTCACTCTCTTAGTGATATCTTTTGATGAATAGAAGTTTATAATTTTAATGATATTCATTTCCTTTATCTTTTCAACCTTTTCATTTACGGTTGATTTTTTTCAGCATATATGTAATATGCTTAAACAATCTTTGCCTACCTCAAGGTCATAAGAGATTCTCTTTTATTTTCTTCTAGAAGTTTTTTTTGGCTGCACTGCACAGCATGTGGG